>NC_086305.1:7350082-7650082 GCF_963924245.1 Chroicocephalus ridibundus | reverse complement strand
GCTCTTGCGCCGGGTCGGGTGTTGCACCCCTGTTTTCAGAGGGGCTGCTCGCCAGTGGCTCTGCCGTCGTGGAGGCCCAAGAGGAGGTTGAGGTCTACAGGGTGGCCGGAGCAGCTAAAAAAATCCCCACAAAACCCCTCTGGGAATAGCAGGGAAAGCGAAGGACACCCCCTTAAAAAGTGTTGGGACCTGGCGCAGGGCAATGTGACCTGGCATGGCCTCGGGCTGGCCCCAAGGCTGCTGTGGCAGAGGGTCTGGGGACAGGGAGGGTGCCAAGGGATGCCAGTGGGCAAGTGGCCGGGCTGGCGGCAGCCCCGGTGCAGGAGAGCAGCCCAGGATGTGGGGCTGGAGGGTTTGGGGCCTGGGCAGCAGCGCCCGGTCAGTGCAGGGCTGACGGGGGAGAGCCGGGCGTGTGTGTTCACGCGTGTGCATGTGTGTTCTTGCGTGTGCATCCATCTTCATGTGTGTTCATGCGTGATGTTGCCCTTTCCTCGGAGCTTGCTTCAGGGAAGGGAGAGAATGCGCGTAGGGAAAGGACTCGGAATGCTGGATTGGGACGAGGCCCTTGTTTGGGTTCTGCCGTGCAGGGCTGGATCTGTCCGGGTGAGCAGTGCCTGTGCTGGGTCTCCAGCTCCTCCAAACACCCCCTGCCCCACACACCAAACCGCCGCTCCCCACCATTGGGTGCTGCCGAGCTGCGCCCATTGCCCTCCCTGCGTCTCCCAGGCCAGTGCAGTGGGAGGGAGGGTGCCCCCTCCGTTAGCCGTCTCCTCTCCCTTCCAAAACTCAATGCTTTGGGCTTTATATTTTTGCAAAGCAGCCTCGGCCAGTCGCATGTGCAGGGGAAGGCTTTGGGAGCTTCTTAGAGCTGGGGAAGAGACTTCCCCGGGTCTTCAGCTGAAGAGAGTCCCTGTCTCGGGGCGGGGGGAGTTCTCATTTTTATTTTAAGACTGCTGACAGCAATACTATGCAATATATGTTGGGGTTTTTTGTTTCAGGGAGGTGTGTGTGAGTTATCTCGGGAGACGATGATCTCGGGTGTTGATGGAGTTTGGGGCAGGGACTGTCTTTTCTTGCCCCCCCCTCCAGGGAGGGCAGGTATCCCCCCCCCCGCCCACAACCACCTTGCACTTGAGATCTTCCCTCTCCCCCGGTGCCCCCAGTCCCACTGCACAGTGTAGGGAGGAGTGGGGTGGTGGCGAGGGGAGGCCCCCCCCCCCAGACCCCACAGGCACTGGGATACCCGGGAGAGGCCTCCTTTAAAGGAAAAAAAAAAAAAATCCATCTTGATTGTACATTGTTACTTTTTATAGCTTATTTTGTTTTATCAGTTGTAGATAATTCCTTGTTGTCTTATATTAAGAAATACTTGAATGATGTACAGTACGCGATGCCTTGAGCTGGTATTGTGAAAGCTATTGTTAATGCTGCACGCCGCAGCCTTTTTTTTTGGTTTTTTTTTTTTTTTTTAAAGAAAAAAAAATTTGTGGGAAGGGGCTGGCGGGGGGCTGTCTCTGAAATTTTTTTTGTTCCCCCTGTGCTTTTATTGGCAAACTGAGTTTCCCTCCTCTTCCCACGCATAAGACCTATCCCATATCTACGCGTACACACACACACACACACACACACACTCTCCTGATGGCTGGCTCAGGGCCTGGGCCACCTGCGCTGTGCAGGAGCTCGTCCCCATGGTTGTCCTCGTCCGGGGATGCCGGCGGGTGCTGCGGGTGTTTGCATGGAGGGGATGGACCTGCCAGGGGCAGGCGCGGTGGGGGGTGAAGCATCCGAGCTCTTTGCAGGTTGCTCAGCCCAGGTTTGGCTTTGCATTTTGGTTTGGGGGTTCCCCTCGAGGGGGCGGGACCCATGTCACTGGGGTGGCGACCCCCCCCAGCAGCTGTGGTGTGTGCGTGGCAGGGGCCCTGTGTTTAGAGAGCGTCCTTAAATGCCTTTAGAGCCGGGGGATCAACTCTGAAACGCCTCTAGTCCTCACTCGTGGTGGTGTTGGGCACCCCTGGGTGCCTCGGCAGCGTGGGGCCGGCACCGCAGCGGGCCGGCTGGGGAGATGCTCGTGCTGGGGCTGGACGTCCCCTCCCCACTGCCAGCGCCTCTCCCGGGGTGGTTTTCCAGACAGATGCTCCCCGACCTGGGCTCCAGCACCAGCGAACCCCTCTCGCCAACACCCTTCTGCCTCCTCTTCCTCTTTCAAAGCCTTTCCTCCACTATAGAGCATCTGTCTTGGAAATCAACTTTGAAAAGTTGGGTTTTTTTTATTTTAAGCTGGAAATTTTAAGCGTTTTGGCTTCCTCTCCTTCCCCCCTGCCCTTCCTTCAGCTGACTAACTCGACTTAGAACTGGTTAGAAACGTTTACTGTGAAGCTAACTCTTTTTTTATCAAAACAGGAGAAACTTTCTCCTCTTTACAACTGATGAAGACTGCCAAAGCTGGTTTGACAAGAGTCACGTTAACACGCTGTTGGTTTGTACAATGGCAGTCTCCACTCGGGGGCTGGCTGGAAAGTAAAAATGAAAATGGGGAAAAAAAAAAAAAAACTGACAAAAAAAGGAAAAAAAAAAAAAACAACAACACAAAAACAAGCACTTTACTGTATGTACCAGGTGAACTGATACAGCTGAATTGAAGTTTTCCTTTATAACAATTGTTGATGCCAGAATTTTGTATTCTGTTTTGTAAGAATTTAATAAAAATGCATTGAGACCTATGTGGCTGGGGGCCGGGACTGGGGGGAGGGAAGTGAATTCCCCCAGGGCTCAATCCAAGGGCTTTTCCATGGTTGTCCTTCCCAGTCTCCACCAGCTCCTTCGCAGCTTGGTGCTGGTCCCAAGGGGTCTGGGAGGGCGGCCGGGGCCTGGGCTGGAGCTGCGGGGTTGGGATGCCAGGATTAGGGGCTGGCAGCAGCTCCGGCCCTGACTCACTTTTCCCAGCGGGATGGTGTGATCTGCCCAGTTCCCAAATGGGGGAGGCAGGGTCACGGTGCAGCACCGTGCCCTCTGCCAGCAGCAAACAGCAGCACAGAGGCTGCCCACTGCTGAGACCCCGGCCCGTTTTCCACCCCCCCCCTTATCTGTCAGCTTGTGGAGGGGTGTTGCAGATGGAAATATTATGATTTAGCAGCGATTCAAAATTTATTAATGATTTGAAGGAGATCAAGAGGTTGAATTTTAGCACCACTGAATCATTAACTGATTTACAGAATGATTTAACAAAATAATTGAACGGCGACTTAATTACAGATTTGAAGATGACAAGATTGGCACTGACTGACTATAAGGTGTAGCCCAAATCAATACATACACCTGTGAGCAAAAGCATATAACTCAAGTTAATACATATAAGCAAAAGCTTCTAAGCATGCGCACGTGGGTCTCCAACTGCTGGGATCAAAGATCTCTTAGTAGTGGGTGCCTCTCGCGCCCTTTTGACTCCTACAAACAGAAGAACGTCCACGTTCTGTAAAGCTAGTGTCTATATCAGACGCGTAAAAATGAAGATGTGGATGAAAGAAGCTAGCCTATAATTAAAAATTTCCCTTTTCCCTGAGTTTAGAGTAAATACAGTGCATTGGCATTCCTCAACGGGCAGTGACCGAGACTGGAGAGGGGTTGACTCGCCCTGGTCTAACCCTGGGGGTGTCAGCCTGAGTGGCTCTTGACTCAGGGAGGGTGCTGGCCATCAGCCCCTGTGAGCCAGGAGAGCTCCAAGGGGCTCGCGAGAATTGCTCCCTATAGAATCTGAGATAATTGAATTTCAGCGGGTACTTTTGCACTCCGGCCCAGCTCAGACAGTGGAATATTCTGGTATTTCCCACCAGCTACACAAACCTAGAACTTGTGCGATCTTGGGGTCCTGGTATCCCCCCCTCTGTGGCCACGGAATCACGGAATCACGGAATCTTCAGAGTTGGAAGGGACCTCTAGAGATCATCTAGTCCCACTCCCCTGCTAGAGCAGGATTGCCTAAAGCACATCCCTCAGGGCTGCATCCAGGCGGGTCTTGAAAATCTCCAGAGAAGGGGACTCCACAACCTCCCTGGGCAGCCTGTTCCAGTGCTCTGTCACCCTCACTGTAAAGAAGTTTTTCCGTGTATTTGAACGGAACTTCCTATGTTCCAGCTTGTGCCCATTGCCCCTTGTCCTGTCACTGGGAACCATTGAAAAGAGCCTGTCTCCGTCCTCCTTAAACCCACCCTTTAGATACTTGTAAACATTAATCAGGTCCCCCCTCAACCTTCTCTTCTCCAGGCTAAAGAGTCCCAGCTCTTTCAGCCTTTCCTCATAAGGGAGGTGCTCCAGTCCCATAATCATCTTGGTTGCCCTACGCTGGACCCGCTCCAGTAGTTCCCTGTCCCTCTTGAACTGGGGAGCCCAAAACTGGACACAGTACTCCAGTTGTGGCCTCACCAGTGCCGAGTAGAGGGGGAGAATGACCTCCCTCGACCTACTGGCCACAGTCTTCCCTATGCAGCCCAGGATGCCATTGGCCTTCTTGGCGACAAGGGCACATTGCTGGCTCATGGATAATTTGCTGTCTACCAGGACCCCCAGGTCCTTCTCCTCAGAGCTGCTTCCCAGCATGTCCGCCCCTAACCTATACTGGTGTTTGGCATTCTTCCTTCCCAGGTGCAGGACCTTACACTTGCTTTTGTTGAACCTCATTTGGTTCTTCTCTGCCCAGCTCTCCAGCCTGTCCAGGTCACGCTGGATGGCAGCACGGCCCTCTGGAGTGTCGGCCACCGCTCCCAGCTTGGTATCATCAGCAAACTTGCTGAGGATACACTCTATCCCCTCATCTAGGTCATTAATGAATATATTGAACAAAATTGGACCAAGTATTGACCCCTGGGGGACACCACTGGTTACAGGCCTCCAACTGGACTCTGTGCCGCTGATCACAACCCTCTGAGTTCTGCCACTCAGCCAGCTCTCGATCCTCATCTAGCCCATACTTCCTCAGCTTCCTAATGAGGATGTTATGGGAGACAGTGTCAAAAGCCTTGCTAAGGTCAAGGTAGATGACATCTACGGCTCTCCCCTCATCCAGCCAACCCGTTATAACATCATAGAAAGCTATCAGATTGGTCAGGCATGATCTGCCCTTGGTAAATCCATGCTGACCACTTCCAATAACTTCCTGTTCCTCTACGTGTTTGGAGACGACATCCAGAATGAGTCGCTCCATTACCTTCCCAGGGACAGAGGTGAGACTAACCAGCCTGTAGTTCCCTGGGTCCTCCTTCTTGCCTTTTTTTATCCATATATTGTCAGGAGTGATCAATTATCATTATTATTTTCAGATGGTGGGAGCCGGGCACACTGAGGGCGTCCCATAGTGTTCTGGTCCGCTGCTCTCCGCCTTTTCTTTCATGTTGGACCATTACGTGATGGCCCATTGTATTATTACATTGCCCAGGTGGGGAGGAAATCACGCCTAGTACCGAGGGGCCTAAAGGGAGTGGGGGTAGGGGGGGTTGCACCACCACAAGGGAGAAACTGAGGCACGAGGAGAGTGTGTGGTGGAGGGCTGGGGATACGGGCAGCAGCAGGGACTGGAGGCTGGTGATCAGGCTGTGGGAGAAGGGCTGCAGGAGCCCTGCTGGGCTTTCTTCCATGGTTAGGGAAGACGTTGAATTTAATTTTTTAAAATATATTTTAATTTTTAAGGTATTTTCTGGCCTGGTATAAGTAAGTTTTCCAGCCCTGCTGCCACGCTGGGAGATGGAGCTGTGAGCCCTCTGGATGCTGCTGCCATGGCTGGCGGGGACACCCCACCTGGCATTGCTGTCCCAGCAGACCCCCCCGTTCTGAGGATGGGGCTGACAGCTCTGCTGCGCACCAGTAGCTGCTGCTCTCAGCTCTACAAGCTGGCAAGGGTGGCTACGAGCTCTGGCAACTCACTGCCGAGAAGCCCATGCTCACGGCTTGATAAATGGCGCTGCTGCTCCCTGCAGCATCCAGAGCCAGGTAGAGCCTCCCCTCCCAGGCTGCTCCAGGATGGCCTGTGGTGGGACCAGAGCTGAGGTCCCCTGGATGCAGAGGACAAGAAGAGCATATCCCATCCCGCTGCGCTGTTCCAGCCTCTGTTGAACAAAGCTATTGCTCCCTCCTGTGCCTGCGGCCACCGTATTGTGCCCCTGGACATTTTACGAGCATCCAGGTCTCAGTTCTCCTTTTCTCCCCCCGTTGCGTACCCTGCTCTCCTTCCCCTCTTGCATGTTGTCTCACCTGACCTTGAGCCCTCGGCTGTCTTCTCCAGAAACCCTTCCTCTCCTGTCCCTTGCTCATGGCCTGTCCTGCAGCCGATCAACCTTCCAAGATGCTGGGTGGATCCCAGGCAGGTGGTGTCAGAGAGACCTTTGCTGTGGAGGCTGGTTTAGGTTTTAATCTATAAAATTTATTCATGTGGTCCCTCTTTCCCCCAGTCTCTGGCTTCACCACTCTCAGAAAGGACCCCATGGTTGGAAACCACCTCAGAGCACGTGCGGAGAAGGGCAGCTCTGAAAATAAACCAACACTGGGTTAAAATAACCTGCGCTGCTATGGTGCTTGAGCATTAGCCCAAAATAGGCTTCCCCGCTGGGATAAGGGTGCTATAAATAAGTCTGCGGTGATTTGCATTGGAGAAAAGCCCCGCAAGCAGGAGCAGTGGCGACGCCACCCACACCGGCCTGGTGGCACTGTGAAAGCAAAGGGGCCACTGCAGAGCTGCCGGGGTGGCCCGGGTGACGTAGCAGGTCATCTGGGCTTTGGGTGACGTGGTGGCTTGTGTCAGCTCTCCAGTTCTTAGGATTTACTTGAGCCATCAGGTCATGATTGGAGACAAGCACCCGTGGCACTTGGGTGGCCGGTGGGGTCACACTTGGCTTGGGCACAGGGCACCAAAGAAGGTGGGCAAGCAGGCAAAATGTCTTCAGCATTTTGGGTCTAAGCCTGGCTATACTGGTGACAGGAGACAATCTGGATGATTAACCAATGTTTTGATTCACTATCAGCTCAAATAAAACCCTGAAGGGAGGAACATCCATTCCCTCAGCCCCAGACTGCTCTCCTAAAGGGTCAGTGAGCCCCAAATCCCGCTGGGCACGCGGCGAGGAAGGTGTGAAGGGATCAAAAAAAGGTTTAATTTTTCCTTTTTGTGCTTTTAAAATGTTTCACAGGATGGGGCAAAACGCTGTGCATTTTGCAGTGAATCCCCACTCCTGTCCAGGCAATAAACAAACCGATTTGGGCTGGGTTTTTTTGTTAGAATGTGCCATTTTGGTGTAATTTTGTGGCTGGTGTGCAGGTTCTCCCTCTGTGGCCATCCCAGGGAGGGACGTGCGCCCTGGCAGACCCCGGGTCTGGCCCTGCCCACACTGCCTGCAGTCAGTCACTGCTCTGAACGCCCTGTGATGGGCCGGTCCCTCTGCACCAGGACGAGCCTTGGTGGCACCGCACGGCATGGCCACCTCCACCGCCGTCTGGAAAAGGCCTTGGTCAGTCTGGTGTTTGGGGGCTCAAGATGGTGAAGTGTGGCTTTTGGAGAGTCACAGGTTCTGCTTTCCCACAGGATTTCAGCTCCAGGTGGAATTGCAGAGGCCCTGGGATCTGCAGTCAGTCAGCAGGAGTGGAGCAGTGCTGGGTTTTCCCAAAGCCCGGGAAAGCATCTCTGGCTATGCCCCTCAGAGACTCCGCTGCTGCCCATGGCTGGAGTGGGTCATGGGCCTCGCGATTCATTTTCTCAGCTGGCTGAAGGCTTAAATAAAGGCTTGTTGCTAAAGCATGGGGGTTGGCAAGTCCCACTGTAGCCCTCCTCTGGCTGACACCCAAGACGTGTCTGTCTTTGCCACGTAGTCCTCCTTGGAGCTTTGGTTTGTCTTAACATAACTCCTCTGAGATGAGCTGCTTAGTCAGGTAAGAGCTACCTCTGCACTCCCAGCTTTTGCTTGGACTACATATTCCAAATGTGTGAGGGTTTTTGCCTCTACGAGGTAAAGAAAGGCCACGTATCCTCTGCCATTGAACGCTGAGTGCTCCAGTCCCACTGGTTTCGTTCCAGCTGCTCACAGCTTGCCCTTGTGCAACCAAGACCCTTTATTTCCAGACCTGTATTTGGTCAGCCTTCATCTGACACCACCCGACTCACGCTGATCCCCCCACCCAGAGTTATTGCTGTAGTTAGGCTTTTTATCATCTTGCGATTACCCCATCTAAAACAGCACTGCCTTTTGCTGAGTGCCTAGTTTGTGAAGAAATCTGTTGGCTATCAGATCCAGAAATAACGGTGCCGTGCCATTTTTAGGAGCGTTTGTTCTCAGATTTATTTTGGGGATGTTAAAGTCTCCCATATGGCACTATTCTTGGGCTGTATTTCTTTTGTCTAATACACCGCTGATCACTGCTGTGTTGGCCCGGCGACACCGTAGCAAACACCTTGCCCCATCCCACAAAGCCAAGGTGGCAAGTGTCCCACGCAGATTTCTGCGCTATCCACGTTGTCCCTTCTTGTTCCTTTACATGGGTCCTGAGCTGAGCCTCTGGCTGCCGCCACAATACGATTCATCCTTCTTTATGTCACCATGCGCCCAATAAATAGGGTCTGTCTAACAAGCCGCAGCAGGGCTGGCATGGTGAGGCACAGAGAATGGTGGTGGTGCCAGAGAGATTGGCCTTGAATGGGGAGGGATCACAGTGCTGCAACGCTTGCTGGAGCCCAGGTCAGCCGGAGAGCTCTGGTGGGCATCAAACCTCCTCCCCACATGATGGAGAACCATAAATCCTCCCTGGCACATCAAGCCCCCGGAGACACCACTGTTTCTCAAGGGTGGCCCAGCCGTGGATTTGCTGGGATTTGGGAGCAGGGAACGCTACGGCTGAGAGGCTTCAGCTTTCACCGCCTCCATCCCCACCAGCATGGGCTGGCCTGGAGGTTCCTGCACCTCCCGAGCAGGGCAGGGGGCTCTTGGTGACCCTCCTAGTAGCACTCCTGGAGCTGAAGGGCTGTGGGACCATCCACCCGGTGCCCCCCTGCCCTGGGACCAGGGTCCGGGCCCCCCCTGCCAGAAATGAGAAGTGTCCACCCGCCCAGGTGGGCGCACGCAGCAGTCTTTAGCTCCCTCTAACGTCTACGGCCCGAAAGAAGCCTCTGAAAGCTGAACAGGACTGAGCAGGGACCGGGCAGGCATCCAGATATCACGTTTGTGGGTAAAAAGTGTGACGCTGACATGCATGGAAGCAGCTCGGCCAGCAAGAGGGTGTGAGTGCGCGATGTGCCGAGCAAATGGCGTGGAAGACAAAAGGATGTTGTGTTTTTAAAAGAGAATAAGTCTGTATTTAATGCTCGGTTATTACTAACATAAGAAAGATTTCACAGGAAAAAGAACTGTTCCTACTCATTCCTGCATGCACAGACCGGATGCCAAAAGGGACTCTTAGGACGGCCAGCTCTGAACCCCAGCATAGCTGTGGCTACAGGAGCTTCCCAAACTTGTCCTCCTGAAGGGTAACACAGCCTTAAAAAATGCAGCAGAAACCTGCCAGCAGGTAAGGCAGCAGAAACAGGTATTTGATAACATGATACAAAACCAGGTCAGAAGCTCTCGATCAAAATCAGTGGTGTAACACCACTGCTGCCATGTGCCACGTCAGCGTCTGGCCATAGCGGTTAATCGGTGAGATCCCCGAGCCATACGAGGGTCTGGAGGCTTTGAATCAATACAGATAGCACATCTTTGTGTATCACAGAAACCGTAACACAAAGGCACAGAAAACAGAAAGGGCAGACGGGACATCTCCTTGCTGAATCAAGGACTACACGTTTGCTCCCAAACGCACCTCCAAGAGCTAAACACAGATGAGGGGACAGATAACAGCGAAAGGGGGAATGTAATTACCCCATGAAGAATAAATCACTTTAACAGTTCAGTTACTGAGATCACAGCAAGGCACTGGCACAGCCTCTTAATTAACCTTCTGCTTTTCAGGCTCGTCCTGCCCGTCCCCCCCCGCCATTTTCCACCTCACGCTGGATGGTGAGATGGCCATCGGTGGGGACCCACTGGCCAGTGCCTTTCCGCTGAGCGGATCTCACAGGATCTCCGTCACAGCAGGGCACGATCAGGTGAGGGATCAGGCCAGCGCGGATCTGCCTGTCCCCGAGGAGAGCTGCGGCTCCCTGCTATGCGCAGGGTAACACCCATAGTGCTCTCGGTAAGGTGGTGCTCCAGGCCCAGTGTCAGCAATGGTGGCCTGTTGGCCTGAGCTAATTATTCTGAGGAATTGCTGGGTGACACAGATCAGGGTGTCCTGGGGATGGCCGAGGCTTTAGAGGAAAAGCTGCTTTGTCAGAGCGGGAAGGGAGCGACCCTTGTCCCCTCCACATCCTCCCGTCCCCCGACCCTACCTTCAGCCCCCGACGGCTCCTCTCCCTGGCCCAAACCTCCCTCGCTCCTCAGCCCCCAGCACCAACACCCTTCGTCACCACAACCCTCACTCTCCCCTCCATTAATTGCTCCCCCCCGCCCCTCATCCCCCCGAGAATGACCCCCCTCATGGGATGGCCCCTTCACCCGCCAAAACTGCCCCTCAGGGATCGCTCCCCTTGCCCCCCTCCCAAATTGCTCCTTAGGGGATCGCCCCATCATCCCCCAAACTGCTCTTCAGGGATCGCCCCCTCGTCCCCCAAATTGCTCTTCAGAGATCGCTCCTCATCCTCCTCAGGGATCACCGCCTCAGGGATAGCCCCCTCTGCGATCCCTCACACTGCCCCTCAGGAATCGCCCCTTCATCCCCCCAGCCGCCCCTCGGGGATCGCCCCCTCATCCTCCTCAGAGATGTCCCCTCTTTCCCCTCGGGGGTCGCCCCCTCACCCCGCTCAGGGATGGCCCCGCTCCCCTCACGGCCCCGCACCCCGGCCCCGCCCGCCCGCCGCCCCACGCCTTCTCCCCGCCCCGCCGCCGCCGCTCCCCCCTTGGCCCGGCCGGCGGCGGCGCCGCGCCGTGCTCCATGCGCCGCTGCTGCCCGGCTCTCTGCATCACCACCCGCCCCGCCGCCCGCCGCCCCGCCGCCGCCGCCCGCCCCGCAGCCATCGCCATCGCCGCCCCCCTCCCGCCCGCCGCCGTGTCCCGCCCGCCGCTCCTGGTGCTGGTGCTGCTGCAGCGCCGCCCCGCGCCGCGCGCTCCTGCGCCTCCGCCGCACAAGATGGCGGCCGGTGGGAGCGGCGGGGGCCCCGGGGGCCTCTCCTCCTCCTGCCCGCAGCCGCCGCCGCCGCCGCCGGGCAACGGTGCTGCCGCCGCCGCTGCCTGCACCAACGGCGCTCCCCCCTCGCCTCCCGGCCTCACCTACAACCAGTGCGGCGCCGCCAACCCGGCGGCGAGCGGCGGCGCGGGGGGCCCGGCGGCGGCGGCGGCGGCTGTGGGGGCGGCGGGGGCCGGCGGGGGGGCGGGCGGCCCCGGCGGGGCGCTGCAGCGGGAGCCGGTGTATAACTGGCAGGCGACGAAGCCGACGGTGCAGGAGCGGTTCGCCTTCCTCTTCAACAACGAGGTGCTCAGCGACGTCCACTTCCTGGTGGGGAAGGGCCGCGGCTCCCAGCGCATCCCGGCGCACAGGTGGGCCCCGCCGAGGAGGCGGGGAGGGAACGTGGGGTGCCCCACGGATGGGGACCCGGGCGTCCGAGGTGGGCTGTGGGGGACAGGCGGGCTGTGGAGCCCTGTGGTGGCCTGGCCAGGCCGTGGGGGTGGCCCGTAGGCCGTGCTGCGAGGTGGTCGGGGGTCCCGGGCCTCGGGCCAGGCCGTGGAGGTGCTGTGGGGTGTCTGGGGGTCCCCCCAGTTTGGGGGGTGATGCGGGGCGGAGGGGGTGGTACAGGGTTCAGGCTTCCGTGCCTCCCTTATGGAAGGAGAAAGGTGGTTTGGGTAACTTCACCCCATGTTCTACCTGGAGCTCCGGGGGATGCGCGGCCTCGGCGAGGCCCAGCTCCGCTCCCAGCGGGATGGTGGGAGGCACCAGCACCGGGGTCCCCCCAGTTTGGTCTGTGATGACCATTGCTGTCGTCTCAAATCTGCCCTAACCCTCGATCGATACTGTGTTTCTTCTTGCGGTTGCCAACCTGGGTGACGGGGTCCAGTTTTCGGCTGGGAGTGATTTCCCTGGAGGGTGGGTGCGACTGGGGCAAGCGCTGTGGGGAAAAACCCCAGATCCCTGGATCTTGCTCAAAAGCAACCTTTGGTTTTGTGGGTAGTGGAGCAGAGGAGGAATAGTCTCCAAGGCTGCCTGATTTTTGCTGACAGATACAGGGATTGGTGAGAGCACTGGGGATGGAAAGGAAAGAGCGATGATTTTAGAAGCCAAATTTCTGCCACAACATTTTCTTTTGAAAATAACCTTTACTGAATCTTTTCTGAAGCCCTGTGTTTTGGAGGGGTAACCCGCTACTATGAACCAAACCCCACGATTCTGGAAGAGCTGTATTGAGAATGACATCTGGGCATGTGGTAACTGGTCAAGGTTAAAGGCCGAGCTGCCATTTAAGAGTTTGCAGCTCTGAGCTGCTCGGAATTTCCTCCACCTGGAAAGCGCAAACCCGATGTGGCCGATGGATGTTCAACTGCTTCTTGGGGCAGCTCCGGTGAATGGATGCATGCCACTCAACCCACCGCTCCGGGAAGGGCCTCCTGGGCTGCTCGGCTCTGCCGACAGTGAATGCAAGAGCCTTTCGCTCAAAGATGGGACCTGTTTTAATTGGGGTGGGGGAAGGCTTATTTGGCGTCCTGAGCGCTCGGCAAAGGGAGCCTCACTCCAAACTATTTTGAACTATTGCTTTGCTCCTAAGTGCTTGCGCTGCTGGAATTTTCCCCTTCAGATTTCCTCTTTTCTCTCACTTTCTGAATGAAACACACTTCTTCTAGGCTGCTTTGAGCATTTAGGGTGTCAGTTCTGTTCTTTTGTAATTTGAAGCTTAATTAGTATTTGAGTAAGCTTGTCCCTGTCCTGAGAACTAGGCTTCCTAGGTGGGGAGGGGCGATGTTCAGCCCAGAAATAAATAGAAAATAAATGAAGCTTTTAAAAAAATAGCCCCAAAGTGAAATGCTGCTTAATTGCTCTGAAATCCATCTGGTGCTCTGGGTGGTAAAGATAGAATACAGTGTGTCACGCTGTGACATCCCACTTACGGATTATATAGATTTTAGTAAAAGTTGCCTGTATGATATTACAGTTGGGATATCCTGATGATTCATGAAGTACCGTGGTTATTTCAGAAGCAGGGAGCTTAAAATAAAACCACCCAGACCCCTTCTGTGCTCAGTTCTCCCACAGCAGCCTGACAGCAGAAGATATTTTGCGCTGGAATAGAATCTCAAAGCAGCCATGAGCTTCATTTGAGAGGCACTGTATTGCTTCAGCGACCGGGGCAGATGTTCGTACTTCGATGCTAGGTGTCTGAAATAATGCACAGTTAACAGGTAAGTATTTCTCTACTCTCTGGTTTTATTGTGTTAAATTTTCAGACCAGCCCAGGTATAAAGCCTGGCTGCAGTAGGAGCACATCCTAAATAGGGTTCTTGGACAGCAGCTAGTGGTGCCGCGAGGAGTGGTCTGCGATATCTTACTTGTCTCCTTGGCTATGGTTGCGTGGTGTGTTAGAAATTGCCAGTTTTGGCGGCAAACTGGTTAGCACAAATAATCTGAGAGTTGCAGTCCTGCAGGAGCTGGAAGTGATAGTGCAGCTGCTCCCTGGTCAGGCTCCTTGGGAAGGAGCATAGCAGAGGTGGTGTATTTGTAGGCTGAGGTAGCTAAATGGTGTATATGTCGAGCGATCATGGTTGATATTGTCCACATGTGGTGGTGGTGCTGGGAGGAGGTTTCTGAGTGTGAGATAGCTGTAGGTTCAGGTGCGTTTCTAAGAGAGTCTGGCAAGTTCAGTTTGTATAAAGCAGACAATAGATATCTCACATAGCGACTAAGAGCAAATATTCATTTTGTGTGTGAAAGCCCTGTTAGTAGATAAATAGCATGAGTGGCTGTGCTGGGTTCAACTGAAGGTTCACCTATCCAAGCAACTGTCCTGTGAGGCATCTGCAGCCCTGAGAAAATCAGATGTTTTCCACCTTCATGAGGCTCCAGACCCTGTGGAAGTTGCTTGCCTACCCTGGAGCAAGCTCCATCCTTGAGTGTGTTCCCTCTTGCTGCTGAATCAGCCATGAAGAAGATGGAACAGCCTTAAGTTTTTTTTGATGTCAAGGCTAATAAACTCTGGACGGAGCAGGCTGCCTCGAAGCTTCACAATGCTAACGTGGCCAAGGTCAACGCATTGATTCGGCTGAGCAGTAACAGGGAAGGGGTTTTTTTGGTCTTTTTTCAGATCTGCTTCATCAAGCACAACATCAATGAGATTAGAAGCATCTAAACTTCATGAGCCAGGAGCTGCATGGGTGTGATAATTAACCTTGTTAATCGGCCAGAAAACATGGCCCAAAAGGGAACAGGACAAGCGTGTGGCGGTACACCCCTGGGTATTCCAGCCTGGGAGATCTGGAGCTCAGGGACAGTCTGAGTAGGTTTTTGGCTGCTGTTTCCGGGCGTCTCTCTTCTGAGCTTGTCCTGTCTTTTTTTTGGATGTGTATTAACTTGCAGTACCTGCAGTGTTGTGTGCCGAGGTGTCCCAGCGCTCGACTCCTGGGGTTGCATGTGAGGGGCTTCTCCTGGGGGTCTCTGAACCTGCCTCCTGCTTGTTTCACCTGCTGTCTCTGGTCCTTGTGCTGAAGGATGCAGCAAGAAAACGATCCTCATTCATTACCTTCTTGTCATCTATGGTTTCACCGAGCTCCAGCACATCACATCTTGCTCTGTTCCTGTGCCAGCTCTTCTGGAATAGACATTTTAAGATTTCTCCACAGTGGAGCGGGTGGAGGAGGGAGGTGGTGTGCAGCGGTGGGATAGTCGTGGTTCTTGAGTGGTTTATTTTATTATTGGTATTACCATAGTGCCTGGAAAGGGAGCAGGGCTGTTGGGTATACAAATTAAACTAGGTGAAAGGTGGAGATGCCAAGGTGAACAAGGAAGCAGTGAAAACTGGTGGGTAGGAAGCTATCGGTAGTGTAATGAAAGACGTTTTCTTGCAGGCCTTCAAAAGCCTTCAGAGTCAACTTTGGATCCTCGTGAAGACAAATCAAATTATTAAGCTCGTGGAAGTTCCTGTGACTTGTTGCTGAAAGTCAGTTCACTTTGATTCTTAGACGTGCAGAGGGAATGATGAGAAATCAAGTGTTGCTTTCTTAGTTCTTTTGCTTTGCTTCTGCTGATTTCTCTGCATCTTTTCAGTAGTCTGCATTATTATGTGCACCGTGCCGTTGTTTAAAAGTAACCCTCTGTTTGAATTCTTCCTGTGACAAAGGTGGGTTACTATGCTGAGCTTAGGGTACCTGCATTTCCCTTTTGAGAGTTGCATGTTTGCATCAGGCGGTGCACCCTGGGGTTAGGAGAGAGGCTTGCTGTGCCGTGGCCGCTACAGCGCTTCAGAAAATAGGAGGGGAAAACAAAAGAAAGTCCTGTTACTCTGCCAGTTTGGCTTAATAGTCGTGTTTCTCCCATCTGAAACAAACCCCGTTTCTTCCTTTTGCAGACCTGAGCAGTTGGGGAAAACTGTTAGACTGTGTAAGAGAAATGATGCACATCCCTGCTTTTCCTGGGGGGTCTTTAGAATAGCTTTAAGTGTTCGTTTAGCAAGAGTAAGAAGACACCACGAAGGGAGAGGGGTTTTCTTAGTTGTTCTGTTAATGTTTTAAGGAAACTTAAAATTCAGAGTCCTGTGTATCTCTGGCACCTACTGGGATCCCTTTCGGGCTCAGCAGTTTAAAATAATCAGGCTGACTTGTCCCCGAGTGAAATGGAAGCAAAAATTTGAGAGGTGTTTTTTTAATTAATGCCCTTTTCAAATTGTTTTTGAAGGCTGTCTGCTCATCGAGGATGTATACTCAGAGATAATGCCTGCTATTGTCTCGCCACCATCACTGCTTCTGTAGGAACAGAGATTTTTGTTTCATCTAGCAATTCTAGTATTGTGAACGAGTTTGGTTTTGTTTGTTTGTTCTAGACATTTTTCTTCAGAATTATTTGATCGAAATAGGCATGTGCGTACTTTGGGTTTTTTTTTAAAAATCACTGTGGTTTGCCCGTAGCTCTCTTTAACTGATCAGAAACAATACAACCCGGCTTGTCAGCCCAGCAGTCTGTCATGGCAAACAAGCCTGGCATGTCCACGGCGCTTTGCTGTATTGTATCTATGGAAGACCTCCTCTGGATGGGAGGGGAGTGAAAAGTGAGAAAATGACAAATTTTGTTTAAAAAGAAAAGAAAAAGGCTTCTGTGTCACTTCCTGCTGCAGTGAAATCTAACTGAAATTCCCCTTTAGTGATGGGCTTTCCTTGGGGTCCAACTACTGGAGATTTGTCTCGTGTTTTCTGTCCTGTACGGTTTTCTGCTTGCAGTTCCTGATGCTTCTCTCTGTGGAAGTGTGCGTCAAACTCCGCTGCAGCAAGGGCCCCTGAATTTTCCAGCTTCTTCCTTTTTGCAGTGGGTTGGAGAAGT
This sequence comes from Chroicocephalus ridibundus, assembly GCF_963924245.1. Taxonomy (NCBI): domain Eukaryota; kingdom Metazoa; phylum Chordata; class Aves; order Charadriiformes; family Laridae; genus Chroicocephalus; species Chroicocephalus ridibundus. Next base: position 7,633,507 of record NC_086305.1, on the reverse strand, counting down.
GGCTGCAGTAATCGCTTCTGCAGCCTGGTCTCCTCCGCTTCCCCACGCTGCTGAGCTGTCACCTGTGTGGCCTGTGCTTTATGACACCAGGGACAAGATTGCTTTACTGGGAAAAACTCAGTTCTGCGTTTTCAAACAATGACAGTTCTCAAAATGTCTTTTTCAAGGCATAAGGCAGGTACAGCAGCTTAAATATACACAGGCCTCTCAGCAGCGCAGGCCTTTGCCTCCTCCTAAAATAGGAGTTGGTGTTTATCAGTGAGGGAAATCATCTTGTTTACATGGGAGTGCTGGAATATTATTTTTGGTCTCAAACCTGGTTTGTGGGAATTCTGGCTTCCTCTTTCTTTAGGGCCGATAACATGCTTCTTGCCGTTAATTACCACATAAACTCACAGCAGCGCGAAAAGGGTTTGTGTGCACCTAGCAGTGCTAGTTTGCTCTGGGTGAGATTTTCTCTGCCTTCTAGGTTAAGCCGAAAGCAGGTTTGGAACGGAAGGAGACAGCAGCGTGCCTGGGGAAGGCAGCTCCTGTGCCAGCTGCTGCGGGAGGTGCTGGTGTCCACAGCTCCCGGTGATGCTGCCGGGGCACTTCGCATGTTTTGAGAGCTTGCCCTGCTGTCCCCAAGGATGTCGTCCTGGCATATGGGGAGAAGGGAGGAGGATGGGTAGTGTGTATTCACAAGTTTTCCATAAGCGTTTTCAGTGCCTGACAGTGGGGAGTTGCACCAAGACTTGAGCTCTGTTCAATGGAAGAACTTAAATTCCTTAACTTTGTCCTTTCTTAGCTTCTCAACCTCGTGAATGGTCCATAGATTTGTACAAGGACTTTGCAAAGCAGCTGCATATATTCTGTTCCATAATGCACGAAATCTTGTCTTTGGGGAACCATCACTGCGTTGTATACTGGGACGGGCTCAGAGTGAAGTCACTTGAACCTCTGGTGTTTTTGCAGTAAACGAGCAGAAAGCCTGACACTCCCTTCTGTTGCAAAGCACTTTTGCTTTAATGCTAGGAATTTGCTTTCCCTTGGGGTTGGCCTTGGGGAATAGTAACTAGCCTGGGATTTTTTTGGGAAGTGAATATGGTTTAACGTAAGTTTTTGTTGTTTTGGTTTTTTTTTCCTTGTTTGTTTTTTAACGTTAGGTTTGTGCTGGCTGTGGGCAGCGCAGTCTTCGATGCGATGTTTAATGGTGGAATGGCCACAACTTCTACAGAGATCGAGCTGCCTGATGTGGAGCCTGCTGCCTTCCTAGCTCTGCTGAAGTAAGACTTTTCTGATGTACAGTATAACTGGAATGAACAAATTGTTTGTGGAGATGAATATTTTTAATGAAAGCAGCAAACCGTTTGGTGAAGCGGAGGTCATTAAGTTTCTAAATAAAATGCCTCTTTGTTGATCTGTTCAAGGGCTGGTGTTAAACCCCTCTTTTCCTGGGTAAAAGTCTAGCTCAAAAACATTTGACTCGCTCCATGTTTTAGTTTAGCAATAGTTCAGTGAATATGCCCTCCTGCTGCTGCTCTGCAGTATGGGCAAAACCGTACTGGAGAGTTTATAATTTTATAAATATGTAGTTATATGTAGTTACACCATGCAAATGCCCCAACAGGGAGGTGTTCTGGTTAGCAATCGGAGTAAGTGCATGTGCTGGCCTTTGTAGTTAAGTTGATACTCACTTGTTCAGACATTGTCTCATAAATTCTCATTCGTGAACTGGTTTGATTTGATCCAAATGCTGTTTGAGAGAAGTGGGGAAAGGCGATCCTCTTAAAGCTCTGGAAGTTACAAATACTTGGAGCTCATTTAGGTTATGGGCAAATGAGCAAGTTATAACAGGTAAGCAAGGGTGTGAAATCAGTGTCAGCCATTCTGTGTGGTATCTCTCCTTGTGCCTGTTTTATTCCTCTCTTGGAGAACTGCTTTTGAATTTACATTTACAGCGTGCATTGTAAGTCTGCGTGCTGGGGGAAGGAGGAGGAAGGGGCTGTAAGATGCTATTCACCAATTTCTTTAAGCTCGGCTGGTGCTGTGTAACACCCAGCAGCAATCCTGAATGTATGCTGAAAAGTCATTGTCCCATTTCTATAGGATTTCTGTAACCTACTTCCAGGGGTTTCCAGCCCTGTGCTCTTGACATGTTCCCTGTTTGCCTCCTATCAGGAGCAGTGTCTATATATAGCTTTGGCACACTTTTTGCTTTACCTTTAAAAAGTGCTTTAGTCGTGACTGTGCTATCTTAGATTTTACAATTGATCTTCACTGGAACGAAAGACCAGAAATAATAGGGAGCCCCTAGCCCCCTCCCTTTTGGCTCATTTTAAACCAGGCACCAGCACATGGGGAATCCCTGTAATTGGCACATGACTCTCTATCAGCCAGGCAAATCTCTCTGGAGTGCAGAGCTAGTATCTGTCTTTAAAACTTAGTGAAGCTAAAATACCGAGTGAATTAGAGGCAAAGTCATGTGGTTTCCCTGCCAGTGCTGAGATTTCAGCACTTGTATAAACAATATGATAATTGAAAAGACTAAGGTGATGAGTTTAGGTGGATTTCAACAGACACATTTATATTTTGTATAGGAGAAATTGTGTGTGGATTATAACAGTGCCTCTAAAGTTTGCAGTTATGCTACAGTAGCCGTGCACATGGTCCAGTGATATCTTAGATGCTTAAATCTAGAATCAAACTGTCACTTCTAAAATGCTCAGAGCTTAAATGTGCCAAAGGAAGTTTGGGTGCTGCGTTCCAGTAGGAAGCTTACCAAGAACGTGGTATGAACCTTCCTAGAGTAGAACCGAACCTTCCTAGAGTAAAACCAATCCCTCCAAACACTGATCTGAAATGGCAGCTGATCCTTACATGTGTACTGGGCTTGATCCAAGCCCTGACCTAATGTTGTAGGACCAGGAGCTTATCAAGGGACGAAGTGCCCGTCCTGAATGTTCAGCAGAAGGTCCCTTCTGGACACTAGATCATGATTGTATTTATCTGCCTTTAATAGGTCTGCTATAATTCCTTAAAAGATCCTTTTTTGTTATTATTGTCATTTTCATGATAACACAAAGAACATTTTTGATTGTATGGGGTTATAATCTAAATGTTCTTTTAAATTGATACTACACTTTTTCAGTTCGAGCCTCTCTTGTTATCCCTCTTAGAGCACGCTGTTTGGACTATTGTAAAAATAAATACTAACGTAGTCATTGCAGTAAATAGAACTAGTTGTTTTTAGAGCAAATGTTTTCTTTTAATCTCGTAATAAAAAGGATTACGTAGTGAAAGTAGGACTGGTGAAGGGGGATGTGTGCAAAATACGTTCTTGAGCCTGTGGCTTGATGCTGTTATTAACAGATGCTCTAGAGCGGCACAAAAGCCCGCTTTCAACAGCGACGAGAGCGCTTCCCTTCCTCTGAATCCCCCTGTCTATGCTCCTCTGAATCGCATCCTGGCCCTCTCTGGCTGGAGGACCAGGAGCTCCACTGCAGGTCCCTCCAGACGGGGACGCTGCCTGGCTCTGTCCCTGCTGCTGCGTGAAGCCTCCAGGAACAGCAGCCACACCACACGTTGCTGTGCTTTTGTTGCTGTGCTTTGTGCCTTTCAGATCTTGATTGGCAAACGCTCGACTGGTTAAAGGAAAAACAGTAAACAAAAACCTCTGCATGGGATTAGGACTAACATCAAGTGTGTAACTGGTTTTACTGGGCTCAGCCTGTCAGTTCCTGCTGTCTCTAATCAGCATGCTTGGGTATGAGGCGGCTCGGTCAGGCTTCCTATGAAGACCTTTGTTTTTCCATGCGGTATGAATGTACTTCCTTGTTTTGGCCTAACGGTGACGGCTGATGCTTTGCTAGCAGCATGGCAGTCCTTGTTTTTCATTGCAATTAACTCTTGCTTTATGCTGAAATTATATTGTGTGCTGTACTTGAACATCTATACAATGAAATGAAACAGCACGGTATATAAAGTGAAGAGACGAGGGGAAAGTGGGGTATGGATAAAACACCTCATCTGCAGTGGATATATATGTTTGAGCTGATCGCTTTTGAAATAGTACGTAAAATGGAGCTTCCCTTCTGAAGTAGGCAGGGTTGAATTTTTGTCCTTGTTTAGTCTAATCAAACAGCCAAAACCGTTAATTTTAAGGGGTGCCCTTGGCCAGAGAGTGTTCTAGGCTAGCGTAAGTGGCAGAATAAACAGCTCTCTGGTTGTGGGATGCTAAGCAGTTTGAGGTGCTTCAACAGATATTCCAGCTATTTCATTCATTAAAAGTTGTACCATAAAGAGTGTGTTTAAAAAAAAAAAAAAAACCAACAAAAAAAAACGCTTCTCCTTGGTAAACCAGAGTCAGTGGAAAGGATGTGAAAACTGTTCCATCTCTCAAGTATAGGAAATGGGGCCAGGATGATGAGCAGACAAACATGTTTTTTTATGCACTGCCAGGGTTTTTACCCTGTTATCTTCTTGGCTTCACTAGAGCAATGTTTGTTTGCATGCTTTCAGATTTCTTTATTCAGACGAAGTTCAGATTGGACCAGAGACTGTTATGACAACACTTTACACAGCTAAAAAATATGCAGTTCCAGCCCTTGAAGCTCATTGTGTGGAGTTTCTGAAAAAAAACCTCCGAGCAGACAATGCATTCATGCTGTTAACACAGGTGAGTTTGCAATCATTTGCATGAAGTCCCTTGAGCAAGGTCCATCACGGTAGGAAAACAGAAGTTTTTTGAGTGTTACGGAGTTGATCATCCGAAATGGAGCAGTTCTGTGTCATTTTGCATTCTTCCTTACAGAAGTCTAGGGCCGATGAGCAGATTCTTACAAAGAACAATGAAATACAGCAACTGTTGCTGCCGTTTCAGATCTGCTTTCTGTTTTGGGGTGGCAGGTGATTCCTTCCATAGTGTGAGCTGGGGAAGAAATTAACAGGGTGGAAAAATTTCATCTGCCAAGAGGAAAAGTGAAATGAGAGGATTTTTGCTTGTTCAGATTCAGGAGTGATATAATAAGCTTTCTCTGCTTGCTACACCTAGCCAGTCAGACGTTCTTTGAAGGAATTTTTGCAATAGTTTCCCTGAAATGGGGGTGAAAGACAGAAGATGCAGCTTTTTCATGAGTGCTTCAGTTTATTTTCTTTGGAGAGGAACAAAGCCTGTTCCAGCTCACCCTCCCACTGTACTGAAGGCACGCAAACCTGCAGTTCCAGTGCAGCTGCGTTTCTTGACTCTCGGTGGGGTCGGTTGCGCATCCTTGTGCCCCTCTGTCTGATCCAATCTGTAAGGGCCAGACTACTCCATATTCCATCTGTCTCTTCTAAGCAGCAAACTAGAAGACAGTGTTTACAATTTCTGCTTATTTTGGAGATGATCAGACTTTGCATGCAGGTTGATTAAATTAGCATCGCTATCCTTTCCGTTTTCTAGCCCCATTGTTTGTTTCTGGTCCCTGCCACCCTCTCTGCTGACAGTTGGTGACATACCAGTGACTTCCACAGCGCAGTGTGTAGTGTTGCCAGGGACGCCCTGCTCTGGGTGGTATAGGAACGAGAAACAAATAGGCATTGTGTGTGCGAGCTTCTTTCCTTTAGAGAATGGGCAATACTAGCTCTGGAGGGTATTTCTGATCAGCCAGCTCAGGAAAGCTGCCATGATTTCTGGTGTTAAACAAACCTTGCAGAGGAGTTTTCACAGCTGCCCTGACTTGGGACCCTGTGCACTGAGGTGGCCTGGCTCTGGGGGGTTGTCCTGCCTTGCCCAGCGTATCTGGCTGCTGGCTTTTTTCCTCCTTGTCAGGAGTACAGGCATCTTTCAGGGTCTGACTCTAGCTATCGCATCTGTGGCAGTGTCTACACCAGCAGTTTTCGCAGAAATTGAAGCAGCATTGGCCTGAAGCAGTCGCTGCTGAGCACTTTGTTTGTTTGCTGCAGATAGGCTGGGATATTATTTAAGTTTAAATATTTGGATCAGGTTCTTAAAGTAGTTCCACGTTCCATTGCTCTTGTAGACGCTCTTCGCTGCTAGGATTCAGCTAGTGCTGCAAAATACTGTGTCCCTCTTTACACATCCTCTTTTTAACTTGGCCCTTTTCCACATGCCGTAAACAAGCAAGGCAGCCTCTGAGACACAGGGGGAACCACACTGCATTTCCCTGGGGAAGATTCCAGACTTAAAGATCCTCACTTGGGTGATGGTAGCCAGATCCGCACTCCCTCAGATGCGTGGCAGGACAATTGTAACTCTCTGACTGCAGCGCTCCTGTTCTTTGGGTTCAGCAGCCTGCAAGCTGAAAGCTCAGGAGCCGTTATCCAAGGGCCGAGAAGAGATCTTTCCTGTAGGCTGCGGTTTTGAAGAGGCATCTTAATGAGCCATCACCTCATGAGGATTAGCGGTGTCAGCTTTATGGTGGTACTGTTTTATGCAGGGATTTTTGCGGCATGCTACGTCTCTGCAACCTGACTGCAGCTTTCGCAAGGTAACACTTAGGTTCATGGTGACTTCCTTACAAAGGTCCTTCTTTGACCAAAGGGGAAGGTGTTCCTAGTTTTTCAGGTATCAAAAACAAGATACTACTGCCTGGCACTCCATCAGCTGCACTGGGGCAGCTGAAATGACAGATGGAGACAGGCTTTCCTGGTTCCTTTTGTTTGCGGCTTATCCATTATGATTAGTTGTGAGTCGTGATTTGTATCTAGCTTATGTTCTAGTTTTGTAAACTAGACGTGTTCCAGTTTATGTCGTATATTGCAGTATATCAAGTCTCTAAAATGGTTGAGGCTGGTGTTCTTTGAGAAACCTATCTGTGTCTTGGGCTGCATAAGGCATCTCAGTGGATCTGTTCTCAAAATGCTCTTGGTTCTGGTCCTTCAGTGTGAAAATTGGACTCTGTTTCCTGCTTTTACTGCAACAAATTGACAATTTGCGCAGTCAGTTGCAGACCTGAGATGCATCTTGTACAAAACATTTCCCAACAGGCTTCAGATTGTGGACCTAAGACCGTAGAGCCGCAAACCTCCTTTGCGTGTATCATTACTGAATCCTGCTGGTCCAGCAGCCGTGTCATCGACAGCGTTTCAAGCAACTGCTAATCTCTGGCAGAAATATCAGTGGCAAATAGCTCTCCGGATTGATTGTGCCTCATAGTAAACCGTGATCCTCTTTCATGCCAGACATACATGCAAATGTCACTTTGATCAACAAAGAAATAATAGCTTGCCAAAAGCCACTGTGCGGTGAGAACTCTGCGAGTGTAATGTAGGTTCCTCACGTGTCGAAAGGGAGCCACTACAGTAGTAAAGTCTGAGTCAGTCGCAGCTCTTGGATGCCAAGAGTGCAAGGTGCTGGCAGGGCTCCAGCCCCAGGAGCAGGTGATGACTGCTGAAGCTTCCCTGCTCCCTGAGAAAATGGGGAGCTGTTTCAGCTCTCGGCGTCGAAGGTGGGCCTTGCTGAGCTCTACAGCCCGTTAGCAAGTATGAAGTGTGATGTTAAGGGAGTTCCTCCCTAAATAGCAAAACCAAAGCATTGGAAATAAGAGGTCATCCTAGTGACTCTTGTGTGTTCCCACTGCCTTTCCAACCTGAACAATTCTATGATTCTATGTCTTGGCAGTCTGGGGGCACCTGAAATGGTAGTGAAATTGTTACAAGACTGCAGTTACCTTGGGCAGAGAGATTCTGAGCCACTCTCCAAGCTGTGTGCAGGCTTTGTTTGGAATAGTAACCTATTTTGGGGGGGAGTTCTTCAAGGTAACTAGATTAGAGTAGCTGTTTCTGTGCAAAACATGCGAATGCACTAAGCAGGCTGTGTACCCTGCAGGGTTTTGCGCATCTCAATGGGACACAAGCAGTGTGCCTGCTAAGGCGGTTTTGCTAATACGTGAGGTCAGGGTGACTATATTCTTATAGAATAAGCTGTCTCTGCATATCCCTAGAGCGCGCAGGCCTGGAGTCGTTGGGCAAAGCTTTGGTCTAAATATAAAAACGCTGTAGTAAAAATTACTTGTGCTGGGCTGACATGGCCGGTATGGCGCCAGAAAGCACTATGGCCACGTTAACTGGTGTGATGCTAAAACAAAGACGTGCCTGAAGACATGTACAGCTCAACCAGAACTGATGCCAAGCGCAGATTTTTCTAGTGTTTGCCTTGTCATGCTTAACTGCTTGTGAAAGACTGCTGCAGCCCAGCGAATTCATCATGCAGTCAGGCATAGTATTGCTAATGAAGATGGGCTCTGGGAGGGAAGGGGGGGGTCCTTAGTGTAAACTTTAAAATACCTTTTGTGTTAACGACTGCTTCTTCGTTACTAGGCAAGACTTTTTGATGAGCCTCAGCTGGCCAGCCTTTGCCTGGAGAACATAGACAAGAACACATCAGATGCCATCAATGCAGAGGGGTTTACAGACATTGATCTGGGTAAGCTTTTTTCCCCTCCTCCCTCTCCATGCTTTCATAACAAGCTGGCCTCGAAAGTTATTACAGGTTAATACTTGGCACTTCTCTTTTGTGGCTTTGCTGTTCTGGAGCAATCTGTTGAACGGTCTGGCACCAAGTGGCTACAGACAAGGCATTTGCAAAAGATCATGCTTGCTTGCAGAAATATCCTGGAATCTACTTACTTTGGTGCAACTTGAGTTTTCTGGGCATGATACAAAGCCTGTTTCCTCTGTTGATGTTGGCAGGTTTTGGGTGGCTGTAACTTGCCTTCTTTTTGTGGAGTTGGCATTGTTTCATGAGTCTTTGTCAGGTTTTGGAGTTAAAAAGGTGTTGCGTTTTTGGAAGCGAGAACTGGCTATTTTAATTATCATATGCAGTTTCCAAACTTGCTGGGCACAGTTAATAAACATTAAAATTCAGACTTTAACCTTCTTCTAATGAGATGGACCGTGGAGGTAAGGCACGGGTAACCTTCTGGCTTTCATGCTGCTTGCTTCATCCAAACTTGACGTCAAGTAAGTTGCAACTCCTTCTACTGCACTGCCATTAACATGCCAATTAAGTGGGCACTGTTTGCTGCTCCAGCGAGTTACTCGCTTATGGAATATGCAGATATACCTTCCTCAGAGGCTGCAGGCAGCGCTTTTGGGAGACCCTGTTTTTCCAATTGCTTCTCTTTTATTTATCTTGGCTGTACGTAGGGTACTTCTGGCAAGGTAAAATCAGGTGATTTGGGTTAGTGCCTAAAGTTGTCACTGTCTGTCCTGCCTTGCAGACACCCTGGTTGCGGTGCTGGAGAGGGACACCCTGGGGATCCGGGAGGTTCGTTTGTTTAATGCAGTGGTTCGCTGGTCGGAGGCTGAGTGTCAACGGCAGCAACTTCAGGTGATTCCAGAGAACAAGCGGAAAGTACTGGGCAAAGCGCTTTCTCTTATCCGCTTCCCATTGATGACTATTGAGGAGTTTGCAGCAGGTAACTGAACAAAGGCATTTCTGGCAACCCTGGTCTTTGCTTTCTCTGAACTACAGAGGATCAAGTACATGAAAATGGATTTTCTCTGTGTACCCTGTAGTAACTTAAATTTGAGATTATCCTCCGTTCCCACTGATCTACAAAATGTACTGTGTAAACACTACTTTCATCCATAATCATTCACTCTTTTAAAGACTACGGTGCTCCATTGGGTAGGAGCAAGTCAGATCATAGCTGTTTGTACTCATAGTATGTTTAGATGGTTACTTTCTCATTCAGCTGAGAGCAAAGATCCACACAGGGGTTCGCATGCTTTCCTTTCTTACTATTCCAAGTGTTTAAACTACATGAAGCTAATGACTTGCAGATAATTGGTGTTGGTTGTACCCTGCTCCTGAAGAGAAATGAGAATGTTTCTCCCCATCCTCTATTTGCTGCCGCCTGTGATCCAGTGGCAGCATTGGCCATGTCTTGCTGATGCCCTTCAGAGCAGAGCCCCATAGCAGAAAAAACTTTCAAAATGTTCTTTGAGATGTAGGGTTGGCATTGTTTAGTCTGCGTCTCAAAACGTTTTTCAAGTTTACATTAAGATCTTCATCTACAAAGATGTCTAAATCATTTAACAGTTTTGACTAAAGATTTTTTTGTTTTGTTTTCATGGCCTGTTGTCTTTGATTTTGTACTCTGGTGGTTCTCCAGGGACTGAAAACTGGCAATTGGCTCAAATAGTTTTCATGCTAAAAGACACTGTGGAGCCATTTTCAAAACTGAAACTTGTTTTAGGCTGCAAAGGAGCAAAAAGGGTCATTGACACCACTTCCTTTGCACATCACATCTCAAGGCAGAGATGGCGTCAGCGTATCAACAGTTAATGTACATATTTCAAGATGAAGATGGATATTAGTAAGAAGTAAATCTGTGGTTAAAACTTGGTACCCGCTTTCTATTTTGCCCGTCACAGCAGCAGTGTGGTCTTAGGGACGTGAATCTCTTCAGAAACAGCTTGGTCAGGGAGGCAGAGATTCATTCATCTGAACTGGGTAACTTTCCTTTGTGTTGGCACTGGGTGAAAACACGGCACATGCTGTTCCTCGGTGTGCACCGTGCCAAACAGCAGCTCTGAGCAGATCACAGCCTTGTGATCATACAAGCATAGAATGGTTTGGGTTGGAAGGGACCTTAAAAATCACCCAGTTCGACCCCCCCTGCCCTGGGCAGGGACACCTCCCACCAGCCCAGGTTGCTCCAAGCCCCGTCCAACCTGACCTTGAACCCCTCCAGGGATGGGGCAGCCACAGCTTCTCGGGGCAACCTGGGCCAGGGGCTCACCCCCCTCACAGCAAACAATTTCTGCCTCACATCTCACCTCAATCTCCCCTCTTCCAGTTTCAAACCATTCCCCCTTGTCCCAGAGTCCCTCCCCAGCTTTCCTGGAGCCCCTTTAGGGACTGGCAGGGGCTGGAAGGTCTCCGCGGAGCCTTCTCTTCTCCAGGCTGAACCCCCCCAGCTCTCTCAGCCTGTCCTCCCAGCAGAGGGGCTCCAGCCCTCCCAGCATCTCCGGGGCCTCCTCCGGCCCCGCTCCAACAGCTCCGTGTCCTTCTGCTGTCGGTGCCCCAGCGCTGGAGGCAGCACTGCAGGGGGGTCTCCCCCGAGCGGAGCAGAGGGGCAGAATCCCCCCCTCGCCCCCCTGCCCACGCTGCTGGGGATGCAGCCCAGGCTGCGGGGGGTTTCTGGGCTGCCAGTGCACGGTGCCGGGGCGTGTGGAGCTTCTCCCCGACCGACACCCCCAAGTCCTTCTCCTCAGGGCTGCTCTCCATCCCCTCATCCCCCAGCCTGGGTTTGTGCTGGGGGTTGCCCCGACCCAGGTGCAGGACCCTGCACTTGGTCTGGGTGAACTCCATGAGGTTGGCCCGGGCCCCATCTCTGCAGCCTGTCACAGCAGAGGTAGGAGACGGAAACCGTTCCCCGCAGCCCCCTCCTCTCCCAAAAGAAAAAGGATTTTTACAGACAGTGGTTTCACCAGTTTATTGTATAATCTGGTGTGAAACATGGGAGTTTTGCATGAAGATGTTTTAACTGGCAAATATGTCCCTCCCCTCCCTTAGAGCAAGTAATTTGAAACATTTGAGAATTGAATTGCAGCAACACGGGATAAGTTTAGACATGATCAATGACAGCTAATTTTTGCTGAGCAAAGTATCTGTAAGCTCATTTATCTGTTCGCAGTCCTTAAATTCTTTCATCTCTACCCATTGCAGCCTTGGACCACATTATGTCTGCATAACGCTGTGCTGAATTTAACCAACTACAAGTCGTTTTGGACCAACAAGTAGCTAGGCATTTGCTTCCCACACTAACGAGCACTTAATGCTATTGTTTCTCGGGTATGCAGTAGTCTTGTTTCTGTTAAAGTCCTTTTGCAAATAGAGATGCAGAGCAGCTTTTGACTCTTAAGCTAAAAGACACCCGGTTCCACTTTTGAAAGTATTTAGAGTAGTTTCCAAAGCTTGAGTTCAGCATCGCTTCAGGAAAAAAACATCTAATTACCAGAGAAAAGATGAGAATGTGTTTTAATTCTTCGAAAATTGCTAGCTTTTTTTCCCCTAGATTCTACAATAAAGGTATTAAAAAAAAAAAAAAAAAAAAAAACCCAACCAAACAAACCCCAAGCGGGGATTAAATGCCTGAGGGAAGGAGGGAGTCAAAGGTGGCACAAGCTGAACCACCTTTGTCTTGATGGAAAAATACTCCTATACTTTCTGAGTTGATGGTAACCAGGTGACGTTCCCTCCCACTACCCCTCATGGGCTTTTGGTGATGCCTCGACAGTAATGTTACGAAATACAGGTGCAGATGTATGAAAATCCCTGTCTCTTACCAGTATTATCATCTCCCGAGGGAGTGGGGAAAGGATTAGCTGCATGTTTTTAGGTTTTTAGCCCAGTGCTCTGCAGAGCCGCACGCTTAACCATCATTTCACATACGTGCTGCGTACAGTGGCTCCGCAGTCCATGACCGGCGTGCTGATAGATGGCAGGCAGCACGTTTCTGCCTGGGGTTTGACTTCCCGGCACACCAGCGAGATCCCGTGTGTGATGTGGGTTTGGCCCACTCTTAGCTGCGAGTCGAGTTTGCCTCCCCACGTAAATCCCCAAAGGATCCCTTCTGGTTTCTGACGGCATCGCTGCTTTCGTGCTCCTCTGCAGGGCCTGCCCAGTCGGGAATCCTCACGGACCGGGAAGTGGTGAGCCTGTTCCTCCACTTCACAGTCAACCCGAAGCCGCGGGTGGAGTTCATCGACAGACCGCGCTGCTGCCTGCGGGGGAAGGAGTGCAGCATCAGCCGATTCCAGCAGGTGGAGAGCCGCTGGGGGTACAGTGGGACTAGTGACAGGATAAGGTCAGCTTCTCTGCTAATTCTGCTGCTGATAGATTCATGTTTACTGAGCTTTGAGCCTACCCTAGACCCAAATCTGCAAGGTTACGTGCTAGACCCTGACTTCCACCATATAAACGTAGTGCGAAGCCTGAAGGGAAGGCATTTTGCTGGGCAAAAGCATCGCCTGATGCGTTAACCTGCACGTGCAGCTGCGGGCTGCCACTTCGCTTCGGTATTGGCAAAAGTTTCCAGCAAATGTGGCCCTCCAGCGCAGGCCTGCTGTGGGATTGGTTCGCTCCTTTTCAAGTGGGTTCCTGCAGCTGTACGGGCACGTAGCGGTTGGAGTCACCAGGCAGCTCCTGGCTTCCTCCTGGGCCTGGGTGTGCCGACTCCATCAGGTCAGTTCCCTGCGCTATTGTAAATGTGGCTTGTTGAAGCCCCTTAATCTTGCCTATTTGAGGGAAGGATTAGGATAAAATGTTTGCTGCGCTTACTTTTCTGTGAGCCTCTAGTTTGTTTAGACCTAAGCTTGTAGAGAAACAGTAAAGCCCAGTCATGGTGACAGTGGCGTGGCTAGTGTTGGGGGGGGTGTTGCAGGCTTTGAGTGGCCAAGTTAGAGCAAGACAGGAGGTAATCGGAAAGCCTTGGTTATTTCCTGTTTCCTCTTTGTCTTGGGTGGAAGGAGGACTTAGGTTAATACAGTTCTTCAAAATTGTCAAGATTTTTCATCAGTGGTTCTCTTGCATATCGATAGAGCTGTCGGTCGGATCTTTTGTCCATTCATCCTCTTACAGGAGATGGTAATCGGTGGAGCTGCCAGCTCCAAACACTTCCTGCTCTCACATTCAGAGACGTTTTGGAGCTTGTAGTTGACTTTAGCCGCAACTGCTGGCGGGGTCGGGGTCAGTCTCCAGCGAAGCTTGTGTGCAGTTTCAACACTGAATGTTTTATGCTGGCTGCAGAGCAGTGGTCTCCAGCCTGCCGCAGGTGTCTGGCCTTCAAAAAGGCAGGACCGAAAATGTTGGCGGATCGGTGAAGAAATGATGGGGGCAGTTTGGCAGGCACTGAGGCTTTCTGCTGCCTGGGCAGATGGAGCTGTAGCGGGGCAGCGGGGTGAATGTCCTCCCCTTGCTGCTGTGGGCAGCAGGGGTTGCTGTGTTAAGGAGCTGTTGAGTCGTATTTTCTGCTCTTGGCTAAATCTTGAGTGCAGCCACTCTGCAGCAAATACTCAGAAGCACATTAACGATTCTCCTCCAGCGCTCAGCAGTGAAATACCTAATGACACTTCTTGCTGTTACCTTGCTGGAACGGCTGCTGCTGCCGTGAGGGTGGGCGCTACTCCACGTGCCGCAGGCCTTTGCCTGGCTGGCTTTTTCGGATGCCGACTTCGTACCGCAACCTCGAAAACGCTTTCTGAGCCTGGGCTCTGAAGTTCAGTGAGGGGATTGTGCAGCTCTGTATTTTACGTGAGCAAATAAAATTACTGCTGGCCCATTAGGACAGTGGAAGGTGTAAGTTTACACACGATGGTTTCTGTAAAGGATTTCAGCTATTAGTAAGAGTTGCCCTAAAACTGTAGTATGTTTGACTAAGTCATAGGTGTAATATTAAAGCGAGTGAAGATATTTGTGTGTCATCCTTGTATGAAAACAGTACAGGAGTGGCAAGTTGGTCTGACTTTCCTGATCTGTTCCCGCAGGTTCTCAGTAAACAAAAGGATATTTGTAGTTGGGTTTGGATTATACGGATCCATACACGGGCCAACAGATTACCAAGTAAATATACAGGTAATTCTCTCTGCTATGTTAAAAATACTTGCTGCTGTAGGGACTAATTTACACACTTTAGTGAACATGCAACAAAATCTTAAGTCAGAAGGGACTGTACTTGTTCTCTAGATAGGGTGGTTGGCAGATGTAGTGAGGGCCAGATGGGTTACCGGGGATAAGAGGGATTATTGCTCTCGATTTTATGCAACCTCCCGTTGCATGCGTCACTGCAGTATCTCCCCGAGTCCGCTCGCAGCCTTTGAAAACGCGTCTCGGAGAGTTGTGACGCAGTTTGAGAAGAAGCCACGCGTGTTTTCCCACACCGAGCAGGCCAGGCCAGTTCTGCCCTGCAGGTGCTGCGGCAGCGGTTGGGTGCTGCGATGGTGCCTGGGCCGTCCCTTGCTCTGAGCTGTACAAATGCAGTGGAGCAGCCATGATCCAGCAAGGGACGAGAAGAAGGCAATTGCTGGGCCTGTGCTGGGCCTGTGCGCTGCTGATGGGTGGCCTCGTGTTGTCAGTGTCACATTTGCAATGACGAGTAGGACTGAGGGAGACTCAGTTGTCTGAAGTCCATCGTGATCTTGTTCAAAGACCAGGGTGGCTTATGGAAATCTTGTGTGCCTTGTTCTGGGTGCGCGTACGTAACCCTGGTCTGGATCACTTGGGAAGAACCGTCCCCAGGAAGGTTATTCCAGCACAGCACGGCTGATGTGATGAGCACAGTCTGTCAGCACCCCTTCCTCAGTTGTCAGGGTCTCCTCCTGGTGCCCCTGAGCTCTTGGAGGAGAAGGGCAAGCAAAGACCCAAGTGCAGGACGTCGGCCTGCTGTCTGTCCCCTGCCAGGCTTCAGGGTAAGCGGCGAGTGCCTTGGGCTGTCTGGGACCCCAACCCACAGTTACTCGCCGTGATCACAGCAGCGAAGACGGACAGAATCAGCGGGGTAGTGCAGTCGTAACGGGGCTGGTCAAACCCCGAGTCCCTCAGAGTCGGTCCAGTTCAGGGGACGCACACCTGCGCTGGCACAGGGCAGCGTTCAACTAACGGTGCTGATTAAAAGTTACCGCGTGTCTCGCAGATCATCCACACAGACAGTAACACGGTCCTGGGGCAGAACGACACGGGGTTCAGCTGCGACGGATCATCAAACACTTTCCGGGTCATGTTCAAGGAGCCTGTTGAGATTTTACCCAACGTCAACTATACGGCATGTGCTACTCTAAAGGTACCATCCCGGGGTGGCGCGGGGGGAGGGGAGGCTTATAAGGATGGGTTGAAGCAGGCAGGTTCTTGCTCTGCGTTTTTCAAGGCCTGTAGTATAATCTGGAAGGTCTGCTCTTGTTGTCCTTCACCTGGTGGAGCGATGAATGGTTCACCCCCAGCATTCAGAGCTGGTTTTTAACTTGTCTTGCAAGCGTACAGTAATTAACAGGCTACATCAGTGATGAAGTGACGGGATTTGTTTTGGTGCATACAGATGAACGGTCAGTTCTGCGGGTGTGTAACCCAGGGCCTGCCTGCAGTGCCTCAAAAAAGTTGATGTTTAACTGTTGAGATCTGGTTAAACGTGGCGTTACGTTCCGGCAGAGACGAGGACTTTGCTCAAAATACCTGAGGTGCGAGAACCAGAAAGCAAAGGGAGGTGCTGTGAGGTCTCCAGAGCTCGTCGCTTCAGGGCGGGCTGTGCGGCCAAACCTCCCAGAGTGGGCCCGGGCGGCACAGTCCCGTGGGGCTGCGGCCCCTGTCTTGACCTGTGCTTGTTTCTGTGGCCATCGCAGGGTCCAGATTCCCACTATGGAACCAAAGGACTGCGCAAAGTGATCCATGAATCACCAACAACAGGAGCCAAAACCTGCTTTACGTTCTGTTACGCGGCTGGGAATAACAACGGCACTTCGGTGGAGGATGGACAAATCCCAGAGATCATCTTCTACACATAGTGCGGCCGCGGAGCTGGCTCTGGACTTTCCTGTTCTCTTCCCCGTGACCTTCCAAACTAAATTTCTGGCTGAGTTTGACCACACCGATTGGAGCCACACTAGCCAAAGGTCTCAGTAAAATCATTTCAAAGCTCATGTTTTGCCTTGTGCTAGTGATTCTGCTGCTATCACGTACCAGACTAACTGGTATACCGGTATCATTTGTAGGTTGTCTGTGGCTAGTCATTTTTCACTTTACTGATTAATCCTATCTAACAACATGCGTTTTTTTGACTGTAATGAATGTAGATGATTTTCCACCGGTCAGAAGCATGGAAACGAGTGGCTCTGGTCGTGGTTATACTTGCTGTGAGGAGATAAGCCTGCAGAAGACAGCCCCGGGCTGTGTGGCGCGTCCTCTTCTGCTCTCGCTCAGCAGCGGAGGGGAGAAGGGCTGCCACAGTGGGGCTTGGCCGGCCTGTGCCCGGCGCCTCCCGCCCGCCACGGCACGTGTGGCTGCCTTCAGCAAAAATTACGGAAAGTGGCCTTTTCCCTGAGGCTTCGCTGTTTCAGCGCGACGCGGTCTTGAGGGAAGACCTCAAAACTAGAGCGCCTCTGGAGAGACTGCGGCGTTTTCGTGCTGTTCTCACTAATTTGCGACAATCCTTTACCTGGGGCAGCTGGTGATGGCAACCTGCGGAGCTGGGCAGGGGCAGCAGCTCTCGCTGGGCAAGTTCTTTCCTCCTCCCCTGTGTGCCGGCTGCCGGGACGGGGCCGGCCGGGTGGTTGGTGCTTGTTTCGGGCTCCGTAGCGCGTTTCAAAAGATGGGTGATCTCAGATAAGCCCCGGGCAGCTTTCAGCAGCAGGGAACCCCTGCTAATTGTGACTGCGCTAATCAAATCCTTCGCGGCTAGTGCCGGGGTTTAGCAGTTGCAGCAAGGAAGGGAACTTGCCTCCCCCCGTTCCCGTGCGCTGCTGCTGTTTTCATGCACGTTTCAATGCATTTTCTCTTCGGTCCTTTCCGTGCATTGCTACCCCCCCCCCCCGGGGCCCCTTCAGACCAAGTAGGGAGAAAGGTTTGATGTGCAGCTGCCCGGTACCTGGTACCGCAGCAGACAGATGCGGATTTATGGAACAGTTTAGGAAACATTAAAGATTGTTCTCTTTGCCTGTGTACGTTTGCCCAGTCTGCCTGTTTGGACAGGCGCGGGAGGAAGATTTACAAATATCGCCTGGCTTTGAGCATGGTCATCTTGCAGTCGCCCCCTTCTTACCTGGTTGAGGGCCGGTTGCTTTTCCCCAGGAGCAGGTACAACTTTAGCTGAGCCGGAAAGGTTTGTCCTGCCGGGGAGGAGGTGGGGGGTTTGTACCTGCGGCTGCCTGACCAGTGCGACGCTCGCTGCCCACCACGAAGACGACGAGACTGTTTCCTCCCCCTCCTCGGCAGCTTGTAATTAAAGCACCGCTCGGCAGCGGGGCCGGAGCCTTCCCAAGCCTGTGCGGGACTCGCTGGCAGGGGTGGAGCTGCCCCAAAGCTGAGCTTCCCCTTTTGCCAACCTCGGCTCCAGGCACGCGGAGCCCTTGTAACTCGCCGGGCAGCGCTTACCACCATGTTTAACTGCTGGAAGTCGAAACCTGGTCATCCTTCGCTGGAGCGGGCAGCTCGGTGCCTGCTCCCTCGCTGGGGAAAGGATGTCTCCTCCTCTTGCTCCCCGTGGTGCACCTCCTAACCAGTAGCTATTAGAGATGTCAATAGTGTGTTACGTTCTCTAGGAAGACGGTGTAAGATGTGTATATTGTAAGCCTGCTTCGAGGTAGGATGTTTTTAATATGGCCAGTACTAAAAACAAAAAGAGATTAAAAAAAAAAAAAAAAAAAAAAAGAGGTGGGTCCATGACTTAGTTATTGAACCCGACTCTCTGCGATGCAGAGGGTGCTGTGAGATGGATTTGACGGACCCGGCAGGCTCCTGCCCCTGTGGGAGGCAGCCCCTCGGTCTGTCCGTAGTGGTGAGCACTCCGGCCTCCGTCCTTCCAGGGTTGTGGGAGCTTCACTACGCGCCCCCAAGGACTGTGTCGGGGCCTGCCCCGTCCCTGGAGGGGTTCAGGGCCAGGTTGGACGGGGCTTGGAGCAACCTGGGCTGGTGGGAGGTGTCCCTGCCCAGGGCAGGGGGTGCCACTGGGGGGGCTTTAAAGGTCCCTTCCCACCCAGACCAGTCTGTGATTCCATGATTCGCCACCTTGGGGTGTCGCTGTACAGAGGTGGCAATAGCGGAAATAACTGGGATTTGAAAGAAGCAAAGCTGCGCGGGGGGCTGTGGAAGAAGGGGGACGGGCGGGCGGCCCTGGCTTGTCCCAGGCGGGCGCCTCCTCGCTGCCTCTTCCCTGGAAGCGTCTGGTTTTACTACTGTTCTCTTCCCCCCTCCTGCCCTTGCCCCACGTGGCAGCTCTGGTGGCTTGTCCTGCTGGGGGAGGCCGGGCACCGACCTTGGCTACACCTGAGCAACTTCTGTTCTTACGGCTTTTCTGCAGTTTGATGCAATTTCTGGCTTTTGTAGATAGATGAATGTAATTAATTGTTGGACATGCCTGTTTCCAAAAGTATGAGACATCCTGTTGTACCGCGTCACCTTTTGAGCAGAGCTGGGACTGTCTTGACTCCAGTGCTGTGTTGATGAATGTATCCGATGCTCTCGTTCAGTGTTCACACTCCGCTTTTGGCCAGCTTTGTGATTTGTAAATAGGAAATCAATAAAGACATTCAGGTTGTCTTTACAAAAGTTTCTTCATGACTTGGAGAGCTGGTGGCTGCTGGTGCGTCGGGGGGGGGACACGTGGGTCAAGCTGGTTCCTCTGTGGTGCGTGGGATGAGCCGGACTCCTCAAGAGTCCTTGGAGAAGGGCGAGTCAAACCTTCTGGGGACTGAGGTTGTCACAGAGCCTGTGTCTCTCTGGGGGCAGAGCTGGGGGGGGGGGCCGTGTGTGTGTTTTCCTGTCTGTGTCTGTGATGGGTTTAGCCTGTCATTTTATGACTGAATTTCTTCCACCTTGATGGAAGGGTTTTTTGACAAACACTCACTAAAAGCAGCCCTGGCCTTTGCAGGGGTCGGTCTGGCTCCCTGAAAGC
The DNA here is from genome assembly GCF_963924245.1 of Chroicocephalus ridibundus. Classification (NCBI taxonomy): domain Eukaryota; kingdom Metazoa; phylum Chordata; class Aves; order Charadriiformes; family Laridae; genus Chroicocephalus; species Chroicocephalus ridibundus. The sequence goes on along the minus strand of NC_086305.1, from coordinate 7,613,918 downwards.
TGGGAGGGCACGTAAAGGGCCGTTCCCCTGCCCTGCCCGTGCAGGCAGGGCTGGCAGCGAGAGGCTGCAAGTGGTGGGTGATGGCGCAGGACCAGGGGTGGGCTCTGCCTCCCCTGGATCCGCTGCAGTGCCCAGGCAAAGCCCCTTCCAGCAGCTCCCAGGTGCATCACTCAGCACCGTGGTGGCGCCGGGGCTCTGCCCTCAGCCAGGGAACACCGGAGCTGCCTGGTGACGGTGATCCCCTGGGCCAGGCTGTGGGAGCTGCCAGCCCTCGGCCTCTGCTAGAGCACTTGCATGGGGGACACGGGAGTGTCAGGAGAAGCAGGGACCTCACCCTTGTCCCTCTGCTTTCGCCCTCCGCATATGCATTGGCGCTGTGCTCGAGGAGGGATGAGGGATTGTGTCCGTCCGGTCCTTCCTGCTCCTCAGCCACGAGGCCAAGGGCTCACAGACCCGCAGCGGGGCCGTGGGCCTTCAGGCTGGAGCCCCATTCGGAGCCGGCTGGTGTGGGGGGTGCTGGGTCGTGGCTGGGAATTGGCCTCCTGAGCCACCGACTTCCCAAACCCATCGGCTTCTTACAGGAACATCCACCAGGAGCCCTGGGGAGAATCGGGCTGGGCAGGGGATGCCCGCAGCCGTCGGCTTCCCTGCTGCGGTCCCGGCCTCCCCCGGCCGCTCCTCACAGCAGAGGGGAAGGAGGGCTGGGTTCTTCGCTCCGGGCCGTTTGGCAGCAGCACAGGCCAGCGCGGGGCCGGGGCCGGGCACCGAGGGGCCAATGCAGCTCCTGCCCAGGGCCGGGGAACCTGCTGCTGGTCCAGCCCCAGCTGGAAAGGGGGGTGCCAGCAGTGTCCCCACCCTCAGGGCTCTACAATCAAGCATGGAAGAATGCATAGGGTTTTAAAGATTTTTTTTTTTATTATTTTTTACTTGTTTTATTAGAAAAAAAAAAAAAAAAGCCCCTAAATTCTATGGCTTCCAGGAAGCATCAGAGACATTTAAATGCCGTTTCTGTACACTTTGTTTTAAAGCAGTAACTAAACTCGCTGTGGAACAAACGCCCTCCCCGTACAATCTCAGTATTTGGACTCCTCGCTGGAAGGACAGGAATTCCAGGGGCCCTGCTGCCTCCTTGGTGCCCCCCCCGGCCCCGCAGGCTGCAGACAGAGCCGGGCAAAGGCAGCCCGTCCGTGTCCCGTCCCCCCCCCGCCCCCCACCGCGGCTCCTCTTCGGCCTCCGCTCGGGCCCCTCGGAGCCGATGCTCAGAACAGGCGCCGCTTCCAGTGGAAATTTAAGGCGATTTTTTTTTTTTTTTTTAAACATTTTTTTGTTTTGTTTGCCTCGTTGGGGAAAACAGGGTCAAACGTTGCACATCACACAACCCCCCACCCCCCCCACCCTCCCCCCCAGCGGCTGCGGGACACGGGGGGGGCTGCCCTGCCCCCCCCCCCGCTGCAGCCCAGGAGAAGCCAAAGCCGGGGTCGATCCCGAATTTCGGAGGAGGAGGGGCTGCGGCACAGAGCTCTCCCCAGGTCCCCACGTGCCCCCACGGGTGCCAAGGCAGGGCATGGTGACATCCCCCCCCAACCCCCCCGGTTCAGGGCCTCCAGCCTTGCCCCACCAGAGACGGTCAGTTTGGACAAATGTTTCAAAGCAGCCACAGATGGTTCCGTTCCCCGCCCCCCCCCCCCCCCCCCCCCCCCAAAGCCTCAGCCCCTCTCTTGGGGCAGAACAACAGGGTTTTGGTAAAGATAAGTGTGCCCCCCCCCACCCCCAAATATGCCATGACCAATACACACAACAGCGCAGGGGTTCAGTCGTGGGGAAGCTGCAGTGCCCTGGGGGGGTGAGAAATGGGGGCAGTGGGGGGGGGTGGTGTCTGTGTTGGGGGGGGGGGGGTGGGGGGGGGTGGGGGGTGTGGGGTGTCTGTGTCTGTGTGTCCGTGTGTTTGTGTCTAAGTTGCAAAAACTCCAGTCGTCCCTGTCCCTCCCGCCCCGTTCCCCCCCCGCCTCCCGCATCAGGCCGGGCGCTGGCACAGCTGGGAGGACGCCACGCCAGCAGCGCCTGCAGCGCCGGACCACCCTGACACCCTTCGCCGCGCTCACTGCGCGCCTCCGCCACCCACAGTGCCACCCACCCCGGCCACCGCCCCCCGCCATGCCCGCGGCCACCCCGGGGGGGGCTCGGACACGCGGCAAATGGTCTGTAAAACCAAAGAGCCGACAGAAACGCTGCCCCTGCAAACACCTAAAGATGCGGCGGAAACACACGCAGCCCTCGGGCATCCCAGCGCCAGCGACGAGCCTGCTCTGCTTTCCCACCCTGCTCTGCCCCCGACGCGCACGGGTCTCAGCCAGACCGTCCTCAAGCCAGGACACCGCGTCCCCCAGCCCCTGGGAGTCACCGACCCGTTCCCGGCAGGACCAAATACGGCCTGTATTGCTAGCAAAAGTGCATCGGAAAAATGAACTGTAAACGCATCTCCTCCCTGGCTCCCCCCGCGCACGCCCCAGCACCGCTCACCGTACCGGAGGCCGCACCGCTCCGTCACTGAAGGCGTTAACGAAGGGGAAGGGGGGGGGCCAACGAGGGACGTGGAGCAGGGGAGCCTAAAGGAAGAGCAGAATTCAGTAACACTGAAGATGACGGTCAAAGACTGACAACTCAGCACTCTGCACTGAGACTCACTTTAAATTAACTTAAGAGACAAAGAAGCAACAGAAAAAAAAAAAAAAAAATTCCTCCTTAGCCCACTGCTCTCGAAATTGTCTTCTGCTTCTTCTGACAGCGATGGTTCAGAGTCTGTAGAGTTGATCCCCATTTTCAAACTAGGTATAGACTCAAAAGCAAGTGACGCTGTGGATTTGTTTCCTTTTTTTTCTTTTTTTTTTTTTTTTTTTCTTTTTTCTCTTTTTGACAGACGCAGGAACTTCAGCGAAGTTGGGCTTGGTTCGAGTAAACGGCCACGCGCCAGGCGGGTGGCGGAGGAAAGGACAAGCAGTTTGGGGAGGCCCCGCTCCCCGCCTGCGCGTGGGGCGCTGGGGGAGGCCGTCCGGCTCGGCCCCCCCCTGTCCCCGGCCAAACCGAGGGGCCGCCGCCGCCAGCTCCGCAGGTCAAGATCCAGCCGCGGCCGGAGGGAGAGGAGGCATCGCACTCGCTGCTCCACCCGGCCCGGCAGCTCACTTGCGACGCTTGGTGGTTTTCCTCTTCCTTCTCTTGAAGAAACAGCAGCACCTGGGGACGGAGGGGACGCCATCAGCGCCCGCTGGATGCGGACGGGGTCAGCACCCCCACGGTGAGGGCAGAGCCGGGGGGGACACACGGAAACCCCTCGGCATCTTGGTGAGCCCCATGCGGGCAGAACGTTGCAGGAATGTCCCCAGCACACGGCAGGGGCTGGACAGGAAGCACCACGATGGCCACAGTGAGTGACACTGACCAGGACAAGGGACACTGGCCACGGCACACAGCGCCGGCCACGGCAAACGCCAGGCAACAGAGCTGGGGTCAGGCAGGGGCTCCTGGTGAGGGAATAGCCCCGGATTTGTGCGTGGCCACCTGCGCTGGCTCTGGGCAGGACGCCTGAGCCCTGGGGCCGGGCAGGGGGAGGTGGGAAGGGGCTGGGGGTGGTGGTGGCCCTGGGAGGGTCCCAGGGAGAGCAGTCGTTGCTCTAGAGCCCAGCTGCTCCTCCCCAGAGGGGACGGGACAAGGCATCCCACGGCAGCTGCCGAAACCCTCATCTGTCCTGACCCAGCGCGAGGGACAGCGGGGCCGTGTCCTTACTTTGTATCGTCTGTCACCTCCACCTCGGTGGGGGCTGTGATGGGGGCGTTTGAATGTCCTGCCGTCGGGTCGTCTGTGTTCAGCTCTCCGTTGGTGGAGCTCATCACCTGGGGAGAGGCGAGCGTCAGCGCGGGGCAGCCCACGGGGCACGGGCCGGTCCTTGGCCTCGTCCCCCACCCACAGCAGCTGCATCCCGGAGAGGTGCAGACCCAGGAGGTGGCACAGACCCCCCCCCCGTGCCGGGAGCACCGAGGTCCCCACGCAGGGCAGCAGGACAAGGCCCTCGCCCAGACACAAGTGCTCGGCCTCGGCGCTGAGCTCTCCCGAGCAGCCCCATCGCACAGAGGGGTTTGATCCCCTCGGTGTCTCTGGGAGGATTCCGGCTCCCAGGAACCCCTGCACACGCCACCGGGAGAGGGGCTTAGTGGCAGCCAGCTCCAACGTGCCCAGGAGACACAAGCCCGCAAAGCTGTTAGCTCCGAGGAGACCCTGCCATGGCCGAGTGACAGCTCCTGCTCCCCGTCCCCAAACCCCAACGCCGCCGGGCCCTGTGGGACTCAGCCCAGCGCCCACCCTGCAGGCTCCCGCCGGCATCGAGGTGCCCCTGGGCTCCTGCCCGCTCATCCGGGCAGCGGGACCATTCGTGGTGCCAAGGATCCAAGTCACCAAAGCAAGGACGGGGTTGGCACAGGCAATGGGGAATTGCCTGAAGCCCTCTCCTGCGCCCACCGCCCCCAGGCACAGCCAGGAGCTCCCTGGGGATGCGCAGGCCAAAGGATCGCCTAGCTGCTCGTCCCTGGCGAGGAGGCTCGGCCTTACCCAGACTCGTGGTGGAGCTGCCATCCGACAGCCACAGTGCCCAGCCGGCAGAGCTACGTCAAGCTACAGCCCCCCGAAACAAGCCCAGAGACCCCTGTGCGTCACCAACACCCCCCTGCAGTACTGGGCGCAGGCAGAGGACGGGGGGGGGGTTTGCAGAGCAAGAGCAGGGAGCAGCCGCTGTGGCAGGGAGGGGACATGGCACAGGAGGAGCTGGGCAGAGCGTGAGGATGGTCTGCCCCAGCCCTGTGATGGCAGCTGGGACCAAGCCCAGGACCGAGCACTGGCAGAGCTTCACCGTGGAGCAGCAGGAACGAGCAGCAGCGGCGGGGATGGAAGCAGAGTCGGAGGAAGCAGCGCAGGTCCAGCCGGGGGCAGCCCACCATGGATGCCCTGCCATCCGCGTGGGCTGGACCCCACCAGCCCAAGGGGGCCAAGCGGCAGAGGGCAGAGGGCTGCGAGGGCAGCGAGCACGCGGCCGACAGCACGAGCGCAGGACTGAGCGGGGAGATGAGGGCGAGGAGTGCTCAGGGAAAGGGCTCGAAGTCGTCGCTCCAGTCAAACAAGGAGGCAGAGGGAAGTCCCCACGTGGGATAAGGCCGCGGTGTCCGGCTCTGCTGGGATGAGCGGCACTGGGGGGCAGAGCTCGGTGTCCAGATGGTTGCTCGTGCTGCTGCGTGGCACACAGCCAGCGCTTCATCCATCTCTAATCGCCCTCTGAGTCCCACTGGCAGCGCCAAGGGAGCCCGGCAGCCCCTGGGAAGCGGCGCCAGCCTCGTCTGCGAGCCCCGAGCGTCACGCACCATGGGGACAGGGCAGCACAGTCCACGTGCTGCAGCCTCGGCAAGACCTTGGGCATGCGCGGCCCCGATGCTGCCCTGTGGCAGCGGAGCGGGGCTCATCCCCTGGCATGGCTGGCAGACAAACGTTGGCTTGTGCCCGGCTGTACAGGCAGGTCGCGTGGCGCAGGTTGGCTCTGCTCCCTCCCGCCCCTGCCCTCGGCGCATGGTTGCATGTACCTGGACGGACCCCCCGAGCCTGCCGGCTGCCAGGTGAGCTCCCAAAGGCTCCTCGGCAGGCTGCCCACTGGCCTGAGGATCCCACAACTCCGTCCCCTCGGGCGGCTGCTCGCGACAGGCAGGAGGAACAGAATGAAAAGAAACAAAAGAAAAGAATAGAGGAAGAATGGGGAAGAGAAGGGAGAGGTGGAGGGAAGGGGCAGGGAGAAGAGTGGCAAAGGGAGTTGAGAAAATAAGACATGCAAAAGCAAAAACATGACCGGAGCAGCTCGAGTTTGTGATTGCAGAGGGCACTCGCGCAGCACCATCCTGGCAGCTCCCCAAGAGCCATCCCTGCGGTGACACCGTGGGTCTGCATCCTCCCTGCCACAGACACACACACACGCCCCAGCAATGGAGCTGGGCTCTCCCCCCGCACCGGGCACGTCCTCTCCGGGCGGCTGAGGACACACCGCCCTGCGGAGCACAGCCAGCCCCGCGCAGGGCCGGCGGCTGCGTTTCAGAGTGTGCTGGGACAGCAGTGCCGCTCGCTGCGCGGGGAGATGCAGTTGGGCCGAGGAGATGCCGCCGGCCGCTATCCTGCGAGCGCAATGTTCTGAGGCTGACGCAGATCTTTGCAGGGCGATTGAGTAAGCGAGCTGTGCTGCTCCTCAAGGGTACCAGGCTCCTCGGCTCTCCCAACAGCGGAGGAGCACCCGGCTGCCAAACCCTCGCCGCGGTGAGTGTGGCACAGCCCCTCCTCATCCCCGTGTTGGAAACTGCTCCCACGCTGTGGGAGTTTTTTGTGCTTTTCCCACTGCCCTCGAGAAGGGATGTCAAACATTTCTTGGAGGATGGAGGCCGAAAGCAGATTAAGATCTTCCCAGGAATGAACCAGAGACGCTTTGAAGATGTCACCCTCCCCCTAAGGAAGTGCTGCCCAGCGAGAGCCAGGGCTGTCCCAGGCTCCTCCTGCTCAGCCCACAGCAGCAAGGGGCTGGGCCGACACGTGGGTGAGGGAAGAGAGGGTGCTGCACCCTCAGCTCCAGCCCCTTTGCAGGTGCCCTGCTCCCTGTGGAGGTTCAAGGCAAGAGGATGAGGGTCTGTATGGGGACCGCTGGGGAAACGCGTGAGGTTTGCTCTTGACGGCAGCAGTCCCAAAGCCATGTTTCCTGCACCAGGGTAGGACAGATCACCTCACCGGAGAACTGCCGGGCAGCTCAGCTTCTTTCCCACAGAGACCCAGGCAGGGAGCTGCCTGCACAGCTCTGTCCGTCTCCCTTCCCTGCCCTGGGCTGCTCCCAGCTCAGCCCCATGTGCCCTACTGGTTCCCAGGGCAAAGCCAGCCCCTCTCTCCAGCACGGGGCCACACACTGCCCAAGCTGCCCCACAAATCCACCCCTGCGGCCCAGGCAACTCCCTCCCATGTCCCGTGTCCCCACCTTATTGATGAAAGTGGCACCGCGAACAGAGCAGCAACTTACTCCCTCGAGGATGCAGCACCCAAGACATTGTCCTTAGCACACGGTGGCTCAGCCCGTACCATGCCCACACCCACTGGCCAGTGCTAAACCCTGGAGCTTGCCAGCTGAAGCCCAGGCCTGGCTCTTCCCTGCCGTGCCACAGCCTCCCACGGCTGCTTCCTCCCGCTTCTGCCAGGCCACCTGGCTCCAGGGATGCCGCCCTGGTCCCCCTGCTAGCACGGGCTCAGACCTGCAGGGAGGACGCCCTCCCACAGACAGCACTGGGGAAAAAAGGATGCTCCAGTCCCTGCCACCATCCAGAGGCCCCACTGGGCTCCATGGGTCCGTGGAGCAGAAGCCCGAGCTGTGCACGACCGCGATGCCGTGCCCCGGCTGGGGCAGTGCCACCGCTCACCTGGTGTTTGGTGTGTGGCTGTGCTTTGTCTCCTCTGTTCGGGGGCTGCACCTGCACCTCACTGTGCATCGTGCCGATGGGCGTGGGCTGGGAACACAAGGACAACATCAGCCACGGCACAGCATCCCTCCTGCCACCCCACACTCCCTGATCCAACATCTGGCCAAATACGCAAAACACCCCAGAATCAGGGCCTGATCCCAGCCCTTTCCCCCACCCAGCAGCTTCGTGCGTGGCGTTTGTCTGCAGCGAGCACCCGGAGGGTACCAATGGCAGAAAGCGAGGTGGCAACTCGACTGCTGGGTTCCCCTTAGCTCCAGCAGCTTCAAATTTCTGTGTCACAGCTTTAACTCATTGGCACAACAGCCCCAGCTTGGAACTGGCTCTCAGTGTCTGGTGAGGACTGGTGGAGCTGATCTCTTGGGCATGGATGTGCGCTGCAGGGATGACTGCCGACCTGCATCCTCCCTGGCTGCTGCCGCAGACCACGCTGACTCCCCCACCGCGCTGCCCACTGCTCCCTGGGCACCGTCTGCCACTTCGCCTGTCCCCGCTCCCTCGCCACTCACCAAGGGTTTTCCTGCCCAGTCGTATTCATAGTCGAACACGTAACCGTTCCTCTCGAACAAGTCTGTGAAGAGCTTCCGCAGGTAGTCGTAGTCTGGCTTCTCAAAGAAATCCAGCCGCCGCACATAGCGCAAGTATGTGGCCATCTCCTCTGTGGGGACACAGGGGGCTCAGTTGGGGCAGGGGGACAAGGTGCCAGGCCAGCAGGCTCTGGGGCCAGGCGCGGGCCAGGGACAGGCCATGCAGAGTGCCCTCACCTGGGAAGTTCTCACAGAGCACCTCCACTGGAGTGGCTCTTTTGGTGTCGCCGATCTTCTGATACCGCTCCTTTAGCGTGTCAGCCTGGCAGAGACAAGCAGCAGGTCAGCATGAGGGCCAGGCATGTCCCTGGGAGGGGGAAGGCACTGGGTGCCACCAGACTATGAACGGTTTCTTGGTCCCCCTTTTCCAGGTATAAGGGAGAGCTCATTGCCAGGGAATCCCCTTACCCAGGGCAGGTCTGGAGGACAAATGCCAGGCAGTACAGTTCCAGGACACCCACCACGAGAGCAGCTGGGATACCCGCAAAGTGGGAGGGACACAGAGAGGGGGACACTTACAGCCGCTCAGCACAGCGAGGGCCTGGCACAGAACTCAGAGCAACAGCCCCTGTATCTGGTGGGCTGCCAACCCTCCAACACCCCGGAGGCCAAAACTTTCCCCTACCCAAACCCTGATGCTGCCCATGCCAGGGCAGAGCCAGACTCACGGGGCAGCTGTGCCCAGGGACAGTGGGAGCTGGCGGTTACCTTGAGGCCTTGCCAAGGGAGGCTCCCGCGGAGGAAGTACATAAACATGTGCCCTAATGCTTCCAGGTCATCCCTGCGGCTTTGTTCTGTGTGGAAAAAAAAAAGATATGGGCATGTTTCCACTACAGCTACCTTCTCTGTCCCTGCCAGACCCTGCAGCACCCCAAGTCCCCTGGACAACATCACGGGCTGAAGAGCAGTAGAGGCAGTTTGTCTCCAGTCCCACCTCTGGCACGGGGGAGCTCGCACTCTGCAGTCCCCTTCCCTTTCCCTTTCAGCCAAGAGGCAGGGCACAGTGTGCACACACCTTTCCCGAGGTGGGTGTTGATGCTCATGTAGCGTGCTGTCCCTGTCAGGCTCTTGTGCTCTCGGTAGGGGATGTGTTTTTTGGTCTCGGGGTCAATATACTCTTTGGCCAGGCCAAAATCAATGATGTGGATGGTGTGCTGCCGCTTGCTGCCCGGCCGCCCCACCAGGAAGTTCTCTGGCTTGACGTCTCTGTAGATCAGGCTTTTGGTGTGGACGTACTCCATCCGTGTGATCTGGGGGCAGAAGGAGACATCAGCACCATGGCAGAGATGCACCATGCATCCTGCATGCATCCCTGCACCCTCCTGCCCTGGGCCCAGCTCTGCTCTGATTGCCTTGTCCCCAGCCAGCAACCCTGCTCCTCTCAGCCCGTACCTGGGTTGAAAGGACGGGGACCCGTCACCCTGGGTTGAAAGGATGGGGACAACAAGTCCTCCAGCCCTGGAAGACACCCTCGGTCTGGCCGCATCTCGTCACAGCGAGAGATGCTTGGTTGTGCTCAGAGAGGGGCTGTGTGAGGGTGAGGGAGAGTCCTCCTACATCAGGGAGAGGGAGATGTATGGAGGGAGGCGGACGGACTGGGATTTGCCAGCAGCATCCCCTGCAGACTGCCGGGCACATCCCTTCTTCCCCTCTCCTTCCCTGCGGATCCCCACAACAGCCAGATCACCGTGCCGGGATGAGCCACGCAGAGCTGCAGGCAAAGCCGAGGTGCTGCGCTCACCAGCTGGATCGCGATCATCAGGACGGTCTTGAGCGTGAAGGTCCGATCACACAGATCAAAGAGATCTTCTAGGCTGGGTCCCAGCAGCTCCAACACCATGGCGTTGTACTTCCCGCAGGGGCCAAAGTAGTAAACCTGAGGAATTCCTTCTGCAAGAAACGGAGCAGGGGCTGTCAGGGCTTCCCACAGGGCTGAACAGCACACAGCCATGCTGCCATGGTCATGCCATTGCTGGAGCCAGGATGGGGGGCTGCAGATGGGGGGGATGTCTCTGCACTGCCCTCCCTCCGCGCCGCAGCCAGCCTGGCTCTGCTGTTGGCAGGAGGGAGAACGAGGGAGCTCCATCTGCATCCCTGACTGCTGTGGGGGCGGTGGGGGGAAAGAACTAAATAAAAAGGGATTAAAGATTAGACGTGGCTCCGTGTTAAAATCAGCTTCTCCCAGCCAAGCAGATGGGCAGGAGTCCCTTGTGCCGGGAAGCAAATTTGCGGCGTCACATTTATAGGAAGCCTCCCTTTCCCAGCCCTGTTGCCTGGGCGGGCAGCTCCCTGCGGCAGCTCAGCCCAGCCCCATACCTGCATTGCCGAGCTGTTTGTAGAACCGATACTCCAGGTGCAGCTGGGGGGCCCGGGATTTTATGGGTTCCTTGGAGGAGAGAAGGAGAACGGTTAAGGCTGTTGTAGAGAGCAGGATGTTAAGGAGGTCTGGGTGTCAGACACCTCCTTCACATGCTGGCAGCAGCTGGACTGAGAGCAGTTGGAGTTGACAAAAACTAGTATAAAATGGAGATGAAGCCTCAGGGGACAATGAGAGAAAACCAGCCCATAAGGGAGCCAGATCCACCCCCTCCAGAGAGATCGGGGCGCTGAGGTAGACATTAATGGGAGCAGGTATCAGTGGGGACCACTCTCGCCTGGAGGTCTCTCTGCCTCCGGCACCGTCTGAGCTCAGCACAGGCCGCAGAGAGGTCCTGGAGAAGCAAAGACCCAGCTCTTCTCTCCCCAGGCCCAGATCACCCCACCTGCAGTGACGTGTGTTTCTTTGCCTGCCCTCAATTCCTAGCAGCGAGCACAGCCCCCCACGCAGCCACCCATCCATTACCTACCGCAACCCACTCTAACAGAAGGGCAAACAATCTCCTTCCCAGGTGGCCTGAACAATCACCACCCTGAGCACGGAGGGACTCACCAATTTGATAGCTACGTATTCGTTCGTGTAGAGGTTCTTTCCTGCAGGGAGAGACACGAAAAAGGCAATTGAAAGCAAGTGAGCCTTTGCATTAACCCCACGTCGCACCCGCCACAGTCCCCTGAGGGCTCCTGGGCTGCAGAACATCCCGAACAGGTTCGGTGGCTCCCACAACACATAAACAGTCCTCGAGGCATGAGCAGGAGCAGGAACCCACTGTGGGGAGTTACAACATGCCTGTTAATTACCCCAAGATGGGGTACGTGGATTCCTCTGGGATGGGCAGGCTGCTGGGGGGCTGGAGCCAAGTCTGCTGGGAGGGGGCAGCATCCCAGTCCGGGCCTGCAGGGATGGGACTGGCCAAGGCAGGAACAAGGCTGGGACTTGCTGCTTCTCCCAGCCACATCCCTGCATGGAGAGGCGCCACACTGCTCTGGGAGGGCTGCCCAGAGTTGGGGGATGCTGCTTTGTGGGCAGTGGGACGCTGCTTTGTGGGCAGTGGGACCACGAAGAGGGTGGCAGGGAGGAAAGGCCCCCAGGAGCACTGGGGCAGCTTGAGGCATTGAAGACACCGCAGGTAGGTGGAAATCCCTTCCCCAGGGCTGGGGTCACTCCTGGGGTTGGCACACACGTGTGTGTGTGCACATGCGTGAGGCTCAACCTCATCCTTCAGGATGCTCCCACCCACCCGAGGGTGCAGGGGAAGCCAGGAGCAGACCCAAGCACGGCCCAGACCGAACGAGGAGGAGCTGAAGGCCCCGATGTGCCGTGGGGAGGGCCAGACAACTGTCCCCAAGTGCCCAGGAGAGATGAAAGGGCAGCTGTGCCACCCCAAACCCCTGCAAACGACTTCCTAGAGTTATGGGAGTTTTCACACTACAGAAAGGCGTACAGAACTAACGGTGTCTGCGCATCTCCCTCCTCACCCCAGAGAGCCAGGAGGGCAGGAGGAAGGTGTTACACCTGGGAAGTGTCAGTACAACCTCCGCCCCAGGTCCATAAAGGCAAAGATTAAAGAGGTTTGCAGAAATATCTGAGCGCCCTTCTGCCAGAGCCCCCAGGACACCGAGGAGAGGGGAGTTACCCGCAGCAGGTTCCCCCCCATGGCAAGCAGAGCCAGCAGACGCGCAACCCCACTGCCTGGCATGTGCGTATCTGATGGAGCTGCATTTGTCTTCTCGGATTTTCTCCAAGCAATTTGCTCAGGGAACAAGCTCCTCCTGGCATAAGATTTCATCTGCTCCAACGGCTGCGCTCCACCTGAAGCAGCAATAAATCCTCGCCGGGTGACATCAGAGCCAGCTGCTGAGTGCCAGAGTCGGCAGCAGGATTACGGGAAGAGGGATGAATGGGAGATATTAATGGAGCGGCTCCTCGGACGAACAGGCTCTGCAGCCAAGGAGGGGTTCAATCCTGCTGCCTCGCTGACCCTCTCCCATCCCAAGGGACCTCTGCCAAGCCAATTTGTCTCCTGCCTCTGCAAAACCAAATGCCTTCAGAGCAATTAGGAAGTAGGTGATTAGGGAGGGAAAAACGTCTGGCTAACACAAGCATATACCAGACCCAGGGTTTCTGGCCCATCATGGACCCACATTTCCTGGGGAGGAGGTGGGACATCCCCCAGAGCCATCCATGGCTCCAGAGAGGAAACTCTCAGTTCATTGGGAACTTGACTGGGTCAGTGAAGAACTGAAATCCTGATGGACCCCAGTGCAGCCCCCTTGCCCCTGCCATGAGCACAGTCACCTCTCAATGACTTAATGGGGAGAGAAGGCAGCAAGCCGGCAGGGAGGAGATGCACATGCAGGCAGCTTATCTTCCATGCACCGGGACCTCTGTGTTTTTCAAACAATCGCAAGGGAGAGCAAAACAGCCCCACACATCGGCTGGGATGTAGGGGCAGGCAGAGCCCAGGCAGGCAGGCAGGCATGGCCCTGCCTGTGACAACGGCACAGCGTCCCCACATGCTCCCCAGCTACGGTGGCCTCCAGCCTTGGGGCCATACAGTTCAGTCCAAAAGAAAAAATCACTGCTGCCTTCAGTGCAGTAACATGCAACCAGAAAACTCACAGGTGGATTTTTCCTGAGGTTAGGCTGGGTCTGAAGAGGGAAAAAAAATAACACGGCAGGATGCCTGCCACCGTGCCAGAGGTGCACTGCAAAACTGGCCCAGCGCAGCAAGGAGGGAGAAGGGAAGGAGGCAGGAGCATCCCCAGCAGGGCTGTGCTTGGAGAGGTCCACCCCTGTCCCTGTTACGTGGCATCTGTCCTGTTCCCACCGCGCTAGTGACCCTGTGGCTCGCCGGTACAGAATGCGATCAGGAAAAACACTCTGGGAGCTGGCAGTCCTCTCCCAGCCCAACAAATGGGTCCAAATCATTTGATACCCCCATGGTTCATTCCTTCCTGTGACACTTGGAGGGCTTGGACAAAGCTGCTGGAGAAGATGGGGGAGCAGAGAGAGCACGGACCACTGCTGCTGTCTAACCACCACCATTCTCTTCCCCTTCCCCGATAAATAAAAAGGTGTGAAGAGCACAACCGGCCTATCATGAGGGAAAAAAAAGCAACAGGGATGAAAAAGCAAAAGAGCAAGGAGGCAGGGCTGCAGGGTCCTTCCCCCAGCAGGGCCTGGCCCATGGCAGGGAATTCCTCGCTCCAGCTCCCGGAGCAGGTCCTGCAGCCGCCCCCACGCTGCCCGCTCTGCCGAGCGCTCACTAACAATGATAACCTTAACGCCTGAAACGTGTTGGAGTCCACAGACTGCCCCAGCGGGGGACCCAAGCAGGCAGCACTGCAGGCAGGATTCACAGAAAAAAAGGTGCTTTTGAAAGAGGAAAAAAAGAGAAAAGTGGCAAGACGAGCAGCAGAAAGCAAATATTTGCGCTTGCAGAGAGGCCTTTGCCCAGCTCAGTGCTGGCGGCGCCTCCGAATCCAGCTGCCAGCACCTGCAAGACACAGCGTGTCCGATCAGAGCCAAGCCAAAGCCACCCATCGGAGGAGGCGGCCAGATCCGGGCTCTGTATCCCATTTAAAAGTCAGACATGGCTTTCTCTTAACCCTGTGCTAACACCCAAATCATCCCCCTCCCAGAGGCGGATCTGGCAGCACGGGGATCCAGCACCTGCTCCTGCACATCACGGCGGCCTGAGGAGGAGCCAGGCTCTGCGCCAGGTTCCCAACTGGGTCCCCATCCAGTGCCGGCCCCTCCACCTGGCACTGCCACTCGGTTGTGGCACGGCACGGGGCACAGCACCACACTGATGGCACTGGGAGCCTCTGCATGCTACGGCCCGGCCTGCAGCAGGAGCAGGGAGTTGTGCCTGGGCACTAGGACTGGCAGTTTGGCTTCTCTGGTCCCCAGGGGATGCAGTTGAGGAGCGCGGGGGAAGGCGTCAGCTCGGTGCAAAGGCATCCAGGCACCAGCCCAGCACTGCAAGCACTGCAGCCGCGGCGAGACAAGCTGCATCAGCCCAAGCAATGACAGTTCCTTGGAGCAGTGGGTTTTAAGTTATTTTAGAGTTTGACCTTCCTCTAGAGGAGGTTCTGAAAGACCAAGAGGAAAAACAACCACGAGCTATGAGCAAGGGAGACAAGAGGAGCAGTCAGAGCGTGGGCTCTTTTCTCCCACAGCCTCTTCCCAAAACACCCAAGAGCCGCCTCTGGCACAGGGTGGGTCTGTGGCTCCAACCAGCCAGCATGGCTGAGCCCTTCGCCATACGTACACATGTGTGGAGGTCTCCATGGAGCCGAAGACAGAAGGGTGTCACATGCAGCGTGCTGACCCCAGCCCGCGTTTTCTGAAGGTACCTTTTGTGGACCCCGACAAGTTACCATCTGTGAGTAGCCAGGAAGATGCAGGCCAGGGGCAAGAGACACAGCTCAGGAGAGCTTGGGAACGTCCCCAGCGCTCACACGTGACCATTCAGCTGGGACATGGCCCCAGCCCAGCTGTAGTAGTGACCTGCTGTTACTCATACACCCACAAGGACCCACCCCCCTTATTTTCCTCCCTCCAAAACACTGGTTTTACTTTTTAAAAACAAGTTAATTTCCAGCCTTTAACTTCGAAGGAAAACAGCTGCCATGTTTCCAAGCTGCCATTAGAAATGAATGCACCAGGCTCGGGGAGAGGGGTGAGCATGGGAAAGTTGCAGAAAGCACATTTACAGAAGCTCATTGTAGGAAGAACAGAAGCAGAAACCTTCGCCGGGTCCCTCTCCCTCCCCACATCCCACTCCCGGCCTGAGGCTGCCCCAGGGCAGCTCCATGGCACAGCCTCGGGCCAGGCTCAGGAGAGGGCCATCAGGGAAACCCCTGCCCGGGCAAGACAAACAGCAGCTCCTGGTTGCAAAGTACGGCTCCGAGGCAGCCCAGCATCAGGCAGAGCTCAGGGAAGGGGAGCTTGCATATCACCCAACTGCTCTGGACTCAATTTTGACCTTTCTGGTGAACGTCTCGGTTTTCCTCCTCTCCTCTCCCCTATCCCACCCCACCCCAAAGCACCACCAACTGCCAAGAGGCATCTGCTCCAACAAAGCCTCCCTGCGAGCAGTATTTGCTGGCCTCGCTCCAGGGGGTGCAGGGAGCTGGCAGAGGCAGTGGCCATAGCCTGATGCCAGGGCACACAAGCCACCAGCCACGCTCCAGCCACCCCTCCTGCCTTGTGTTTCAGAGGGCAGCATTCACCCCCGGCATGGAACAGGGCTGGCTGCAGGCAGCAGAGGTGTAGGGGGGCTGCTCAACCAGGGCAGGGGGGAGCTGGGGGGCTGTAGGCAGCGGGTGCTGCCCTGGGATGCCTTTGGAAAACCCCAGGAGGAGCTGGGCTGGCACTTGCCCACGGCTGCAAGCTGGCAGGGGGAAGAATGAGCACGTCAGATGTGCTGGCCAGGGCACAGCGTCCTGCTCAGCCCAGGGTGAAGCGGCAGGATGGGGTGCCCAGTTGTGCTCATACAGCGAGGAACCGGCCAGCAGCGCTGCCTGACTGGGACGGGGACTGGCACTACGTTTGTGTACGGCCTGGGATGCCAAGACCAGCATGAACGGGGAGGGGCTGGATCCAAGCATGGCTCTAGCAGCCAGGAACTCCAGCCCAAGTCATTCCCCTTCTGGCTTCCCACAAACGCCTTACGCCAATTTTTTTTTTTTTTCAGTTTTATTTTTAAACAAATCACTTTTGAGTTTGGATGCCTCCGTAGCTGGGAAGACACCTGTCCCCACCTGGGGCAGCTGAGCTGAGGCACCCGCAAGGACAGAACGGGACCTGCCTCGGCGCAGTGGTGAAACTGGGCAAAGCGTTACCTGTTCCAGGAAGACAACTTCATCTTCCTCCATCCCCCAGCGCTGGGAGCTGGAGGAGTCACCTCCCAGCACGCTCTTGCAAGATCTCCTGGGTTTTTTCACTAAAGGAAAAAGTCCAAAGAAGATTCGGGAGCTTTTAAACACTGAGCTACACTTTGGCCTCTGCAACCAGCCTGCCTCGAGGACTGAAAAATCCATTCCCAGGGGAAAACTGAGTGTCCACAGCAAGCACCGGGAAACATCCCTACTCATGCCACCACTTCACAGCACGATCCCTCTGGTCCTTTGCCATTTGTCTGCAGCTGGAGGAATCCCTATTTTCAGTGAAATCCTGAAAGCATTCCTGAGCCCTGACGCAGCTCAGAGGCACACCTAAGGAAGAGATGCGATTTGAGGAGAAAAGCCACATAGCTGTGGCTTCCACTGCTGTGAGATCTTGTGCTCAGGCCATTAGCACGTTACAGCCGGGCACTACAGGGTGTGCCGGGGCGGCAAAACTGCACAAAGGGACCAGAAGCTTCTCTTGCTGGTGGCAAGGACAAATTCTCGCAGCGAGAATCGACCGTTGCAGAGCCCAGAGCAAGAGCTCTCTGCTTGTCCCTTCGACCATGAGCAAACTGAGCCCGACTGTTCCCTGCAGAGGCTCTGCTCTGAGCAGCTCAGACTGCCTGTTTCACAGGTGCTCCTTGGATCCACGCGAGACTCGTGTCCACCTTGATGCTGTCCCTAAAACGTGAGGGGAAGGCCGTGGCAGGGGATCATGCCATCCCTCAGCGCTGAGCACAGCAGGCAAAGCGACAGCCATGGCCCTGATTGTTTCAGACTCCTGCTTAGAGCAGGATTTTGGAAGATCTCCCCCAGAAACACATCCCCATTGTAAGATGTTCACTGACAAACAGGGAAAAGGAAGTGGAAGGACACAGGTAGGCGCTGCACAGCTTGGAGCCCTCCGTCCACCCGCTCCCAGACAGCCCTGCAGGGAGGCACTGGCAGCATCCCCAGGGGCTGTCCAGATCCATCTGGGTAGTGAAAGCAGCATTTGGCGCGGCAAAGTCCCTAAATACCTCTCCTTCCA
The DNA here is from genome assembly GCF_963924245.1 of Chroicocephalus ridibundus. Taxonomy (NCBI): domain Eukaryota; kingdom Metazoa; phylum Chordata; class Aves; order Charadriiformes; family Laridae; genus Chroicocephalus; species Chroicocephalus ridibundus. The sequence continues at coordinate 7,596,492 of NC_086305.1, read as the reverse complement.
CAACACCTGGGTCTGGAGGAAGGAACAGAGCTCTTCACAACACTGGGAGAGACAGACCCTCCGCTGCTGAACGCGGGAACCACTTGGCTGGATTTTAAATAGAGCATTTTTCCCAAGCTCTGCAATTAAGTGGCGATCCCACTGGCGAGTTCAGGAACAGGACGGTTTAGCCTGGCACCAGCCAGTCTGTCATGCTGGGAAGAGCTAACATTAACTCCCCACAGACAGAGGCGGCACAGCGAGGTGGGTAAACTCACCCCACCCTCCACGCGGGTGCCTGAGCCGGGGCTGCCAGCGGCACCTCCCGACAGCCTCCCACCTCCTGCTCCTTTTGCACACAAAGAGCCTGCCGAGATGACCACATTTACTGCAGGTTTAGCTCAGAGCTTGGTTTGAAAAGGCGCTGCTTAAAATATCACGGAGCAACAAGGCCTACAGCCATCACAGGCTCCCAGCCTGCTCTGGGGACAGGCTCTCTTCCCTCTTCCTAGCGCACGAGCCCTTTCCCAAGGCACTCGCAGCCAAGGCCAAGGCTCCGCCTGACAGAGACTCCATCAACATGTCCAACACGCATTCCTGGAGACATCCAGACTGCACTGCTGGCACAGCAGTGCCTGGCACTGCCGGGCCTCTCACAGCTGCCTGATGCCAACCGAAGAGTTAACAGCTTGCTGAAAGCCTCCTGGACACAGCGTCCTTGGGAGAGGAGCAGCCTACCCACCCTCTAAACAAGAGTCTGCTTGAACCATTTCGTGATAAACTTGGTTCAAAATGGAAAGTGACCATGGAAAGTGTTTGGGTTTTATTTAGCCCTCTCTCTCTCCCCCAGGTAAGTTTTTAGGAGTCTCTGAAACAAACAGTTTCAACAACCAGAGAATTCACCCAGGATTAAATACTGACTCTCTTCTCCAGATGCTCGCCCTGGCAGAGCCAACATCCCACAAGCCCCCACTCTCCATCCGCTGTCCTGAGGCATGCGGAGCAGTGGGAGGGCAGCACCCCTTGCACAAGTAGGGCAAGATCTGGCGAGCGCACGGTGGCATCTCGTGAAACACTACTCACTAAGCGCTCCTGGACTGGGGGGGGACACCCAGGCCTGTGTGGGCCACTGCCACTTCCAACAGACAGGACTGAACTGTAACGCTCTCCCTGACAAACCTGCAGAGCAATAGGTATGGGGAGGAGATGCAAAACACCTCTGCAATCAGTCCTTCAGGCTGCGATGGGCTTTGAAAGATCAAGCACAGCGTGAAGGGGCTGAGGAAAAGGAAACTGCGAAAAGGAAACACCATATGGCCAGTCAACACCCTTGGTGCCGACAGTCACAGGCACGTGCCCGCTCCTCCTGCTGCAGGAGGCAGATGCCGGGGCAATCCCTGCACAGGGAGTTATAGCGAGGACAGAAGAAGGCCCTTCTCACCTAGACGAAGCTCCCCAAAATTGCCGCATCCAATCTTCTTGCCGACCCGGAAGTTGGGACCCACCATTAAGACTCCCGAGTTGGTTCCAGCACTTCGGCTTCCATGACTGCTCCTTCCTCCACCTGTCTTGGACATCCTTTTACCTTCCTCCAGGTCCCCTTTCCCTCCTCTCTTATCAAAATCCATAAGTTTGTGATACCCCGGCCTCTCCACGGTTACGCTGCTGCCATACAAATCCCAGAGCTGCCGAAAATTGAGGGGTGAGGAGAAAAGAAGCAGGGTTCTTCTTGGTTAATACACCATCACGGTGAGCAGTGGGAGGGCAGGGTGTGGAGAAGGAGGGATAAGCGGCCGCCCACAGGTGCTGGGCTACTGAAATGTTAGTGCTTTCCAAGGTCCCGCCGGGATTGTCATCGTCGCCTGTTACAGGGAGTTCTTTGGTGGAGAAAACATCCTGCGGAGAGGGTTCTCCCAGCGTGGCTCCTTGGTCTCCCAGCTGTGGAAAGGAGAAGGAGAAAATTAGCACCAGGAAACAAGGAGGCAGAAGACAACAGGGGGTTGCAGGTTCCGGGCTCTGCAGAACCCCTCCAACACCTTCCCTGCATTACAAATAACTCCCACTACAATGAAGGGTGCCGCAACTGAGGGGTGGGAGAAGCTGGGGTACCAGGACTGTTGCAGGGTGCCCCATGTCTAAGATGCTGGCATAAAAAAATAAATAAAAATCTGGCCACAGCAGCAGGCGAACTGCTTGATGAGTGTCTCCATGTTGGAGCCAGCAGAGAGTCAGCTGAGGAGAACAATGTCCCCACGGGGAAGGGCTGCTGGCAGCAGGGAGCCCTTCGGACGCACCTGTCAAGGCGCTGGAGGCCAGGCTGCTGCTGGCCAGACCCCAGAGTCCCCAGGAGCAGAGGACACACGTAAAGCACCGTGTTACGGGGCAAACCACGCCAGGCATGCAGTTTCCTATGAAGTGAAAAGAGGATATTCTCCCCATGCGGCTGCTTGCCGGGACGGTCCCTGCGGGTCCAGAGGCTGTGGCCAGCTGAGTCAGAGCGCTTCCCCCAGCACCAGCCTCCATTGCGTCTGGAATGGGACTTTCGTGCCCAGCGATCCTGCGCCAGGACATGCGGGAGAGGACAGGGTTTCTAAGGGGCATGTGGGGAATGACCACGCTCAGAGCTCCCACGACAGCCCTCCCAGGCCTGCTGGGCTGGGGTAAAACACACACCAGAATGGGAAGGCAGGACTGAGTAACAATCGTGGAGGCGAGCTCCCGATTGCCGCCGCTTCCTCTGCTCTCACTAACGAACCTTGATTTTAATTGCAAAGCTCAGAGCGAGGCATGGTGGGCAACAGGGCTGCTAGCCACCGCCTGGGCAAAAGCTGCTGTGACACTCACGGGCAGTAACTGATGGCTGTGGATGCTCATTTGCTCGGCGGTCCTGCAGCACCTCACCTACCTCACGTGCGCAGCTCCCAGCACTTCCCAGTGAGACTGGTGGGAAGCCCCAGGGACTCAGCCCCGCAAACAGCCAGGGCTCCTCAGCTCAGCCCCTTGAACCTGGGAGCCCATTGCAGGGGGGCTGCACTAGATGACCTTTGCAAGTCCCTTCCAACCCAAACTATTCAAAGAATCTATGACATCAGCTCCGCACAAGCTCCCCCCCGTGCAGCGTTCACATGGGTACAGCCCACCACCGAGGCCAAATGGGCCCCTTGCTCCCTTCCGGAGGGGTGGGATGACGAGTATCATCGACCAGCTCCACGCTCAGGGAACCAGGTTCCCAAGAGGGAGCCACGCTCTCCCTCCATCCAGGACTCCCACCGGAGCTGCCCGAGGGGAGGTCATCCTTGGCTTCTCCTCACAGGGAGACCCATGAGGGAGGCGGATGGAGCGTGCCAGGAGCAGGACAGCCGGGAAGCTAAACACGGGCTAGAAAGCACAGAGGGTCAAGCAGGAGCCGGGTGCACGCTGGGAGGCCACGTGAGAGACAGACAGACAGACTGACCGACACACGCACGCACATCCTGCTTTCCCCCCAGCTTTCATCAGCTCTGGTTTTGCTCCCAGCTCAGCCCTTGCTGCGTTTTGAGCGAGCCGAGCTGGGAGGCAGCCCCCACTCCTCCCTGGCTGCCCCCTCAGCCCTGCTCCACCTCTCACCACCTTCCTCCGCTCCCCTCTGGGCTCCTGTGATGCCCACCAAGAGCCCGCACTGCCGTGGCCTCATTACCTGTGGGTTAAACAACCAAACCCACACCCCTCCAGCACTCAGACTCCAGGAAATGAGCACACTGCAAGTCCTGACACTTAGCCAAACCCTATAAAACTTTTTATTGGCGCTCAATAGCTATTAATAACAAAAAAAGGCTTCTTGTACTAAAGGGTGCATGGGGGGAAATGGGGGAGGGTCTAAGAGCAACAGAAGGAAAGAGACACCCAAGCCGGAGCTCAGCATGGGAGAAGGACCACTGTGTAAGGGTCCGTGGGCAGGGGAGCTGATCCCTGGGGCTGCCCCGCTCCCAGTCCTCATCTGACACCGAATCCTGGCCAGGGTCCACCACACTGTCCCCAGCATCCCAGCAAAATGCTGCTGCTCTCCAGGAGGGACCAGAGCAGCAGGCACTAAGGGTGCAGGGCCAGCACCTTGACATTGTTGTGGGTGCACAACACCCACCTGTGGGACCTGCTTGTTCCAGTACTGGGGAACAAGGCTTTCACGTGGAATGGGAGCCCGCTCCTTCCCCCGCAGGCTCCGACCTCCAGGCCAGCACCTCCGAAGCATCCCCAGAGCACAGCAGCCCCAGCACAGCCTGGCCCTCCAAGGCCACCCGCAGCAGGCCAACACCTGGGGACCATCCTGCTGCACCCAGCACACCTCGGATGAGGGAAACTGAGGCACACAGAGCCTTCCAGCTTTCCCAAAGGCAGGCAGCCACGAGCCAGCTCCTGCCCTGACGCTCCCTTCCCTCCGGCAGCCAGCGGTCTCCGTCCCGTGCCAGCAGGAAGCGGGGTGGGAGCGGCAGCGGAGCAGGGCTTCCCTGCGCTTTGTTCTCCCCCAGCCCCGAGCACACACAGCCGACACGTGATATCCTGCTCATTCTTTGCGCTCCCAATAATTTCCGCTCCGGGTTCAGCACATGGCGGTGCCCTCCTGCCCGTCTCACGTTTCTCCCACCTCTGCTGGCCTCGCACAAGGGCACCAGGGAGCCATTTCCCCTGTGACCTCCCAGCTCCTGCAGCAGACAGCGCGGCACAGCCCTTCCAGGGCTTTTCGGGACCCACCTTCCCCAGACATGGTTCCAGTCACACAGCGGGGAAGGGGAGGCAGGTGGCAATGTGCAGGCAATGATGCTTCATACCCCATTTTCATTTTGAATCAGACCTTTATGTTCAGTCCCAAGGGATTTCAGGCCCAGACTGTTTGCACAGAGTCAGGCGGCCAACAGCCAGAGCAGAGGGAGCTCCAGCCCCACACTTGGGATTATTTTTTTTTTTGGAAGAGTTATGGGTCAGTCTCTGCAAAGGAATTTCAGACAATGGAGCAAGACAGAGCCCTAACAGAAGGGAAAAAATAAATACGGTTTCCTACAAGCACTGGGAGACTGTCTTCCCCCAGCCCAAACACAGGCAGCAGCGTAGCGTGACTCTGTCTTGGGAGCAGCCCAAGGCTCTTGGGAGCCCTGAAAGAGCCTGGCTCCAAAGCCCGATTTCAAGCAGCTGGGACAGAGCAACAACCGACAAGGCCACGGCACCGACCACTGAGCTGGGGCTGCATGACAGCCAGCTGCCGTGCTGCAATTCCCCCTTTCCCAAAGCCAGGCAGTCAGAGAAGTCACTGAACCATGTCCGTGTGACTCACGCCAGAGCAAGTGATGCTCCTCCAAACTCTGCCCACCAGCCTCCCCCATGGATGAGCCATGGGGAGCTGAAGAATCTATTTTCGCATCCAAAGAGCGCCAAGGAGAGGCAACAGCTCGCTCCACCTCGGTACAAAAGCAGAACCCACCTCTCTCTGCGGTGTCAGTGACTGGTCAGGTTTTCCACTCTGTGCCATAAAGAGATCTCTGGCCTTTAAAATTGAGAACAACCTAATTAGAAACAGAAAGCTTTGGTAAAATCCCAGGACTCCCACTGCTCTGGAGCGAACAGCCCTACAAAACCTGTGTTTGTTAAAACACAGCAGCCTCTGGATGGGCAACAGGGACCCAGACCTGCCCCGTCCCTCCACCCAGGGCAGCAGCACCGCAGGCAAGACGCCCCCGATAAAACTGGTGGCACATTGTTGCATTACGAACAGGAATCCTCATCAGCCAGGTCGTCACATCGATGCAAGCCGCCTCATAAAAGCACCTTCTAGGCTGGATTTGTTGGCCTGGTATCAAATCTGATGCAAGATGAGACTAAGAAAACTTCTTTCTCTCTTTGGGGGGAAAAGGAGGGGGGAGGTGGAATTAAAAAAAAAAAAAAAAAAAGATCGGCCTGAAGTTCAGTAGAATAAATTCCAAAACAAGCTGTGGTCTTAAAACAAATAAGCACTGGCCTGCAGCGTTTGCAATGCAAGTGCTCCAAGCCAGGGAACCTGAAAGTGAAATAAACTGCAGACAAGTGCAAGTGACTTCAGCATCTCCCCAAAACAGAACCGCACAAACACTGAAAGTACCATAAAGGGGGCAAAAAACACACTCAAGCGACAATCTGAAACCCAAAGAAGGGGTTTTATGTTGGGTTTTGTTGAAATATTGGGTTCTTTTTATTTGCCATCTGGTTTTGAGCATGCCAGGCCTGCTCCAGTCACATTTACAAACTTTTCCCTGCAGCCATGAAGGTGAGAAAAAAGGATTGGGGGTGGGGAATTGCTTGTTGTTTCCTTAAAAAGAAAAAAAGAATAAAAAGCTGCAATTCTAGGGCTAGCCCTTGTCTCTAAGACCTGTGATTTGAACTCATATATCAAGGCCCAGGAAGTTCCTGGCCACATTTGCAAGTATAAAATGCTGAAAAGTTGTATTTTAAAAAAATTTCTTTCCTGTATAGCGAAACCTCGTGGCTGCCAAGAAAGCACTTGTACAATACCATCTGGGGCACATTGTTCTGGGCCCTTTATACACAGTGTTCCTGCCCGAAAGAGGTTACAATTAAACGGGGCAAGACAAAAGAAGGGAAGAAGAGGAAAAAAATAGCGACCCAGAGCAGGGAAGTGACTGGTGAAGGTCAGGGAGCGGGTCCGTGGTGCTTCTCGGAACGGAGTCCAGGTGTCCTGGACCAGGTGGCACCCCCGGGTGGGTGCAACGCTGCTACCTGCCACAGTGGCCTGACTGCACCGAGCCCTGATCTCCTCCCGCCTTCGGGATAGTTACTTGAAGCTGGTTTCCCCGTGTACTCTACACTTTGCGAGCAAAAGAGAAATGCAGCTGCATCCAGATGAAAGAGAAAGGAAAGCTTCCTGAGAGCACAAAAAAGAAAAGCTCTTGACACTACGCAGCTCCAAGTACAGATCACGGCCAATTAAAAGCTAAAAATAATCACAAATACCCTGATGTCCCAAAGGACGACCCATCAGCTGGCTCCCAATACAAAAATCCAGACCAAAAAGCAACTGGTGGCCTTACACAGCTGAAACCAAAACTCAATAAATTTTAAAAGTTTAAGAGGCAGATGAAGTCTTAGGAAATCAAAAGTCTTAAAACAAAGCAAGATCCGACATCTTTAAAGCAAGCTGCAGACAGTCCCAGATGATGTCTACAAAGGTTTGTAGTTCAAAATGTATTCCAGTCTTCAGTGCCGGCAGCCAACCCTGCTCATGACAAAACGGGGAAAAGCTGTGCCATGACACAGAGGCTTCCCAAAACAAGGGGTCACAGAAAGCCTCCTCAGGCTTCCCCAGGAGACCCCTGTAATGGGTACAGTCAAGGCAGAGGTGGGAGTGGAGGCACCGGAGGGACGCGGGGCAGCTCCCTCCTCCTGCGGGCGGGCAGGAGGATCAGGGCACCCCTATGCAGGCACCCCAAGAGCTAACGCAGCAGAAAGGCTGGAAGGCTCCAGCATTTGAGCAGCCTGCAGATGTGCGAGCACATGGAGACCAGCCTCCAGGCACCAGCACAGCGCTGCCGGGGCCCTCTCCATCTGCCCCACACCCCACATGAGGCCCCCAGAGATCCCAGACAAGCAGGACAACTCTTGGTACTCAGACATGGCTCTGGCAAGGGGCCTTCCAGACTGAGCAGAGTCAGGAGGGGAACAACTCATCTGGGGGGTGAGCAGCTGCAGATGCTGAAGCAGGGGGGGTAGGTAAAACACCCCCAGAATTCATTCTAACCTTATGCTATGAACTGTAGTGGTACAGAAGATACACAGGGTCCTCCTGAGATAGAGGTTTGGGCCCACACTTGCATCCTCCATGGGGTCACCATTCCCATGTGGAGCAGAGGCCAACACAGGCTGGAGGAAGAGGACCGCAGCTTGCGGACAAAGGATGTTCCGGCTGCTCCAAAGGATGGGAACTGGCCACGAAGTCACCTTCTCCCACCAACTTCGCTCTGGACAGAGAGGAAACCTTCTGGAGCATCCCAGTGCAGCAGAAACCTGTCCCGCTGGGTCTGCGGTGTCCTGTGTTCCACAAAGCTGGCTGAGATCTTCCCTCTGGGCTGAAGCTCCTCACTTCTGCTCTTTCAACAGCTGAAAGCTTCGAGGAAAAGCCTGTCCATACAGCTAACACAAAATGGGAAATTCAGTGGATTTTCCAGCATGTAAAAATAATACAACTACTTCTCTTATTCTGGAAATTCCGTGTCCAAACCGTATTTGTCCAAGCCCAAGACTAGCACCTCTTGCGGGACAGCCAACATGATCAGCACAACCAGACAACCTGTACTGCAGCGACAGCAAGCACATAGACATGTATAAAGACCCAGCTTGACCCACCGTTATTTAATCGACGTTTAAGAACAAATACAAGCAAACTGGAACTAGGCGACCTTTAAACTGAGGTGGGAGCATTCACCACCTTCGGCACCAATTTAACTTCACCAGCTCAAAATTCCTCTCTTCCACAACTGACAGAGCACTGTAAAGCTGGGGGGTGACTCACTCCCAGACCCGCAGCAGTACCAGGAACCCGCTCCCCACCACTTCCCTTCCCTTTTCTCTCTGCGCACACCGACACCAGGGCTGCAGGAGAAAGCCTGGCTTGAGACGGCCGCATCAGACCCCATGATAAGCCCTGCTCCTGCTTCTACCTTGGAGAGGTGGCATCGTGCTCCAGAGCGTGCTGCTGAGCTCCCTGCAACCCAAGCCTTAACATTTATGAGAAAAATCCACACTGGGTGGATTTTTGAGGAAACAAGAGAACTGGGGGGGGGGGGTGTGGTGGGTTTTTTTCTTTTAAATGAAGAGTCCTTCCAAGACTTGGACATGGTCTGTTTACAGCAGCCTTTGCTTGGGCAACAGGAAAATCGTACACTGGAAGCGTAAGTTCCTCTCCCTGCCTTGTGCTGTCGGGCTCAGGCAATGCAACGGGCTCCAGAGGGATCTCCTGAGCTTCCTCTGCTCCTAGGCACGTGTCTCTTCTCCAAGCCAGACATGGCAGCTCACCATCAGCTCCTTCCCACAGCAGCAGACATGCTGAAGAAGCTCGGGTCCGCGGGGTGGGCTGTCCGCAGCTGCTTCCCCAGGAGGAAGTGGGAAACCTTGCTGTTTGGAGAAAAACCCACCCTGCCCCCCACCCAGGGCAATTTCCATGGGCTGGAGAGGCAATGAGGCTGTGCAGCGCTTGGAGCTCGCTCCACCTTGTGCCTCTACCACCTACAGCTCCAGTTACGGGAGACCCAAGCAAACCTATCGGTGCAGCAGAATATTCCTTATGGCAAAGGCAGATTGTCTTGTTCTGGCCCAATATCCTCCCAGTCCCTCAGGAAAAGAGGAGACTGAGTGTTTCAACTGAGGATTTCAAGGCACCCGGCAGCAAAGAGAGTTCTGGATACAAGCATCTCACTTGCCATGGCCCAGAGAGTTGTGCCAACCCCATCAGGACAGAGGACCGGTGTTGATTCACAGGGGACAGCCCCTGTGGAGGAGTAGGAGCAGCAGAGCAGGGGTGAAGGGACCTTTAGCCATCCTGGGAAATCCCTTAAAAATCAGTAAGTCCTGAAAGCAGCCACTTTCCCAGCAAGGCACGATGCCTGTACAGTTTCTGCTACTCGCAGCCACAAGAACATCATTCCCTGACCCCAGCAGGGTCGGGTTAAGCGGAGATGGCATCCAGGCCTCCTCACAACATCCAACGCTTTTCCCAGCTTACAGTGAGGCAGGAGCCAGCACAGCTCTGTTTACTCCGTTTCCTCCTTTGTGCGTTCATGTTGGTGTCAGCACAACAGGAAGCTCTTGTTAAATAGTTTGTTACTTAACTGCTGATGCAGAAGCCACCGGGGAACCCAGGCGTAACATGAAGCACGTTTGGAGAGGTGGGGGAGCCTCGCAGCTCAGGTTCAGGGCTGGGATTTGAGAGCTCTCGGCTCTGCCACCGCCTGCCTGCTGATTTGGGCACGTACTGACCTCCTGGCCCTTCACATCCCAGCCGTTACACTGGGATAACAGCTCCCCCGCATCTGCCTTGTCCATCTGAGGTCCCCAGGGAGATGCTTGGCTCTTTCTCAGCTTTTGAACAGTGCTAAGAGCTCAGCAACCGTCCCCCTTGCCTCCTCCAAGGCATCCTTCAGGGAAAAGGCAGTAACTGGCTGAAGAAATTCTCCCACCGAACAGCAACACCATCCCGTGAAATCCCACCATACCTGCACTCCCGTTGCCCACGTGCCAGGTCATCAGCCCAGCGGGGGGGAACACCCAACGGTCACAAATCTACTTTTTGGATCCTCACATCAAGCCCGCCAGCCTGCTGGTCCCCAAGAGCAGCCCTCGTCCAAAGCCCTGCAGCCCATCTCCTCAACTGCTTCCTTACAAGCCGTTGCATCCCTCATCACACAAACACGGCCACAGGTTCAGGTCTGTACAGTGCTATCAGCCTGAGTCATCAATTACATGGCAGACACAGTCCTATCACCATGGGCACTGCACCAGGAGCGTTTGAAGCGCAGTTTCCCCTTCGACACAGCGATGATTGTGGCTGGTTTCCCCCTCCAGCAAACAGAGACACCACAGCACGGTTTCACTTTTGGCCCCGCAACGTTTACAATTAGAAATTTGCAGTTTGTCCAAAACATGGTTTTTTTCCCCATCCAGGTTGTTTCTTGAAAAGAAAAAAAAAAAAGCCAAGGCTAATGTTTCTACCAGAATTTCTACTAGTGTTCAAGGGGAAAAAAACAAAAACACCACAAAAAACCCTAAACTGTGGCAGCAAAGCTTTTAATCCAACATGATCCGAGCATCCTTGTTCCAAACCTCCCCTCCCTTCCTGGCTTCCAAGCTCTTCACTGGGAACACGCTGTGTTGGTGAGGAGGGAGGACTGCACCCGCACGCCCCGGCACAGTGCAGCCCCCAGCACTGGGTGCTCCCGGCAGCATCAGCCCCTGGGGCAGCAGGCACCACGCACTCCCGGCAGCGTCAGCCTCGCCAGAGTCCTCCTGCTGCTTCCACTCGCTGCGCCCCATGGCCGGGCTCTCTTCCTCGAGGGGTCCGACATGGCTGCCCCTTGTCTTAGCACCATAATTAAAAAAAAAACCAAAAAAACCCCAACCACTAATAGAGGAAATAATCAGACACACCATCACCTCCAGCTATAGTTAACACAGAACAAACAAACGAAAAAAAGACTTTTAGCAAACGAAGCAGGAATGCGTTGAGCCTCTGAGATTAAAGCATTTACTGCTGCCAGCGCAGACCAGCAGCCAGCCCGAGCACCTCAGCGTTTCACCCCAGTATCCAATCGTGGCTCTTGGCCACGTCCAAAAAAATATCCAAGCCAGAAAAACACCAGGATTAAAAAAATATAATCCTAAAAATAATAACAATAATAATAAAGCATTTGGGTTTTTCCCCAGAGTTGAGCTGTGCTGTGAAGAAGACGGATTTTTCTTCCTGGCTTCCTCTTCCAGCACTCACGTCTATTAAGCTTTTCTCTAAATTCGAAGTGTTCTGTTGTTCCTGGCTATTCCCTTCCCCAGGAGAATTTTGAGATGCTGTGCACTCTGGTCAGCTCTTAACCTAAGACAAATCAAGCTCCAAATTACTTCTAAGTTATTTTCTCCCAGCTTCCAAACACAAATATAGCTTTTTAATGGATTCCTATGAATCTTCTATTTATTACTTTTTTTCCCCTCTCTCTCTTTTTTTTTTTCTTTTTTTTTTTTTTTTTAAAGAGAGAAGGTTTGTGCCACATCACTCCCTCCATAATGATGAGAAGAGCAGAGTTTCAACATTGCAGCAGAGAACTGCTTCTACCCAAGAGGTGTCCTGCTCCACAGGTCAGAGGCCTCACCGATGCCCGGCTACAGCGAGTTCTTACAACACAAACCCAGTAATTTCATTTTCATTGAGATCTTTGGAGGATACCAGCTGACATATTCAAAACCATCTGATGCTTTAAAAGCAACATCTCAGCTGTCCCTCAAAACTCCAGCACCGCTAACGGTGCAGTTGGTGCTGGATGGGCCATCCATCCCAGACTCTTGCTGCCCAAGGAGCTGTATGTGCTCACCAAGCTGGGGCGTGCACGGCATCCCGCTGATCCAAGTCCAGCATCCCAACAGCCCCAAAAGAGAGGAGGAACAAAACTGAAATCTGTTCTCTAAACATAATGATATTAAATAAGTAGTAAAAAAGAGGGAAAACCACTAGTAGCGGTGTGTTCAGTTTCCGATGGAGCCCAGAAGGCAACGCTCTGAAGAGCTGGCAGGAGCTCACGTGAAGGTGTACATTCCCTACGCTGCTGTGATTTTAAAACAGTTGCCTCCTTTTTGAGAAGAGCACAGAAGAGCCGTACAAGCCACTTATGAGAGAACAACCCTGGACTAGCAGCTGGACGACTTCACCCTGAAGTCTTGACCACTCACACCACAGCTCAGTGAGGAGGAGGAGGAGAACTCCCTGCCTGGCAGTGAGCGGGCAGGCAGGCAAGGATGCGGGTGTACGGCATCAGCTTTACTGAAGAGTCAGCTCTCTGCCCGCAGTTATTATTTTGCACACAGAAATACCCAATGAGGAAACAGGCCCCACTTTAACCAACAGGAGTGGGGCCGTTTTGATGCGTGTTTGCCCCGGTTGCATAAGCAGAAATGGAAATCAATGTGGTTTGGACAGTCCAAATTCAGAACCACCCAGATCCTCAATGTTTTTTAACACAAACAAGCTTACAGAGTCAAAGAATCGTAGAATTGTGTAGGCTGGAAGGGGCCTTTAAGATCATCGAGTCCAACCATCAACTTAACAGTGCCAAACCCTCCACTACCCCATGTCCCAGAGCACCACGTCTGCCCGGTTTTCAAATCCCTCCAGGGATGGCGACTCCACCCCTGCCCTGGGCAGCCTGGTCCAATGCTTGACAACCCTTTGGGGAAAAAAATTTTTTCTCATATCCACTCTAAAACTCCCCTGGTATAAGTCGAGGCCAAGAGCTCTGCTAGGGAAACTCCTAAGTCTCTTAGTCACGCAGCCACAATGAAAACTTCACACTGCATCTCTCCACTGCTGTGAGCTGCTATGCAATCTGCAACCAGCGGAATGCAGAATTTCACTCTTTTCGTTGGATCCCCGTCCAAAGCAGTTACACCTGGATGGAAAATATTAACTATGTTTTACCAAGGAGCCGGAAATACCATGATGGAAATTTCAGCAGCAGCACAGGAACCAAGCAAAAAGCTAAAAATACTTCTCTAGGAAAAATAATAATAGTAAATACACGCATGCTAAAATAAGATCAGGTCTGAAAACTAGACTGGAAAAGATCAAACAGCACGAGTCAGACAAATCCATCTGAGAACGAAATGCTTAAGAGAATCTATTCACCTGTTTGGGTTCGTCAGCCACAAATTTAAACTTCCAACTACAGAGCTCATAAAGTCTACCATAAAACACACTGAAATTTATGAGAGAGACTGGAAGGGAAGCAGCTTTTTGGTTGACTGTACAGACCCCACAAAAGAGGTCTGCACTACATGCCTTGACCTGCCCCTTGTGTGACATGCGATTGGGCTCAATTAAGCCCCAGGGCAGCCACCTCCTGGCTCTCGAGCCACGTCCATCTCATGAGCCATTCCCACGGTCCCCGCATCAGATCCACACCGCATGGAAACAGCGGCAATGCCAAACCACCATGAGGTGTTGGGAATGCAAAACCCCTGGCTGCAGGAATGAATCAGGTAGCGAGAGATGCCGAGACCAACGGAGGTCCCAGCTGGGGCTGGCCCACCTTCCCATCCAGCCCTGCCGTTGCACCTCTGGGATCTTACCAGCATCTTCTACTTGCTCTCTACTCCAGTATTGCTTCTCCAAGACCAGCAACAGCTGTCCTCATGGCTGCTGGGCCAGGAGAGGTTCTAACACACTGCTGGAAGACAGCAAGATTGGCAAATGACCCAACTACAGCTCCAGCCTGCTGCCCCGCTGCTTGTACTAGTGTCGCTTTGGTGTTCCTGCTCACAGATGGAGCAATTTCTGTCTGAGAAACTGCAACGTCCTTCGCTATTGCTGTATGAGGGACACTGTAGGTAGCAGATGGGTAACCAGAGCAGTAAACCCGGTTCTGAAAAACAACAGAAAAGACACAGGCTCGCCTTCTGCCCCTGCATGAAGTCAATTACCCAAGGCTGTAATTCTGCAGAACCTATCACATCTTAACAATTCCGCACAAAAAAAGCCAATTAGGATGTTGAAGTGGTTTCAGTTTTACTAACGTAGAGTTAGTAGTACTGGAAGAAAGGAAGTTCACTACAGACAAAGCCGAGTCTCTGGCTGGGAGACCTTAAAAGGACAGTAGTCAGAGTCCAACTCACAGCTCTTCATCCCTTCCCACAGCCCATATGCTCCAGCGGTTTCTACGGGACGCACACAGGCACCCCAGCCAAGACGCTGACGATGCCTTTCAAGCCCCCGCTCGGCACCACGGGAGCTGGATTCAATATGGCATTTCATACACAGAGTCACTTACTTGAACAAGTGGTCTCAGCCATCGAGCCCCTCACATGTGCTGGGTTTTGCGGCTCTGCCAGTGGGTTTTCTATTTAAACCAGATAATACATCCACAATGCAGCAAGCTCCAGTTAGACACCGGATACTAATTAAATCCATGCTGCTGCTAGAAAGCAGAGCTGCAAAGGAACCAGCTGCCTTCCAAAAGTGCATCGCACTTGGCCAGCAAAGACCTGTTTACTAGTCCCATGCCTTCCCCTTCTCCTGCTCTCCCCTCCACACATTTACTGAGGTTGACGTAAGAGCAGAACCTGCTTCTTTTCCAACCAGTTCCATCCCGCCCAGTTCTTGCACTGATTTCATTGTCACAAGCACGCTCATCTTGGGACAGAGCCTGCAAAGGTTTTGTTTCTACAGTCAAGACCTGATACTGCTATTTACCCACTCACGCCCAGAGGATGAAGCCCAATTCTCAGCTGTACAGCCAACATCGACCCCAAGAAACTTCAGAGCAGAACAATCCAGACAGATCTGACTGACACACTGGGAAAGGTCAAGTCCCTAACGCTTGTCTACTGCAAAACCTGAGGTTTGCTTTCATGCCTGGTGACTCCTTGCAAAACAGGCTCCCTCTGCAAAGAGGTATCCAAAGAATTGTCTGTGTCCCAAATCACCGAGTCATGTTTGTGCCCTGGGAAACGGAGAAGCCCAAGGCCAGCTACTGCTCAAACAGCTGTTGAGCAGAGACTGCAGAGACAGAGCCTAAAGGTGTTCTTCAGGGTGGACAGCCCCATTCTGTATGGAAACCTCTGCCACCAGACAGAGATCCTTTTTAACCATTTTTGCTTCAGCTGTAGGGAAGAAACTCTGACAGCTCAGCCACCCTTTTATTGCCCTGGCATGCAATACAGAAAGGGAGGCCGAACAAGGACAGATCCAGACGTGCCCCAAGCGACTGCCAGGCTTGCAGCACTGTGGGGATCCAGACGAAGGGTGACTGACTCACGAAAGCTGCGCAGTGCCTACAGATGTGGAACGGAAGCTGCACAAGCACGTCTGTAACAGGCATCACTGTGCCCTCTCCATCCTTCCCCCAGCACTGCGGAATCTTCAAGCGCAGGTTTAACCTCAGGTAACGACGCTGGTTCAGCGGCGAGAGGCAGGCAGCAGTGGTGGAGCCTGAGGCACCTGCAAAGCCTTTCTGTGAAAGGGATAATCCTACATTTGTCACAAACACACAAATTCACTGTCACCGCAACCCAGTTCATCAGCCTGGTTGTGACAGTACCTGTGCTGGGCCATGCTCCAGGAAGAAGGCAGGAAAGCACTTCAGATGTCAGGTTTCCAAGTAAGGCAAGGTCCCTGTCCACCTCCTTCTGTCCCATCTCCAGAGCTCGCAGCCTGCTTCGCAGTCACCAGGCAGTGGCGAAAAAAGAAAAGGCTTCTAGACAAATAGCTAATTTTCACCCAGCAGCTTGGAACAACCGCTTCCATTTCATATCTCACATCTGAGGCTAGAACACCTCCTTCTGCCACTGCAGCCTGAAATAAGGTTAAGACCATCTACCAGCATGCTACTTCCTCAGCCCTGTCCCTGAATACTCCCATGCCCTCAAAAGCTAACACTTTTCATAAAAGCAAGATAAAGTGCTGCTCACCTTTCTCTTGATAACGGATCTTAGTGCACATCCAGCAGCAAGCACAGGACTGGATGTGAAACAAGAGTTGCCATCGGTTTCACAGACAGAACGGAGAAAGGCTCTCTCCCTGCCTCCACTGCAGCTGGAGACGTGCTGCACCTTTGCTGCGCAGCACCAGCCACGGCAGCGGAGAGCCGCCCTGCCTCCTGCCAGGCCACCAGGCAGGGGCTGCGCACCCTGCCCAGCAAAAGGAAAAGGTTTAGGGACAGCCTGCTGCAAGAGGACTTTGTCAGCAAACCCAGAGGAACAGCAGGTACAAAAGCAGGAGTCAGGAGAGGAAACATGAGAGAAGCATGCCGATAGCCCAGCAAAGCAGGGAGGGGAAACACTGCAGCAGCTGCGAGGCCATGATGCGCCCACCTGAGAGCCGGTCCTGAGCCCACCCGCTCGTCACCTTCTGGAGCCTGTGGCCACAGAGACCCACAGAAACAGCCGGCGCTGTTAACACACCTCACCAGAGCAGGAGAGCAGATGTTCTGGCAAGTGACCGTCCGTTTCCCACCCTGCTGTGGTGGGCCTGCTTCCCAGCCCAGCATCAGGGCTGCTTTACATTGCTTGCTGCTAATAAACTTTGGGGTTTTCCCTCCCTTCCCCAAATTTGCAGTTGTGCATGAGCGCACACACGTGTATTTAAACAGTAGCCTGAAGCCAGATGGTTGAAACACCAAACTCACGGAGATCTCTGAATCCCAATCCGTGAAATCAGTTCTTCCGACCAAAGCAGCGAGATGGAAAGGCGCCTTGCTCTCCCAGCCCTGTCACAGTCCAACCGTCACCACGAGGCCTGTCCATCAATAAAGCCTCATCACACACGTCATGCTGTGTATGGCGCCATCACTTCTCTCCACTCCCCCGAAGGCAGAGCTGGGTCCGCAGCCCCCACTACGGCCCCACTGAGAAAGACCTACAGCAAAAACTTCCTCCTGTTTATGCAACCCCAGACCCCTGAGGACAGAAAACAAACCAGGACATGACAGCAGCTATCCTCACCATAATCTGAGAACCCCACGCGACCAAGGGGCTGCTGTGCCACCTTCACTCCTTGTCAACAAGCTGCAGAACAAACCCCAGCCCATGGCAGGCAGCTCCAGACCCACACCCATCTGTGCAGCCGGTGGACAACACAACAGCTCCCTGCTTGCTGGTGACACAGCTCCTTTATCAGTTCCCATAGATGAGGGGGTCAAGAGCAGCTTTCAATCAGGCACCGAGGACGGGTGCATCCCTGCAGCCCCGAGTCACGGATTGCTCTGTACGAGAGTCTGATGGAGATAAACGGGCTCGCTGGTGAAGCGCAGCACAGCTTCCCCACGCTGCCAGACTGCAGGCGAACCGCTCTCCCACTGCCAACACCTGCCTCTCATCCGCCCCCCTCTTCTGCAGGAGCCACCGCGCTGCTATCACGGGCATCATTGGAGGGGGACGCTGCCCATGGTATGATCCATGCCTTGTCACGACAGGATGAGGCTCCAGAGAAAGCCCAGGCAGAGGTGTTTTGGTGTGGATGAGTCAGAGGGTCCAACCAGATGGTGGGACAAGACCTCCCCTCACGCGCCCTGGGAGAGCTCCTCCTGGCTCCGCTTCGAGCACAAACCATGGCTGCATCCCACGGGCCAGGCAGCAGAAGACATGGGAAGATGCAGCCATCCAAGCACGGCCGCAGAGGGAGTGCTGTCAAGTGGTGGGAGACATTCAAGAGCAGAGGAAGAACGCGATCCTTTTGAGGATGTCCTCAGAGATCCAGCAGCCTTGAATCCCACATGCACTTCTTTCCAGCATTGCAAGTGATCCACTGTAGCTAGGATGAGGGGCTCAACATCTGTTCTCCAAAGGATAAGGACGTTTTCCCAACCCCCTTCCTATTACAAAAACAAATTCCTGGATGCATGTGGCTCCCCTTCCTTTCATTCCGCAAGCCTAAGCTGGGTGACAGTCTTAAAACCTTTCATCCACCTGGAGGAGATTTCCTCCCTGGGAGGAACTCGACTGAACACCAGCGTGAGTGAGCCAGGCACTCTCCTCCCCACAGAGCAGGACACCAGAGTGACACACCCAGCACTCTGTCCTCACAGCCTTCGGACAGGCTCCCAAATAACCTCAGGAGCAGGAGACTCGCAACAGAGCGCTGCCCTCAGACACTCACACCACTGGTCTCCCCACAACACAAATGGCTTGAAACTGGCCGGAGCTGACTCAGCATCACCGAACAGTTCAGAGTATCCCCACTCGCTCACAACTTCCAGGGAGCGGGAGATCAAAGTTTAGCAGAGCACTAGCGCTCAGTACTTCCATCTTCCTTCCCTGCAGCCCCTAAGCAACCACAGAATGAGCAAAAGTGCTCCCTCCGCTCGCCATCTGTACGGCCTCCTCACGTACAAGGCACAGGGGTTCCCAGCGCCCCACAGGGGCTGTGCCCTGGAACCGGGAGGGAAAAGGCTCCCTCGGAGCAGGGCAGACAAGGAGCCCAAGGACTATCACCAGCACATTGCACCAGCCTGACAATTTATGTGTCAGGGCACAAACCCGCTCTGACAGCACGTGATGCTCACTCTTCTCCTGGACGTCACCATCTCTGGAGGGCAGGACATCCCTGCTGCCCAAACTGGAGCCACACTGCAGTCCACAGCCGACTTTCTTCTCTTCTCTGAACTGCAGCTTTCCAAGCGTCCCGGCATGAGATACCTCCTCTGTCCCATCAGAGTCCAGGCTACCAGGGAGCTCTAGACAATACCAGGTGTGGACACTGCCATTTCAAAGTCTGTAATTGCCACTCCTGACCACAACTGTCATGCCAGGTGGGACACCCCAGAAGAGACATCCAAGACCCTGCGCTGGCAGCCATGCCATATGGCTCCAGGGGCCGGGCACACACCTCCTTCTCTCCCAGCAAGCTGGGCAAGAACACAAGCAGCAGCACTAGCCATCTTATCTTCCTGATGTCCCTTGTCACAAGCTCCAGGGACTTTCCATACGCCTCGTGCAAACGATAAATGCCCCCTGGTTCTTACACTACTCCTTGCAGGAGCTGGCTTGAGGTAGTTCACCAAGGGAGTGTCATTGCAGAAGTGGGAGCGGAGGCACATAACTGCCTAATGTCACAGAGAAAGCAGCTGCAGAAGAGGGAGAAAAGCCCGGTGGGCTGCTGTGCTCTCTAATGTCACCTGTGCAGAAGGCGGCCCTGACCATGGGTCCCTTTCTCCAGACCAGGGCAGTAACCTGGCCTCGTGCAGCACTGCCCGCTGGGTGCTAGGAGCGGGTCAGAGGCCTGGCTGCAGCGTTTGCCAGGTTGGGTTCAGAATTGTCTCCTGGTTCACATTTCCAGGAGGCAGATAGAGCAGACACCTGAAGCCAGCGCCTCCCTCCTCCTTGCCAGTGGAGCCACCCTGGGCAGCCACACCTCTTAAAGCCATCAACCTTCTGTCAGGGGATACAGAGGGACACCAGCAGGCATTATCTCCTGCTTCCCTCCCCGGTTCTGCCACTGCAGGGCTCTCACCAGGTAGCGGCGGGGGAAAGGAGGGGCTCCCAGCCCTGACAACTGGGGAGGGAGGGAGTATTTTCTGTACTGCCCAGAAAACTCAGTGCAGAGCCAAGGAGCCGCTGGGAGCACTCACAGTGGATCTGAAAGCTCAGCAGTGCAGCCTAAGCCAGGAGGAGACGCTGGCCATCAGCCAGGCAGCTCAGGGCAGCCCCACTGCCCCAGTGAGGGACAGGGCCGGGAACTCTGTGCTGCAAAGCAACCAGCTCCTGCCAGGAGAGCACAAAGCCCATCTGGGCGGCTTTGAAACACCAGATGGTTTTTCCCACTCACCTTCATCAACACTTCTCATGGGCAATTGCTGTAATACAGATTTGCCTGGTACCTCAAACAACAGGGCTTCTTCCCAACTCTGCTTAGGGACCAGGGCAGGGGAGGAAGCGGCAGAGATGAAAGCAACACAGTACTGGAGGAATGAAAACCACAGCCTGTTTCATCTCCCACCTCCAAGATTTGGGATAGTTACTCATCCCGCAGGGAACGGGAGCAAGTTGAGCACACTGTGGCCTTCAGCTAGAAGGGGTCTCCAGAAGGAGTTACTAACAAGCCACTCGCATGCCAGCCACAGTTCACAGCAGGGAAACAGACCCACCAGGACTCCAACTCAGCAGATTCCAAGTGTACATCCAGCCTGGCTGCCAAAGGCTTGTGCACCGCAATGGTGAGATATGTGTGACAGCAGGGTTCCCCCGCTCCTCAGCCCATCTGGGGACTGTCACTCTGCAGAGATCTGCTTGGCCTCCTGTCATGCGTATCGCTACCAAACCCTTTTCTGTCAGCAGGATCTGGGTTGGCATAGGCACTTTTAATAGTAAGATATTTTTTTTTCCCCTTAACCCATATCCTCTTGACAGAACCAGGTTACGAAGCAGCTGCACCGGCAGATCTGGGGTAGCCTTTTGCAAGATAAGGCAGCGGAAAAAGGGGTACCTGGATCCAGTTATCTCTTCGATCACCAAACTACAGCTAATTGCAACTTTCCCAACTCCCCCAGGGTCGCAAGGAAGGGGGGGACCAATGCCAGCTCTACTCTGTCCCAGCCCAGTCACTTCACTCCAGAGTGGGCCCTTCACCCTGGAGAGCCCCCAAGCAGGGTAGGCGGAGGGGGTGTCATTCCCACTGGTGACAGGGGCTGCTTCCATTTCTGGGTTGCAGAGCTGCAGCTCTGACAAGCCGAGCTGTCCCACATTCAAGCAAACACCCATTTCCCTCTCTGCTTTCTTCCCCAGGCTGCTCGAAGCCCCACACGTTTCCTCTCAAATTACTGCCAAACCTTAAGAGTTAGGGGGAAAGAAGAGGGGGAGGGAAGAGAAGGCTTCCAGGGGGCGTTCACAGGGAAACCTCTCCCTGAAGAGCTGTCAAACTCCTTGTGCCGAGATGCCGGAATCACTTCCCTAGTGCAGTCACACAGGAGCTGCCTCACTGCTGCCCTGGCTTACGTATGCTGCTCCCAGGTCTCCACCCCAACAGGGACAGCCTTCCGGGACCGACAGCCCAGACTGCGAGGAGGAAAGAGCAGCACCGTGCAGTTAATCTTTCCTGCAGAGTAACTGGGGCAGAGGGATGCTCTGTGGCATGACAATATCCATCAGCTTACATGCAAGCGTCAGCAGCATCTTCAGAGAAGCAACAAGCGATCCATGAGGCATTTATTTTCCCGCCCCCCCTATTACAAGACCAAGCAGCTCAATCCATTACACATTTTTCCTTGCAACCTCTCTCAAAGGTAGAGAAGCGACCTGCTTATTTTACAGATGGGGAAGCAAAGCAAGATGAAAATCTAACGCATCTGTGGTCTCACAGAAGAAAAGGGGGGTAGAGGAGGGCGATTTTCAACTAACAGCGACTAACTGGTACAAATTCCTAAGACCTAGACAAATACCCTAGTCTCCTGGCTTGCAGGGAGGGATAAGCTTCAGAACAGAGGGGCCGGAGACCTACATCCCATTCCTAGTCACGCCACAAATTCAGGATTTGTTCAGCATCTTTTCACTCCTCCATCCCTCACGTAGAGGGATCAGATTCACAACCCTTTACTAAGCACCGTGACAGCTCTGTGGATTAAGGACTCCGTCCGGTTTGCCACCAACCTCCACATCAGAAAGCCACCTTCCGAAGGTTGTTTATCACCTTCTCTTGTTCCCCACCTGCATGTATTTTGCATGGGATCAGAAGGCCAGGACTGAAACAGGAACGCCACAGGAGTGGCTACAGCTGAAAAGACGGCTACAGAAGTAGCTGAAGGCTGAGAAAGGAAACTGTTCAAGGGGTTTATCCAAAAGACTACTCTCTCTCAAACAGGCAGATCTAGTGTGACCTCACTGATTCCTCCCTTTACCTTACCTGCCCAAGACCTGCTCCTCTGGGCCCTACACAAGGACCCAGATTTATAAATATTATAGATATATGTTATATATAAATGTGTGTATTAAATACATGATTATATAATATAATATCTATTATAATATTATATATAAAATATAATATATCCTATATAATTATATATATAATTAAATATATAATTTATAAAGTCAGAGGGATCACCCACACACAGGATACACCCCCCCAGGAGAGCCCACTTCATCTTGCTGCTATTAATACCTGGAACATTATTTACCCGAACAAACTGTCCCTTCTCCCTCATTTCTGGGCTCTCACATCTCTGCTTTGTCCCAGAAACCGCAGCCAACACACGTTCATCCTTCTCTACTACACACTTCCTTCCAAAACCCAAACCTTCTCTTTTTTTTTTTTTTTTTTTGAGTTAATTACTCATGTTTCTAGTTCGTGTCCCCTCTTCCAGTCCCTGCAGACAGGACACAGCTCCCCTGGCTCCCTCATTCATCATGCAGCCAGTTTGTGGGCTTAAACCCATCAACGCTCATTATGGAAACGGGCCAAGACTTCCCACGATGCTGTTGGGTGCCTACCTGCAGCCAGTCCCATGGGCGAGTGCTCAGAGGGGCTGCTAGCCACGTTCTGAAACATGAGCCCCCCTACGGCCTTTCAAACTGGGAACACAGACAGAGAGGGGCTCTGGGCTGCGATGTGGACACTGACAGCGCCCTTGGGTTGAGTGGACACAGCTCAGTTATCACCGCTGAGTTATCACCACCACCACAGGTGGTACCAGGCACTTGCAGAGTACACAAAGGGGGGAAAAAGTCAGTTTTCCATCTTCTCATTCAGGCCTTGATCCCCCCCCAAACTCCAGCACCACTCCACCCTCTGAGCTGGATGGGGCTCCGGCAAAAGCCTTTGCTTCGCCAGCACCAACCCCATCACTAAAAGCCAGAGCCGTGCTCCAGCTGGACTTGGCTCTCCTTAGCAAAGCTTCAGGCTGAGATCGCAGGCTGTCTGCGAGTCCTTTGCTACACCGAAAGGAGGAAGTTCTCAACCTTTCAGAACTGGGATGAACCCCGCACACAGGAGCCCAGGCAAAGCCTTCCCCTTGGGCCGGCTCACAAACAGCTGCATGCTTTTAATTTTGCTTCAAGAGCAAACACGTTCTTTCTGTATCCAAGCAAAATTCAGCTAACGTAGTCAAGGATGGCCAAAAGCATGCAATCAAGAGCACAGAGCAGAAGTCGGGGCAGAGGGTTACCATGTAGCTAAGAAGCCCAGACTTCACATCCAGACCCAAAATTATTAACCTGCCCTTTTCGCAGAAAGGGGCTGCCTCACCTACCTAAGGCCACCTATGGAGCTGGGAACAGACAACCATGTCCTCCACCACCTTACCATCATGTCCTCACACACCACAACCAGTCCGTACAGCCTAAGGAGATGCCAGCATAACCTGACCTGAATTTTGACGTACCCCACAAGCGTCCCAGCACACAGCTCCACACAGACGCTCTCTGCCCAGAAACATGGGACAAGCTCAACACTGACCAGCAGCGACAAACACCCTGACACATTTACCAGAGGCCACGCGACGGTGTTTGTGGCACACTGTGAGAAGGACCACACAGAGAGGTGCGAGAGGACAGGATAAGCCACAAACACCTCACTGAGCAGGTCCAGGGAATGGGAAATCCTGCCATTAGCAGGATGCACTGCAGAGGATTTCACAGCTAATGAACTCTCACCACCAAAGACCACAGAGAGCGCAAAAGCAGCAGAGCATTTCTTTTCCGATAAACTGCTTTTATCATGAAGTTTACGCATGCTTCAGCCTGGCTGCCCACGCCATCCCCAGCTGGAAAGCAGCTCCAAACCTGTGCCTTTAAATCCTGCTTGGCAGCGGGAGTGCAGGACAGGGGCTGCTGGAGCAGACACACCCTGCACCGCTGCCTGCTCCAGCCCTGGAGCACACAAACATTTCCTCCCGGCCACTCCTGCGCTTCGGCTCCAACAGAGCAGCCTCGGTACCTGCCGGAGCAGGAACATAGGCCGTTTTTACACAAACCTGTAAATACAGAGACTTAAACTCATTTCCTGAAATTCCCCAGCAGTGGACATTCTTCCCTCAAACTTCTTCCTTCAGGCAAATATTTAGAGTCTAACAGGCATTCCTCATCACAGGCACAAGTTAAATATTGTCCCTAAAACAACAGCAATGCCTTTAAACGATTCTGGCTGGAGAATCACTGCTCTGGACTTTGATTTCTGGCTCTGAACAAAAATAGGAGCAAAGCACTGAGTATTACACTCCTCCCAGAAGTCGGATTTCAGGCTCCACACATCCCCTGCCAGGACCACAACCAGCAGTGGGAACCGTCCCCTGCTCGTGCATTATCACGCCTCAGGTGTCTACTGTCACCGAGCCAAACCCGCTGCAGTGCATCCTCTGCGCTGTGCACAGGATTATTCTGCGTCTCTTTTCCAGGTCTGTGCTTATATGTACACACAGAGACAGAGGAGACCTGCTGGGAGCCGTGGGCGCCATCCAGACTGCAGTGAGGGCATTTGCACGCGTTGCCCTCCCCTCTCTGGCTGCACCACCTCCATTCTCAAAGGCGCCCACCTTTCCATCCAGCCATGCCTGGCAAACTGATCTCTCCGGTGCAGAAGATGCTCTAGGCTGTTCCTGCTACGCAGGCAGCTCAGCTCCCTGACAGACGTGCTAGCTCTTGCAAGAAAATATCTCGGCATGGTAGGAGCCCAAGAAATCAGCATAATAAGTGGGAGAGAAGGGTAAGGAGAAAAAAAATAAACTAATGCAGTGAGGTCAGTACACCTGAAGCACGGCTACACCGCGGATCTGGGATGCTGTGGGCATTTTGCACACAGAGGAGGGGAGCAGAGCTCCCACCGTGACTCTGCAGCCAGCCCGAGCTGCCGAAGTCCCTGCAGCGCTGGCCTCGTCTCACCCCAAAGCAGCCCCGCGATGCCCCCGCTGCTGCTGAGCCAAACCCATAGGCAGACGGGGCTGCTCCGTCACCATGCTGCTCACACACCTCCTGCTGAAGGCAGGCTCGCTTCTGCGCCTCACAGCCGAGGGAAGGGAGCCCCTGCCAAAAACCACCTGAAATCCGAGTTTGCTCCAATGCAAGGGGTTTGCCCACCACTTCTCCATGGCAAAATGCCACAACAGAGTTACTCAGAGAGCTTTAGCTAGAGAAAGATTACTGCAACACAGCACAGGTGTGCCTGAACAGCATGCTGCACAGTAACTCACATTCACAGTGTTTATTCTATAGTCAGCTGAATTCAGCATGGTGTGTTAAACGAGCTTCCCCTTCACTCTTCTGAACTTGGTGCCTGCAGACCTGGTAAGCCCAAGGAGCACCCGGCTCAGCTCTTCCCACTCCAAGCAGCAGGTCTGGGAGGAAGAAGAGGGGCCTGAGCTGCAGAGAGCTGCTCCCTGGCAACATCCCCTGCTATCGCGTGAGATGGAGAGCCGTGACAGTCTGCTGTGCTGGAATTCCTCTCTACTCCCTTCCCTGCATCAAAATACCTAGTACCTCAGGCTGGAGAATCTGCTGGGGACTCTGACAATCTCTTCTCGGGATCCCCTGATCAAGCAGAAACCTCTATGAAAACAGCATGCATTTAAAATCAGCTGCAAGTTACCCTGGAGGAAAATGTTAAAGCTCCATCCCTCCAAGCACTTCCTATTCCTTCCCCTGCCACTGAAGCACACTGAGCGACAAGCTCCAGCAAGCAAGTTTGAGCAGGAATTCCCAAGGCTCAAAGCGGAGACTAGTCTGTACCTGTCAGCACCAACACCTCCGGTGCCTGTCCTGTGGCACTCTGACCCCACACCCACCAGAGGCGACTGCTGCTCCTCGGGTCCCAGCTGCAAGCGGTCCCTTCCAACATACAGACCGCAGCTCCTCTTCCAGCGCTTGTTCTAAGTCGTGTCCTTAACATTCTCCATACTTGGGAACACAAAAACCAGGCTTCAAGTCAAGCCTGCATCGCCTTCAGGATAAGAGGAATTGGGATAGCTGGGGGTGGGGGGATTCCAGGAGAGCCTTCGCCTGCCCCTCGCCCACACATACGGCACAGAAGATGCTGGAAAGCACCATCTTCTCCTTGCATCACACTGGGGAAACCAGGCAGAGAGTATAAACTTCATCACTGCCAACAGCCCATGCTAAAAAAAGGAGAAGAAAAAGGGTTTCTTGCTTTGTTGTTTACACCTCAGTGCTATCTCAAAAGCAAAAAGGAGCAAGATTTTCTACCAGAAAACATCAGGCAATGACAAGAGTCTGTAAGAATGGAGCTTCCGAGTAGTACAAAACCATTACACCTCCATCCCGGTTTTAACTTGGATTACCGCAGACCTTTCAGAGCCCATCGTTGAGCCCCCCGCACCCAGGCAATACCACTTAGACTTTCCAGCCTCCAGACTGGGGAGGGGAACAAATCCCCAGAGAGGTGACCATGCTCCCTCCTGCACAGGTCTGCTCAGCTGCAGACCGGTGGGGCTGCAGAGCTCTTCCAAAGGAAAGCTTCACAAAATCCAAGTTCAAGACCAACCTTAACCCCTGTTTATTAACTTAAGAACATCCCTCTCAAGCTGACAAAGCCTGTGCATCACCTGCCAACTGTCTAATTCACCACTTGGAAAGCAAAAGCCAGGCCTCCCTCATTAAAAAACATTACATAACATTAAGTAACAAAGGGCTACAGGACACTCTCTGGTTGGTGCACATGTAAAAGTGAATGATTAAAAAACTAACGCTTCTTTCCTCCAGATTTTCAGTGTCTCAAACACCCTGGGAGCCCAACGAGCACCTTATTTCAAGACCTGGCTGCAACAGCATCTTGGCTCATCCCAAGCACTGCTCTCGCGTTCAAGTTACTGCCACCGCTGCCCACAGACACTAAACAAAACACAGCACTTCCCAGCTCCGTTTCAAAGCACTGTCCCCACCAGACGGCGGTGGAGCTGTATTCTGCTGCCTAATGTCTGACGGTGTAGAGGAAGCCGAGATCTCAGCCTGCAGCACAGGGAACGCTTCGCAGGCCTGAGGCTCAGCTCCTCCAGACCTTGCAGGAGAGAATTCCAGCTTCCTTCATGTCACCATCTTAGTGCAAGTCTTTTTAGCAGATGAGATCATGGAAGCACTTGGTTTTACTGTCACAGGTGAACCAGCCTCAAGACATAGAGACCTTCATTTCCTACAAGTGAGAATGTTTATGCTGCAACTTTTTAAGTGACACAGGGCTGACTGCAGTGGAGAGGGCAGATGTCAGCAGGTTATCACTTGGAAAACGTGACTGTCACCAATCTTCCAGCAGAAGACTTCATGGGCACTAGGAAATCTTCCTGGACACAGGGTGCACTTCTGACCATCACCTTTTTGGAACAAAGGAAGTCAATTTAAAAATCTTTCAAGGACTAATTGAATTCCTCTACTCCAGAAGCAAACTCTCCTTACTGTGAGCTGTGAAAGAAATCATGAACATCTTGCTCCGTGTAGCATTTTAAAACGCCCTGCAAAGTCTGACCTACAAGTTTCAGCTTACCTGCTTACCTGAAGCACCATTTCCTAAATCGCACAGCATGGGATCACCTCAGAGCTTAAGAGTGCGCTGATCTGCTGCAACGTTACCATTGCAGCAAGCGGAAGACAGATAGACTTTCTGTGGTTTTACAGGCACTGTACTTGCACCCAGCATGCGCTGTACCACCTCACCCTCCCCATCACAGCAGGGCTGGTGGAACCCGCAAGCCATGGAGATCACAGTTCTGAGCACCTCACATTGAAACAAGCCATGAAAGGGCAGACCCATGTCTCATGCCGGCTGCCAGAGACATCCGGCAGCTGGCAGTGTAGTAGAGCCGTGGCAGGAGGTATCCTGGAACATCTCAGCTCAATGCATGCTCTGCAATAAGCTTTTATTTAAGCCAGTTATTAGGAATAATGCAACATAACATGCAAGGTGGGGCTGTCAACAGGAAGGGCTGCAGCCTGTGCAGGGATTTAGGAGAATTCCCCAAGAGATGGAGGGCAGTTAAAGTGAATCTGGGAGCCAGACGGAGAGCCCAAATACTCTGTGTTCAGCTGCCCCAGCAGAAAGTCACCTTTACACTTTCCTCACAACCGAGTCCTGCTTCATCACTACAGCGATGGACCTACCGGAGACACGGACTGCCGGCAGGAGGTATAAACATCCATTCTAATAAAACCCCAAGACTATTTATAAGCACATAGCTTTTCTAATGGGAAGATAACTTGTTCTCCAGCGGAATCCCAGAGTTGCCGAAAGATCTGCTCCCCCTCCTTCCCATCCTGGCTCACAGGGTACAGCAGGACCGAAGCAGGCTCTGAGCTGTGCCACAGCTGGGCCGGAGGAAAGAGGCTCAGTTTCACAGCTTCTCACCGCACCCAGGACAAGCCAAGTCTGCCTAGTCAAAGCCCAATTACAGGGCTGTGGGCAGAGTTGTTCCCACAAGCTCTGAGCAAAAAGCCGTTGTAAGCACACAAAGGAAGCTCCTGCGTTGGCACCCGAGTCTCTATCCTTCTCAGCAGTACTATGAGGGGAAGAGGCTTTGACTCCTGATGCAGCCGGAAGTCACAGGAGTAGCTCAAGGCAAACCAGGCCGCTGCGTGCTGGGACCAAACCCCAAGTTGACTAGCTCTGCCAAGCAAAAGGAGAGCGTCTCTTCTACAGCCCCGAGGTCTGCACCTCTCCTGCACACTCCCAGGAAGGAGCCAAAGCACAGCAGGGGCTGCTGCTCACCAAAGGCTTCCTCAGCACCTCAGATAAGCCTGTAGCACCTGTCGTGCTGCAGTTCCCCTATCCGAAAGGCAGAGATAAACAGCGTCCTACCCAGACTGGCTCATGTGAGGACTGGTCCTTTTAGCAGCCTGTAACGCCCCCAGACCAGAGGCTAGGCACATACCTGGATGGACCAGCCAAAGGAAAGGTCTGTTCCAGCACAGCTCATCAGAGCTCCTCTTAGCTAGGAAAACCACGGTGGGGGGGAGAGAAGGCTACAGAGCACAATCTGGCCCGAATCCAGTAAACATGTTTATTGGCAGTTGCTCTCGGACACCGTCTCTTCCAGCCCACTGGGCTGGAGGGGGTGGGGGGAAAAATACTGATTGTCCGTGAGCACAACCCTCATGTCATTCCCATTGATCCGCTGAGTCACTCCCGTATTAACAGTTTTGACAACACTCAGGCTGCACAGGAGCTCGGAAACAGAATACAAAACAAGAGGCAAGGCGAAGCCTCTCCATGTACCAACACCAGTGGAGAGAAGCACTCGCAGGGCAGAATCCAGAAACCCGCTGAACTGCAAGTGCCAACTTCCTCCTCTCCACTCGCTCTTCTGAAGAGTGCTGCAACAAGAAAACCAAACACAAACCACGCTGCAAGGGCAGGAACACAGAGCTCCATTCAGCGCGCCCAGAGAAACTGCCCAGAAAAAAGAGTATCCCCAGCAAACCACCACCAACTGCACCCCAGTCATTTTGATGCACGCGCAGACCAGAGCGGCAGCTGTTTTTGCAAAGAAACTACAGAACTGATTTGTAAGGCCTTACAGATTTGTAAGCTAACGAGGAGGAGATCAAATCCCGAGGCAGACTGACATGGGAAGGCAGCCGTTTCTACAAGCAAACAAGACAATCCCCCCCCAGGGAGGAAACTGGGGGCTCCCCAAGCGTGCACACCACCACAGACCTGACAGAAGCTGCCACACAGCTGCCAGGCAGCTGGGGTTAGACCATCCTTGTCTGCACCACAACACTACAACCCATCCAGAGCCCCAAAAGGTGCTAAGCGGCGATAAAGTCATCACCGAACAACATTCCTATCTGTAACACGCTGAATTAAAACAAAACCAACAAATCTTTGGCAAGTTCCTCACACAGCAGTCAAGCCTACCCCGCCACAGAGAAGGCCTCGCCACAGGATCCCCATGGAGGCCTCCTGCCCTAATTTACAGCAATTCTTTTTCAGACGCACTGGCAAACACCAAACGTTTTCTCCAATCTGTTACATAAAGTCCCAATTTTTAAACCTCTGTGCGGGCAGTGGGGAGATGGGGGCACGCTGATGGGACAGTCCAGCTGGCAGATGAACTTACACGCTCCTCAGAATTCATTCCCAGATATTCAACCACTTGTTGTACAAAAGGAAAACAAATTGATTAGTTAATGAGGCAACTTCCAAATACATTGGTGCAAACCACTTGCATGCTTGCAATCATTTTACACGTGGTTTAACCTGGGTCCCGGTTACCTCTAGCTTGTTTAAAACAGACTAATTTCATGATAACTTGGAAAAGGTTTAACAAACTTCATTTTTTAACTTCAGAAATACACCTAACATGTCCCCATGCCGCCCAGACCACAAGCCATTCCTCAAAAGAAAAGACACCTTTCTCAAACACCCCCAAAACTTCACACTGTTTGTCCCCTTAGCTCCAAGAGCCTCACTCGGTTCCCCTCTGCCAGCCACCAGACAGGAACCACAGGCCTCTGGTGGCCCAGCTCCACAGGAGCTGCTTCTCATCTGCAAAGCTCTCCTCTTGGCTGCCTTAGGAACAGCTAAAGTCAGCTCCTGTCTGGTGGGGGCAGAAGGAGGAGGGTATTTTTTCCTGTTTCTCACATTCATCCTCACCAGCTTTGCTAAAGAAAAAGACAAAGCTATTTTAAATACCAGATTCAGCACAGTCCCTTTCCCCAAATAAACACTTCCCAACCCCTCCAGAGAGAGGAAAGCCACATACAAAGGAGCCAACATCCTGCGAGGCTCCAGCTCCAGGGGCAGGCCAGGGCTGGGTGCAGGCCCGGAAGACACAACCGGGGGAGGCCCGACCCCCCCCTTGCCACCGCCACGGCCTCAAACGGGCTTGGGGGGGGGATTGCGATCCCGGGCGGACCCGGACCCCCGCCCAAGGGCTACGAAACGGGCATCGCCGGGAGGAGACGGACCGAGGCGGCCCTGGGCCCCCAGCGCCACGGCCCAGCCTTACCCCCACAGCCCCCTCAGCCCCCCGGGGCCAGCCTGACCCACCCAGCCCCACCTGACCCCCTCCTCAGCCCCACCATCGCCCCGGCCTCTCAGCCCCCCTCCCAGGCCAAAGCTCGGCCTCCCCCCGGCACCTACCTCGCCCCGTGGCCCCCACGATGCCTTCCGCCCTCCAGGCCCTGCCCGGCCCCCACAGCCCCCTCCCGGGCCCGGCCTCCGCCGCCCCCGCCTAAGGCGCCGCCCGGCCCGGCCCCCCCCTCCTCTCCTTCCCCGCCGCTGCCTGGTCCCGGCTGGGGCGAACCGCAGCAACAGGGCAGCCCGGCGCGGCCCCGGTTACCTCGGCGGGCCCTCAGCGGCGGGCCGCGCTGCCGCTGTCCCGCGGCCGCCTCCCCATGGCGGCGCCCCCGGCCCGGCTCTCCTCACGCCTCCCCTCACCACTCCGCGGGCAGCGGCCAGCCAGCCACAGCGCTACGCCGCCGGCGTAGGCTCCCCGCGCACCCATGCGCCCCCCGCCACGCCGCCGGCGCAAGCGCCTTTCCTGAATACCAACTCCGAAGCAGAGAGGCCCGGCGGAGCTCGGCGCAAGCGCAGCCGACGGGAGGGTGGTGGCGCAACGGCGTTGGCGTAAAGCGCGTTCGAGAATAGGAGGTTTGAGGCGAGCGGCAAGAGGGCGGGCTTGCGGCGGCTCGGGGCGCTTTACGGCAGCGCCGCGCTTGGCGGCTACCGGCGCGGCCCCCACTTAACTCCCTGCAGCCCGGCGCGGGGGCTTGGTACGGGGCCCAGCTCCGCTGTGGGGACAGGCCCCCACGTTGCTTACATCCTCCTGTGCGGCGCAGCCCCCGGTATAGGGCACAGCTTCCCCATAGGGGCCAGGCCCCGCTATAGGGTATCCTATAGGGGTGCAGTTCTCTACAGGGGACGGGTCCGTCTGCAAGATGTGGCCCCCGGTAGAGGGGAGAGCATCGCCAGAGCAACCGACATCCCGTGTAGGGCACCGTTCTCAGGGTGAGGTGCCAGCCCCACTGCGGGGAACAGGCCCCAGCATAGGGCACACAGCCCCGCTATGGGGGGCAGGCCCCGGTGCAGTTATATCGACCCGGTTACAGGGGACAGCCCCTAATACGTGGCTGAGCCCCCCCATTAGAGTACAGCTTCCCCCATGGGGTGCACCCCCCCATAGGGGATAACCCCCGATACAACATACGGCCCCACTATAGGGCCCAGACGGCACTAGGGCCTGGCAGGGCAATCTCCGGGGAGGGCAACTGGGTCTGGGGGGGTCCTGCCGAGGGGGTGCGGCTGCGGGATGGGTGGGCAAAGCCCCACAGACTCCTCCGTCCCACCCCACCCTGTGGGAGCAGAGTGAAGCCAGGGGCTGGGATTTTATAGACGTTGAAGCCTTTTGGGGGACAGTGGCGCCGAGCAAAGTCAGCGCCGTCCCTGCTGCCTCCCAGGGGACAGAGCTCCAGGCTGGTGGGACCCGCTGGAACAGGAGCTGGGCGGGCACACAACCCCAGTGCCACCTCCAAAAGCCTTTCGCCTTCAGTTTTGGGGTTATTCTGATAAATCATTTGGCCATAAAAATTCTCTCCCTGCACTCATTCGGCCAAGGAGGGCACAGCTGGGAGAATCGTTTCTCTCAGTGGCACGAGAGCAGCCTTTCAGGGTAACGTTGGAGGGAGGAGGCACCCCTGTACGATCCCGCTGCTCTCATCTTCTTCATGGGACAGACTCACCCCAAAAATATTTTCAGGCAATGGGCAAATAAGTTTGTGTGGCTTTGGGGGAGACTCAAGTCTTCAGCCACCAGCATCACCCTAAACACCCATTTCAGCGTTTCCAGCTGCTTAAATGGATTCTCTCCCAGTTCCAGGGAAACGCTCTCCCCCCAGCATTTGTCTAAAGTACTTTTTTCCCCTATAGGTGTTTGCTTCTGGAAGAAAATGCTATGATTGTAGAGAATTGGGAAAATAAAATGAGCTTCTCTGCATGCAAAGCCCAGATGTTGCTATCCTGGCCCCATGCTGTGACACGGCACTCCTGCTCCCGGCTCAGGAGAGCAGCCAGGGGCTGTGACCCATGTCCCACCGCTGGAGAGAATAAAATTGCCCCCGAAGTACCCGACGGCAGAACCGTCCTCCCATTTCCTTTTCGCACCATCCCACCACCATGAAAGAAAGAGGCAATTTCAAGCACTTTGAGAACACGCATGAGAAATGTTCAGACATTTGGCTTGAGAATTTAACCCATCCTCTGGAGCTGGAGAGGGAAAAGCAAAGAGTTTTGATTTTATTTCAAGGCAAATCTCCAGCGGTGAACATGCAGTGTGCCAGGCATGGTCTGCAGAGACCTGTACAGCTCATGCTACAGAACTGGCTCAGCACCGGCGAGTTAGCAAGAAAAGCCAGGGAATTTCTGTGGGGAAGGCATCCAGCTATGAACCCTGCCCTCCTCCCGCGGGCACGA
The DNA here is from genome assembly GCF_963924245.1 of Chroicocephalus ridibundus. Lineage (NCBI taxonomy): Eukaryota > Metazoa > Chordata > Aves > Charadriiformes > Laridae > Chroicocephalus > Chroicocephalus ridibundus. The sequence continues at coordinate 7,562,906 of NC_086305.1, read as the reverse complement.
GTTAATTAGGGCTAATTTGCAAGCAGACAACGCAAAACGAACCACTCTTGATCATGCACGGGAGAACGAGCTGCTCAGGGGCGGGCAGACGAAACCTTCCTGCAGTGAAACATTTGCGTTCAGGGCCTGGGAAACTGAAGAGTGAGAGAAACACATCAAGAACCGGACAAAGAAAAAGCCAGGCCCCTCGCTGTGTCCCGTCCAATAAACCCCAGGCGAAGAGCCCCCACCCCACGCGGGGGATGCTGAGCCCTTTAGGGAGCGAACAACCCGTCACTCCTGAGTGCTGAGGACCTGCCCGAGTAGCGGCTGGACCAGGAGCTTAAAGCTGTGCCTTCTGCTCAGACTTTTGAGGGCCTGGAGTAAAGAATTTGAGCAAAAGCCATTTCATCCTCATGCTCAACACATCACTGGCACAGCAGCGAGCAGTTGTGGGAAACCACCGCCGGTGGAAGCGAGATGCTGATGGCTGGGCAGGGGGTGCCTGGCACAGGGCTTTGGAGATAAGGAGGACACTGAGATGAGCAGATGTCGTATCGAGCAGCTGTGATGAAAACAGCTCTTCTAGGATTAAATATCTGGTACAGAGCGGAACTGGGGTATGAAGCCACAATATGGTAGTTTGGGTCGATAAATTCAGCTACACACTAAACTGAGTGATTCAACTCACCTTCGCTGTCAAACAGCCCGTTTACTCCAGGGGTAACGATCTCCTTCTGGGCAACAAACGGGAAAAGGCAGCAGCCAGCACTGCAAGGAGCCGGCACGAGTCTCTGCACCGCTAAGGAGAGGCCAGGACACAGACCTCGACCCTCGGGAGATGCAACTTTCTCACCGCCACCCATGCCTCTGCTCTCCCTTCCCTTCGTTACCAAATGAGAATAATGGCAACGCCTTTGGTAAATGCTTATCAGGCATCTGTAAGAGCACAAACCACAGCGTGCCACTCTCACGCCGGTCGCCAACGCAGAGGATGGGCTTCATCCGTAAACGTGCTGTTCTTTTAAGGAAAAAAAAACATGTGGTGGGGAGACTTTGGAGGAAAATAGAGATTTCACCATTTCCCTCTGCCAGATAATTCTGGTTACCTAGGAACAGACACACTTCTCTAATGCGGCCAGTTCTTCTCATCAAGCACAGGATGAGCATTTATTGTCTTGTGATCAGGAGAAAAACATAAACAAAACCCAGAGCTCCACAAGTGACATGAAACATCGCACACATACACGCCACATGATGCCGAACAAAACCGGGAGCCAGGTCCAGGTTAATTGTGTTAAGAAGTCTTAGAAATCTAATGTAAACATTTAAAAACATACAGAGGAGTCCAAAAAAATAAGCCACAGTAGTTCAGGCAGCGCGTTGAGTCAACTTTCTGGAATTACGGTTTCTGGCATCAAAGAGGATGGAGGGGGGATGAGGGATCTGGCAGATCCCACCCAGAGAGGTTCGACAGAGCTCTGTAGAGACCTCCAGCAGTGACTGCTAATGGGGTGCGATTCTGGTGTCCAGCTCTAACCATTTTGGCGGGCAGGCTCCTAATCACCCTTCTGCTTGCATCAAGCATTTTCAACATGACTCAACGTGGGTGCTGCAAAACAGCCTCCCAGATTATCCAAGGGGAGAAAAAAAATAGAGAAGCCAAGCATGGAGTCCCCGGCAAGGCTTCTTCTTTTGGTTCCTTTGAAATGTCCAACCTGACACACTAAAAAAAAAAAAAAAAAAAAAAAAAACCAGACAGATACCAATTGCTTTTGAAAAATTTTGGCAAGAGGCTGAGGATAGCGAGGGGCAGGGCTGAAGGGAGCGTGATACACGGGTGCACCATGTTTTGGTTTCCAGGCACAGCCAACATCGCGTTTGGCCCCGTTAACCTCCCCTCGCTCCCCTGTAGTGCAATCGTATTTCCAGGGAGTTAACCGACAGGCAGTTCTTTTATCACTCTCTGATGGCAAGCGACAAAGAACACTTAAAATCACACATGCGACAAAGGCACCTAAAAGCTTGACAACGCGATCAGGTCGTGTTCTGTTAAGAAGGCTTCAACCGCTCGTACTTACAAGCACATTGTACACTCGCAAGAAAAAAAAAAAAACCTCGTGTTTGGAGCACATTAAATAGCCCAGACCCAGCAAACGGCTGGTTCTGCAGCAGGGCATCAGTGTTGCTTGTAAACTGAAATTCAGGGAGGCTCTGCCCTCTGATTCATGTTTGCTTTCGCTTTGGCCCTAGTAATAAAGGTGTCATGCAGACTCCAAGCTGTACTTCACTTAGTATTTACAGTATGACACAGGAAAAGTTAATAGAGCAAATGGGAAGTTCTGCAGGGGTGATGCAGAAGGAAGAGTTCTCCTTCGTGAACTATTATTTTATTAGATAAGGCACATATAGAGACAGTTTTCAAAAGATCACTTGCAAATCAATTCCACCTAGCCAGGACAGCCTCCCTGTCCCTTGCCAGGAGCCAATTTTGTTTTCCAGTTACTCAGTGTGAATTTGGAGTGACTCCACTTCCACCATAACATCTCCAGCATCCCATCCGCCAGCCGGCCAAGCTCTGGGGCTGACCGAGGGGGTGCCCAACACCTCCCGGCTCTGGGGCTGACCCAGGGGGTACCCAACACCTCCCAAGTCCCCGCGGTGGAGCACTCTGTCCTTCACAGGATCGTTGGCTAAAACTTTCAGAGCCAAAGACTCTGAACACTCACTCCTTATAAAAATATTGGGAACTGACCTCCCAGTTTTGACAGGTTTGAAAAAATTCACAGCAGGCCGTTGAGGGAGAAGAAAAAACTGCAGCCTTTGCTGCTTGGATCACTGCAGGACACGGGGGAATTGGATGGCTCAGGCTACAGGAGTCCTGATGTACACACACAGAATGGAGATGAAGGACGAGACGGATGCTAGCTCTCAGGGAAAACAATCCCTCCCAACAGCTTTATCCTCTCTCTAGCCGATTCTGGGAGAAAGGCAAAAATCTCTCTCTCCCTGCTTGTACCTGGAAGGAAAGCGCTGCTGGCTACACAGCCGCAGACCTGGTCTGCGCCGCTAGCATCAGTTACGAGGACTAACAAGCTTTCCTTGGTCTACCAGACCCCACTGCATAACATCTGGATTTCAACTACATCAGCAGAAAGGAGAATTAAAACTATTCATTGTAACGGAATTCCTCCCAAACCACATCGGGGCCCCAGATCAATAGTTATCTTGCATCCGGCTACTGGCTGGGAGCCCAGAAAAAAGGGTGTCCCAATGGGGCCAGGTGTGTCCCAAAGAGCATTTGTTGGGTCAGCACAAAACCTGGATGGAAATTAGATGGTGTAGAGATCTCGTGCTGCCTACCTCTAACAGGGTGAACATCCCCCAGGTAGCCAGCTCCAAAGCCCAGCTTTCCAATAGTTTCCCGTGGGCTTTGAATCAGGCTTTTAGCGAGCAATCATTAACCGAACGAGATGAATCTGCACCTTTGAAGCACACAGATCCAGCAAAAACTTTTGGTAGCAGAGAAAGCAAGGCTTCTAGCATAACAAAAATCCTAGCCAGACAAATGAGGACTCTTGCGGACTTCACATCTGAACAACGCTCACCCACAGCAAGCACCGCTATCTAAAGGATTCTTCACCAGAGAGTGCAAGCAAATGAGGTTGTGGACTTTACAAATACCTTTGATATCACTAGTACCAAATAATTTAGGTGTCGCATTTCCCTTAGAGTGAAAAATTCCAGATTATTCATCCAGGAGAGTAAACACCAGTTGCTACTAACGCTCTGATTGTGTTAGTTACAATTAGAGACGACTTGGCAGCGTCCTGTGTGTGTGATGAAAACTAAGCAGGGAGGCAGGAGAAGGAGCAATCGCGGTAGTGTTCATCGTCGTGGGGAAGTCAGCCTTGTCCACATCTGGTCATGAGAGGATTCCCTCAAGCCAGGGCAGTGAATGGTTGGTTCCTCAGTCTGTGATGAGGCAAATACTGGTAACTCAACACAAACAAAAAACTTTCCGATATGCCGTGCAGAGCTCCGGAGGTGGCGAGGGCTGACAGCACGTATCTTCTGCGGTGATGAGCAGACAAAAAACAAAAAAGTCCCCAAGATGACTGGGGTGCTTGGCGGGGGCGGGAATGCAAATGATCTTTTCAAATAACAATAATAAAAAGACCAAAAAGAAGAGAATCCAGGCAGTTTGCAGCTGTTGCTGCTTAAGGCCATTGGTTTCCCGGGGGATAGTTGGGCACTGTGGGATACTCTGGCAGGCTGTTCCCAGAAAAATTGTTGTACTGGGCCTCCCTGCTGGGTGGGTTCCTCCACGTGCCACTGTTCCACTCGTCCTGAGCTTTCTGAAAGCTTCCACCACCCCCTCGGTAGATTTTATGTACCTAATGAATGAGAGAGAGAACAAGAGAAAAACCAGTAACAGGCACCCAAACCTCCTCCTTAGAAGAGCTACAGTCACTTTGTTACTGTATTGTGTGTTTGTTCCTCTCTCTCTGTAAAGAACTGTATTTCTAAGGAACAAAAGCACTAAAAAGGTAATAATATAGTGAACAGAGGTGCAAATAGATAATATCAACCCAAGACTTCGACCCATTTCAGCCGGACTCCTGGGATTCAGGTTGGGAATCCCACAGCAAGGCAGCCAACCCCGGCCAGCGGGCTGAAACCTCTGTAACACTGACACTGCTGCTTCAGCAGGGCTTCTGTCTTCTCTCCTCCTCTGCCACCAGTCTACCAAAGCTTTCCAGACAGTCCTACTTCCAAATCTTTATTTCTGCAGAGAACCGAGGACCACTTCCCATCCGGCCATACAGTCCCCACTGCAGGCCACCTCGAGATGCTTCACCTTTACCATCAATGACCATCCCCAGGAGCAATGAAGTGCTTCAAGTGATGTAAAGGAACATCGCCACATGAAATGGTGACGACACTCAGCCCCAGCTGTCTTGTGTTATCCGGATTTGTCCTCTAGATACTCTGAGAGACACCAACTGACTACACTGTAAAACCTGTAAAAGCAGGGATGGCTTACGGTGGCTGCTCAGCTGCCCGTTCACATTATTGCAGCATGAATTGTGGATACTCCAAGGCAGAGAGACATCTGAAACACCTACCCTTAAAATGCAGATGAGCATTGCGACCGCCGACATTGTAAACATAATGGCAGGAAACAGCATGAACACAGCAGCTGCCACATTGGTGCTGAAGAAAGTAATGGCTGCCAGCCATCCGCTGGAAGAAATAGAAAGAAAAAAAACAATATAGCCCCCTTTATAAGTGTCCTTATTATAAGAAAAACTGTTTATTCACACCCAGAAATTACCAGGCAGCTTTAAAGCTCTTGAAAATTAAAAGAACAATGAAGAAAATGGACAGAATTAAATACAGGTATTTCTCCAAGACCTCAAATCTCGCTTGCCAGCATCCCTCGCTAATCCAGTCTCAGTCCTTTAGGGGACTGCACAGACTTTGGGAAGAGAAGATTTATTCCCAAGGTGCTTTTGGTTGTGCAGAGGTCGAGTGTCTAGAGACCGGGACTGGGACCAGGGAATAGGATTTCCACTGCATCTCTATTCCTTTGATGGCAATAACCAGGTAGGGCAACTGGAGAGCAGAGCACTTAAGAAAACAAAATGCTATATGGAGTGCTGGGACTTTCTATTATTTGTAGTTTCAGCAGGAATTGCTCCCAAGTCTCTAGAGACAGAAAGTTAAAATGCCAAACAATTATAACATAACCAGGGACAGACACTAAAATGCTCCCATTTATTTTAGGACGACTCTCACAATACGTGCTCTATAGGCCAACAGTGAGTCATCACACACTGCTCACCATGTGCTGCGAATAATTTGAGGGCAATGCTAAGGGAGGATCAGATGAATCTTGAAACTGGCTGGTTAAATGGTAAGAAGAAATGGACGTTGTAGGAAGGTGCTAAAAAGAACTAGCAAGTGAAGGTACCCGGCTCCTGCCAACACAAGAACTCTTGCAATAACCAGCAATGGGAACAGAATTGTGCACTCCAGAATTGTGCCACAGAGGAAAACAGAAAGCTTCTTCCCCTCCACCCCACACAGACTCCCACCAGTTTCTCAAAAGTTGACAGAAACAGCCCGTAGCCTGAAGCTCTCAGGCAACGGGAGCCGAGGGCTCAGGTATAAGGCTGTAGGAGCATCCTGCTTACCAAGCTCCCCATCCAGAGAAACCAATCGCCTGCAGGATCGTCAGAATAAACTGCGCGCCAAAGACGAAGAAAAAGGCCATAAAATTGAACGAGCTGTCCGACCTGTGAAGGGAGAGAGGAAGTTAGGGGGAGACTGGCACCTCGTGTTACTTCACGCTGATGTGTGACCCCATCACGTACAAACCCTCAAACGTGGTATCTCCGAAGAGATCCCTCTACAGCTGCATACTTTGAAGGCGACTCCTCTTTCCCTGGCAGTTGAGAGCACACAGATCCATCAATCATCAGCACCGAATCTCTTCCAGTAAGCCTGGTTCCTGCAATTGCTCTACCCAAGTAATCGCATATACGATGACACACGAGGAGAGGCCATGTCCTGCAGAACACAGTGCCCAAATCGTTTCTTTCACCAAATATCTGAAGACGGCACAGCCTCACACCTGCGCAGCTCAGCACTGGCAAGGAGGCACAAGGGGGCCTGAAAAACGGCAGGCAGAGTTTGCCCACACGCTAAAAGTGACCATTGAGCATGAGAATTCCAGCTGGGAATGTCTCAGTAGCTGCTCGTCATCACACTTACACACCCACGGTCAATAATGCAGCACTGGGACACGGCAGGAGGAGAATCAGCCACATGAGAAGCGGGTGGTGCCCTGGCTGGGGAAACGCAGGAGCATGCTTTCACACCACTGCGGGCTCCACACCTTCAGGACGTACAGGTTGAGAGGGTCCCGAATATGTGAGGTCCTTTAATCTATGCAGGTATAACAGGCAGCACGAATATGATCCCAAACAAGACGGCTGACAGGTATCTTCACGGTCTCTCCGCCATGGGTGCACAGCACAGTCTTGCCCAAGTTTTGGCTCTGCCATAGAACTGCAGCAGAGCATCTTCATCCCATTAAACCAGCTACACTGATGAGCCAGCCTCTCACTGTAAGCCCAGGCACATCTACAACTCCCCACATTATCGTTTTTTAATGCTACAAATGATTCCCATCCTCTCAGGAACTCAAAGGGCCCAGATCCTCCTAGAAGCTATGCTAAGGCACATTGAAGACGTGGAGGTGATTCGAGACAGCCAGCACGGCTTCACCAGGGACAAGTCCTGCCTGACCAACCTAGTGGCTTTCTACAATGGAGTGACAGCATCAGTGCACAAGGGGAGAGCTAGGGATACCATCTACCTGGACTTCTGCAAGGCCTTTGACACGGTCCCCCACAACATCCTTCTCTCTAAGTTGGAGAGATATGGATTTGATGGGTGGACTGTTGGGTGGATAAGGAACTGTCTGGATGGTCGCATCCAGAGGCTGGTGGTCAAGGGTTTGACGTCCAGATGGAGAGGGGTGACAAGTGGTGTCCCTCAGGGATCCGTACGGGACCGGTGCTGTTCAATGTCTTCATCAATGACATAGACAGTGGGATCAAGTGCATCCCCAGCACGTTTGCCAATGACACCAAGCTGAGTGGTGCAGTTGATGTGCCAGGGGGATGGGACATCATCCAGAGGGTCCTGGACGAGCTAGAGAGGTGGGCCCGAGCAAACCTCATGAAGTTCAACAAGGCCGAGTGCAAGGTCCTACACTTGGGTCAGGACAATCCTTCGTTATCAATACAGGCTGGGGGCTGACGTGATAGAGAGCAGCCCTGCGGAAAAGGACCTGGGGGTACTGGTGGATGAAAAGCTGGACATGAGCCAACAATGTGTGCTTGCAGCCCAGAGGCCAATGGCATCCTGGGCTGCATCAAAAGAACCGTGGCCAGCAGATCCAGAGAGGTGATTCTCCCCCTCTGCTCTGCTCTGGTGAGACCCCACCTGGAGTGCTGTGTCCAGCTCTGGAGCCCTCAGCACAAGAAGGACATGGACCTGTTGGAGCGGGGCCAGAGGAAGCCACAAAGATGATCCGAGGGCTGGAGCACCTCTCCTACAAGGACAGGCTGAGACAGTTGTGGGGATGTTCAGCCTGGAGAAGAGAAGGCTCTGGGGAGACCTTCCAGCCCCTTCCAGTCCCTAAAGGGGCTCAAAGAAAGCTGGGGAGGGGCTGTTTGCAAGGGCATGTAGCGACAGGATGAGGGGAAATGGTTTTAAACTAGAGCAGGGCAGGTTTAGATGAGACATTAGGAAGAAGTTCTTTACGCTGAGGGTGGTGAGACACTGGCCCAGGTTGCCCAGAGAGGGGGTGGAGGCTCCATCCCTGGAGACATTCAAGGCCAGGCTGGATGAGGCTCTGGGCGACCTGGTCTAGTTCAAGATGTCCCTGCTGACTGCAGGGGGCTGGACTAGATGGCCTTTAGAGGTCCCTTCCAACCCAACACATTCTAGGATTTACAGAACAGATTTACAAAAAACACTTCAGTTGCTTATGAGGCAGCTTGGTGCAAGGGGGGGTTTACAGAAGAGCTCCAGTCATTCCAGCTCCTGCTCAAACCCTGGAAGTATTTAAGCGGCTATTATTGGAATTATTAATATCTTAATGTTTATCAGTATTATAATTCTATCCCCTAATGCCTACAGAAGAGATGAGGGAGGCAGGACCCCCAGGCTCTGGAGAGGTCAGTGCTGTGGAGCCTGGCTAGTCTGGGACAAGCGGAAAAGCCTCCAGCCAGACCCCTGCCGCTCTGAGCCGCGTGCTGCGACCTTCCATTACCTTCCATCTTCCCTGGCCACAGAGATGCTGTGAAAGAAACGTGCCATCCCTGGAGCATCCTCACGACCCTCCCCCCCGCCACTTAAAATATCACCTCAGAGTACAGCAATGTGAAAGAAATACTTTAAACATGGGCTGTTCACAGTAGTGCCTGTCATAATCCAATTAACAAGGATTAAGCTCGAAGCTGAGCCTTCAAACAGACTTTCGCAACTACGACCTGAAAGGGCTGGAGGAGTCTTCATTTGAAAGGATATGTGGGAATTAGTGAGGATACACAGAAAAGGTGATTTCTGATCCAGCTTTCTGGTGCAGATTTGCAACAGCTTTGCCCTAGCGCCAAAGCTCTGCAGCTAATTTAATTTTGGATGCAGATGTATGACGAAGGTTTTACGAAAGCATCCTCGCAGGACATGATACCAGTGTTGAAGGGTTGCCCCTTCCCAGAAGCAGCACAGCCAGTGGGTCTGACCCGGCTTTCCTGAATCACGACTAGCTGCGATCCCCCACGGAACAGCGCTGCCCCACTGCAATGTTTTCCAAGCCTCTTCTACAACTGATGGCAAAGTCAACGCTCTCTGGGCTTGCCAGTCTCTCCCTACGGCTTATTCTTTTTTTAACTGTAGAAGTCTTTACACAGGGTACCCTCAGGGACCTTTCAGTATTCAGTTGCATAAACACATACAAACAACATTAAAGAAATAATTAGAAACGGTCCTTGTGAAGCCCAGAGGAGGTCAACGGTGAGGAGTAATTTTTCCCAGACTTCAGAATGGAAACTGCTCTTTGAAGAGAGCTCTGGCCGGCACTTGGAGGCCCTCGGGCTTCTGCACTAGGGATGGGGACAAAACCCCAGCCCCAGAGGGCAAGAGTTCAGAGCTGGTACTTTCACGTCTTTTAAAACTTTCAGATGAATCCGACCCAGCGGCCTTCCGTTTCCATCAGAAATAATCCTCTCTGTACTCCATGATGTAGAATCACAGAATGTGTTGGGTTGGAAGGGACCTCTAAAGGCCATCTAGTTCAACCCCTAGTTGGACTAGGGTCTGTACAACACTGATGCCGTTGTAAGCACCACCATTAACTGCCCAGTGTTGTTATTATACAAAGCGTAAATTTGGAAGAGCATTTAAACAACTAACTTAATCTGTGCTAAACAGACAGCACCCACCTGCCAACTCCCACTTCTATCGACTGCTTTTGCCGTTCTCTAACCCGACTCAGCACAGAATCTGGTGAATAATAAAAATCCCGCGCGTTCTGGTAACAGGGAACCAGAAAGAGCTTCACCTTCACCCCTGACTGGTGCGTGGGGTCTGCTGGTGACACGCAGTGTGACGCCGGGCAGGTCCCTCCCCTCCTCTGTGCCTCCTCCCCCTGCGGCAGGCTGGAAACTGCTCGGGACCTTCACGGCTCTGACAAGCATTATGCATTAATGTCTGAATAACGCCTCGTGATCCACAGCAAGCATGAGCAAATGCAAATGTTTATTAATTAAAGTGAAAATGGAGGATGGCTTTAAATATTTGTGGAGTTTCAAGAAGGGCTCGCTCCAGGGAACTGCTTTTATCTAAAAAGCAAAGCTGCCAAGCTCTCAAGTATCTAGAGACAAAAAAACCAGAAGAGTTCTCAAAAACTAATAACTTAATAGTCTTCCATCAAAATAAGCCTCAATGAAGCTTTACCAAATTAGTATCTATCTTAATGTTATACTGATATGAGGGTGCTGCTAAGCCTGAAATATTTAAGTAAAACGTGAATTTCATCCTCAAACAAATCCTCATAGCAAACTACTCGCTGCTGCTCACCTCCAATCCTAGGCAGGTGACCCTCAGTCCTACATCTAACATTTAAAAGTAGCCGCATTCTTCTTCATCTCAAAAGTAAACAAGACATTCAGACATCAAGCCCTTAATCTTTATCCCAGACAGAGAGATCTCCATAGGGGCACTTCCCAGTAACAACACATCTCTCTCCCACAGGAAACCCAAACAAAACTTCCCCGTGGGCTTCTACTTACCGAAAGGCTTTGTAGGCAGGTCGGAACCAACAGACGTAGCCGCAGGGGCTGAAGAGGATAAGCCAGAGGATGGCCAAACCAAAATTGACCCCGTAGCCTCCTCCGATCCACCACGCCAGGCAGGCGATTATATTCACTACCAGCGTCATGCAGTAAACTGTTAAGAGGGCAGAGGAAAGAACGTGAGGCTGTGCAGCTGCACGTCTGTGCGCAAAAAGGAAACAAACGCCCGGTCCTGCAAATAGGAAGGGTCCACGCTGCAGTGGGAAACTCGAGCCCAATAACGCGGGGGCCAGCAGCACGGGGACATCCATCTCCCTCTTTTGGGACCTACCAAAGGATGGAGAGCTGGGTAGCGACCGATGCGACCAATACAAGACTCAGGCCAGCATTATTAAGAATTACAAGCAAGGTTCAATTCCCATTTGTAGCAACACCCCGTTATGAGAGAAGAGCAGTGTAAAACGCTGCCCTGCACCCATCCTCCGTACGACTTTGGTCTCCGCTTGCTGAGGCTGCCTCGGGAGCTATTACAGAGCCAGCTCAGTGCCTTGCGGGCTCGCTCTCTGCTTCCCTGGGCCTCTGAGGAAGCCTGCGAGTTAGCTTCAGGGCTTGTAAGTGCTGCCTCGAGCGAGGGGATAAGCAAACTCCAATCAAGCTGAGAACACGGGACCACAGGGGTGGCTTAAAGGCCCTTTCACATCCCTGTTCCTGCCACTTGGATAAAAAGGAACCATTGACAACAGCCCCCAGAGCACACCAGTGCTGCGCCAAGGAGATGTGCGTGAAGCGACGCTGCTCCCCCTTTTCCCTGGAGCTCAGCATCACTGCAAAGGGGGGGCTGCAGACTTCCTAGCGTCCACAGGCTGAGCTCAGCCCCCATGCCAGGGGCTCCCCGCTTTCCCCTCAATACTCCAGGGACTCCCTGCACGTCCCAGGCTCTGCCAGCGTTGAAGAGGCTTAGGCCAGTTACAAGCTCATACTTTGAAAAACAGTCGGCAGCTCTTAAAAAAACTTTGCAGTAACCTGTACCAATTAGCACAGACAAAGAGAAACCAGAAGGCAGAGGGTCCAAACACAAACGACCCTTCAGTCCTGCCTGGTGACGAGCTCACAGCACCACTTTGGACCCCGGTCTCATTTATTCAGTCAAAATTACATCCCAGGATGTCTCTTCGCCCGTGGTAAGTGAACAAGCCCTGCCCATTCCTTGCTTCACTACCCGCCGTGGCTCTGCCGCACGCCTGCACATCACTGCCTCGGTCCTCTGACGCCCGACGCCAGCCTGGCCTCTCCCGACTCTTGGCGCAGACCCACCTGCCTTCACGCTGCTGAACAGCTCCAAAGTTGGGTGGTCATAAAAAAATATTGACAACACAGTCAGGAGAATTTAGCGTGGAAAGCATGCGAGCCCAGCCGCTGCTTCTGACACACAAACTACGTGAGAGTTAAAATAAAAGATTGTTTTACTACAAAGAAAATTTCTTCCGAGTAGCTAACAACAAGGCTTTATACGCGATGGTTTGGGTCTATCTTAATATTGGTGGGAAGAAAGAATTTTAATTATTTAAATTTAATTTATACAGTGATTAGCTGCAGTTCTAATTTTTCTTTTCAGAAGTCATTTACTCTCTACAAAAACACCCCAATCACCAAGCCAGGAGCATCCATAAAGTTTTGAGGAACTTCTGGCTCTCCCTGCGTGTCAGGCAGGAGTTCGTTCTCCAGTAGTGGGAGCTCTGGTACAGGTTTCCCCAAACCATCATCCACCTTAATAAAACATCCAATTAAAGTAATGAGCATTCAACTTTCCAGTGATGACTTCGGTGTTTCTATTTTTAACACCGGCCTTTTCTTGTTTACCGCTTTCCCTCCATATGTGTCTCTCTCTCCATCCCATCCCAAAAAGTCGGGGAGAGCCCAAAAGCAAGCGTGGGCAGCCGGAAATTTTAAAACTCCTGGTGAAAATGCCAGGTCTTCTCCAGCCACGCCTTGACTAGTTGCCCAAATGGCTGGCACCTTTCCAGCCTGCCATTAACTTGACTGAGGGACGCTCTGTTTGGGGAGAGCCGCAGACAAAGGCAGCTTTACAGCGTGCAACATTTAACCAGTTAGTCTGAAGGGACAAGCAGTTTCTTCAGGCAAGAAAATTACAGAGCTCATTTCAGCATCTCTAAATAACAAAAGAACAATGGAGTGATAGATTACGCTATTATTTATGCACACAAATCTCTCTCATACACACATCCTATGCATCTGGAAGAAAAGCCATGCCACCAAATGCATATCTGGCAGAAAACAAGCTTTCCTTCAGTGAGGAGGGTAAATAGGATGACAAGCATTTAGGGGGAAAAAAGATAAGCAAGGCAAAAAGATTTTTAATCTTCCAAAGCATTCCCTGTGGTTCTCTAGCCCTGCCGCACCATTTTTCATCTGACTTCATTCCTTGGAGAAGAATGGTCAATATTCATTACTGATTTTTTGAACGGCTGAGCCAGCCGGCACGAGCCCAGAGCCAGGAGGTCTGTTCATACAGAGCATCGGCAAATCACCAGCTGTGACCAAGAGGATCAGCGCCTTCTCCAGCAGGACAGGGAACCTTCTGCAGGCTTACGGATAGCTGCAGAAGAGACGGCACACGGCTAGAAGACACTGCTTCGATTGGGAAGGGAAATCTGTGGATGGCACAAACAAGGGGGAATTCTACCCTTCCTATAGCGAGGTGGGGAGACAGGTAGCAAGCATAAAAGCCACGTTTATTTTCTTGCCTAAAATTCTCCTGTTCATCTTATTTTAGGCCAATTGGGAATTACTTTAAGAGTTACGTTTTGGGGAGTAAAACGTCACTTGCATTAATAAAGGATTCAAATGTGGTCTGCTTTTTTCCCCCTCAGATTTACTAATAGACTTTTCTAGCACTGTTACTCTCTTCTTTCTTCAACAGCTGCTCTGTGGCAAAGATTTAAGGTGTGACAACTTAAAATTTGGGCATAAAGTTATAGTACAGTATTCTATGAGGAATATTGTTTCTCATCAACTAATTGCAGTCACAACTTTAAAGCACATGAGTCATTGAGATGTATGGTCTGCTACCACACATACATGTTTTCCCAGCACAGGTTTCTTATTCAACTTACAGATCCAGACGTGGTAGATTCTCTTCACCAGAGACTGATAATCGATGGGAATTTCATCAGCAAAATTCTGGTAGAAACATGGTTTCAGAGGGATAAACTTGGGGAGCGGTGGGAAGTTATTCACCTTTTCTACAACGCAGAACACAGACATTAGCTGAACGCAGAAGCATTACCATATGGCTGAGCAGGCGTAATACCCTCCACACCTTCCCCACACACACCCCCGGGCATCAGGGTCGAGGGGACTCCTAAGAATCAAAAGCGAAACCCATCGCCAGCTCTGGCCATTCATCTCCATCCTCACCAAACACCTCGTTCTCCTTCCTCGGCAGCGGAGAGGACACTTAAACTAGCACATGCAAAGCTTAGAGCAAGGAATAGAAACGAGCTAATGAGCAACACGTGGATTCAATCCCTTTACTCATCAGTGTGAAGCTGTGCAAAAGGCACTGCAAGACAAAAAAACCTGAAAGTAAGCTCCAGGATGAAGTTCCCCAGGAAGTGGGGAGAGGCCAGCAACATCTGGGGGCGGGGGGGGACAGGCTGCACGGAGGTTTTTAATTACAACCTCTCCGAAAACCAAAGCCAGAGGAAAGGCTGGCCATTATCCAGCCAAGCAGATTTACCTACAGACACAAGCTCTGCACAGCCAGGCTCGCCGGCGCGTGGTGGCAGGGATGTCCCTGTCACAGTAAGGAAGGGTGCCTTCGGAAAGCACCTCCCAAACTGGAATTTAGTACTTGGATATCATCCAGTTCAGGGAAGGCACATCAGATGTCAGGCATGATTGTGTTGTGACAAGACGCATGAACGTACCCTTTTTTCTTTAACAGACACGTTTTTCCTGTAAGGTTAAGCCCCAGCAAAAAGAAAAAAAACCAAACCCACCGCATTCAGATACAATAAATCAGCAAATGCTGACAAAAGCATGGCATGGTGAAGAAAACCTTACCTTAGTAAGAAATTGTGTTTATAAATCAAGTAATTAAATGCCTAAATCCTCTGTGTTTAAGCTGCTGTCAGCTTCTAAACAGATGCGCAGATTTGTCGGTGTATCTGTGTGTGCCTGGATGTGCGTTTCTACATGTTTGGGAATGTTTGCTCTTGCCTTCCAGTGCTGATTAAAGTTTGATTCCAGGGCATTGTGACTAATTGTCTCTAGTCTACTTCAGCCCCAGTAAACAGAATTAAAAACAACCAGAGGAAGAGATGAAGAATGTCCTGGGAAAACCTCCAAATGGCACAGAAGATGAGAGGAAATGTCTGAACAAGAACTGTCAGCGCAAGAGTTCCCCTTCTCTTGCCATTATCTCCCTGTGAGAAGACATTTCGCAGGAGCAGCTTCCTAGCTTCATTTGAAGGTTGGCAGGGAAGGAGCTAAAGCTGTAAGCCAGGCTTTAGGAGAAAAAAGGCTTTACTTCGTGCAAAGGAAAGACATCTTTTCACACAGAAAATACGGTGCGGATAACACCCACTGTGAGTACACCAGAATTAAATATGGAATAATGTCTGAAGTCACCAGCTCAACTTGTTGTTTCATTAGACTTTTCCTCATAAAAACAAATATTAAGTCTTCTGCCCCTCCTCGCCCATCTCCTCTAAAAGCATTTAACATTAGTTCAGGTGCCCTTTAAAGCTGGTATTCATTACTGGATAACACCTACAGCCCATCACATGTACTTCCGATGTCTTGCCGCTTTCAAAGTCCATAGGAATTTGGACTTCTTAGGACTTATTTTTTTGTTTGCTATAAACACCTCCGGAGCTTTCTGCTGGACACTCTGTCTCAGCAGCCTACAAAAGGACATAACAGTGCTGGATCAAAGGAAGGGAAGAGGGCTCCGCTTTTAAAGCTAACGAGACAGCTCTCTAGGAAAGTCAATAAGACCAAGATTAACCGACCACAGTAAAAGCAGATTCTCTAACAATCTGGGGGGGTGGAATTTGAGGGATGAGGAAAATTTTGTTCTGTCCCTCTTCAACAGCCGAAGCTGCAGGTAGTTACTTCGGTTCTGTTCTCTTCTCTTTCCTCTCTCCTACAGTCCAGCTCTGTCGTGGGCAGTAGAGCTGCTGCCAGCCTCTACTGCAGAAGTTCCCAAATGGTGGGGCCAAAACCAACTGGCCAGCTGGGCACAAGCCGCTGCAGTTTGTTATTTTTCAAGCTCACAACATGCTCCAAGTACTTCCACACTTGTTTGCTAGGTACACAAAGATCGGGATTACACCTCTTCTCTGTGGCTGCCCAGCTGCAGGCAGCCAGATGACCACTTTTTCCCACCCAGAGACCCTGTAGTTTTCAACTGTTCTGGGTTACTTCCAAGAACAGACAAAAGAAATCAAAGGAAAATATCCCCTTTCATGTCGGACCGCATAGCTTGGAGTGCTACAGCACTCCCGTTGAGGCATGGATCAACACAGTAGATCAGCAAGCACAACCCGTGCTTTCACAAACTGAACTGTATTACCAACGAACAGCAGCTGTATGCAAGTCCCTGGCCCTCTCTTATCTTAAAAAGGTTGGGAGGAATTGTGCTACTAATGTCACCAAAGGTAAAATTAAGATGTATCAATATCAGTAGTACAGCTAGGAACGCTGTGGAAAGCTGTTTAGCCTCCGTAAGGCAGGAATTCTTCTCATATACTTTTTTGTGAATAAATTCCATCCTCACAGAGCTTTCAAACGAGTCACACCTTTAGGGGCAGAACAGTAACCCCAGCTGACAAATCTGCAGTGGATGCAGCATAAAAGTGAATGTGACCAAGGCAAGAAAAGAGAAGTAGCTGAAGAGCTTTCGGGATCTCCAAGATCTCAGGATGGGATGCATGTCACATACTTGATGCGTTACAGCCATCACAGCACGCTGAAAAAACATTCTCTGAAACCTGTCTCCCTACATCGCTGTATTTTGAGGTGCTCTTACCTGCCATTTCTATTAGGAGTGTTCCCTGGTGAAGGTTCAGACAGATTGCAACAGATCTAGTGGAGAAAGAAAAGCAGGTCAGCACATGTCACGAACCAGTGCCCCAAGAACCTCCTGGGTTCGGGACTCTCTCTGGCACAGCGTTTGACAGACTACAAGCCCAGGCTCCCACTACAAACCAGTTGTCTCCAATTGCCCAAAGTAGACACGCTGGAACCTTTCAGAAGGGATCACTGTTTCTCCTTGTTCATATAAATCTCCACCTGGTAGCATCTCATTCAGCACAACCCCACTGTCAACCACTTTTAAGGCTTGGATTATTCAGCAGCAAACAAATGCGCTCGTAGCGGTACCTGGCAAAGGCTGAGGACGCGGAGGCAGCTGCTGCCAGAACACGGGGACCTCCCAGCTGCAGCCAAACAAGCCGAGGCAGCCAGGTCTGGGTGGGACCCAGCACAGGGCATGCATCGGAAGAGAAATTTGTAGGAGCTCACCAGACTCAATGCCTCATTTAGGTGCCGAGATGATTCGTTGGCTTCTGGCTCTCTGCAGACTTTCCCAGCTGCTGAAACAAAGAGATGGGCACTGTTAGCTGGGAAGTAAACTGCTGTTCAAAATAAATAAATAAATAAAAACAATCAGCTGGTACACAAACCCCAGTGTCCCTCATTATTTTAATAATTGTGCATAACCCTTCTTAAAATGCAGGTTCATTCTTTCTGTTACCACCATTGAAAACAACCGTAATTCTGGAAGAATCGAATCCTGTAAAGTTTACTCAGCGTCAGCCGTGTTGCTGATTTTGGCAGAACCGATCACACAGATGAAAGAGATGTCTGTGCTCAGCTTTGATTCTACCCTCTTTTCCGTTAAGGATAAAAACACCCCGTGCCCCCAATGCAAGAACAGAACACCACAAAACAACCCTTTAAACCACCACTGCAGGGTCTGACAAAAGTTATCAAGACGAAGGAAGTCTAGACTAAAAACTGCCCCGACAAAAACCCAACAAATACCACAAGCTGCTGCCAGCACCGACAGCAACCGCAGTGCCCGGGTCAGAATAGCTGCGTTGTACCCAAAGCCCTCAGGATTTACAGCAGCTCGTTTCCCTTTTCTGCACCTCTGTGCCGTCCCGCGCGCCCTGCGTATGGTCTGGAGGTTGCAGAGTTTACACTGGTGCAATTATTTTGTTGGGGTTGCATTTAATTTCCCTTTTAAACGAGCTACACTGGCACAGTCCTTGGTGGAGAGAACGGCACTCTAATAAGCGCGACCTGCACAGGCAGCTTATTCTTGCTGTACGTAGAGATGCAGTTATATACATCTACATCGAGAAGAACATATTATTTTGCTTGTACCAGACTGAAGAAAGCAACAGAGTGGGGGCAGGAAAGTCCTGAGCTGCTCAGGGCTGGGACTCCCTGGTTAAAGGCTCGCACAAGGGGCCCCGTCGCGGCTGAAGCCTCCGGGCTTTCCCACAACACAGACGTTACCCAGTCTCTGACAGGCGTTTTATAACCTATGATTTAGAAGTGGAAGCATTTTGCTTTGCCTTTTTTAAACGTGTGAATAGAAAATAAAGTATGAAGACGGTTCAGAATACAATTAAAACTCCACCCCACCCATTTGCAGCTGCTCCCAGCTGAGATCTGTAAATTTTGGGGCAAGAGCAAATGACACACAAACACTAGTTACACGAATGCACTAAGAGAACAGACTCTCACTGAAAGACGAGCAGATGAGTAAGATCCACCTTCAGAAGAGGAATATTTAGTTCACGCACTCCAGTGCCAGTGTCTCGCAGCTGCAGAGCGGTGGGAGGCGTCAGTCTATCCCACTGGAAAAGGGACCAGAAGGAAAAACCAAGGGACACCTTCCTTGGCTTGAGGGGGCCATAGTGGCCAAACAGTAGCTCTCCTGAGCCCCCCCTTCTCAAGAAAATAATTGTGGTGAAGCTGAGTGGCTTCAACTCAAATAAATAAGTAAATAAACAAACAAACAGAGAAAGCAGCATTCTGGTGATCCACTCCCTTCACATCTTCCCCAGTTGTTCTCATTTACCTGCTCCTTTCCTAATAAATCTCAGCCATGGTTTAATGCTTTGAAGACAAAGTGCATTATCACAGAAAGAAGCTACGACAGAAACTACTGAATATTTCTCTCTCCGTCAACCTTTGCTTTTATGAGTAACCTCACAGAAGTTCCTGGCACAACAACTGTCATTTCCCTACAGAGAGATGTGTTTTGGAACTGCAAAGCAGCATTAAGAATATTTCTTTTTGCAAAGACAAGCACAAGTGACCAAGTTTTACACTGAATAATCAGTTCCTGAATCACTGACCTTCCACTGGTTCAGCTGCACTGAGACCCCAGCCCAGCTCCCGGGGAAAGGAAAGGGAGTTTTCCCCCACGGACACCGACACCAGCAAGCTTGAACCTTTCGCAGGCATGAATTTAAGACTCCAGGATCCAACCCAATGCTATTTTTGTTCAGTGCTCCGAGATCCACTTGCACAGGAGTCGCTGTATTCATACCTCCCCAGCTCACCGCTTAATTTGGGCAGGATTTCTGCAAACTCTTTTTAATTGCAGGGTCTTGGGATAACAGGCCTCAGATGTACAGTCAAGGAAAAAATCTTGTGGCTAATAAGCGATGACGTTGCCCAGCTCGGATGGTCAGTGGGGAAAACGTCACTGTGCAGCCTAAACATCCTCCAGTCAGGCTCCAATAGTGAGATCCTGGCATAAGGAAATAGATTTGCAGCAAGTGCCAATAAACGGGTACATAAATGGGTATCAACAAACCACGTGAGAATTTGTGCAAGATGACAACACATAAAATAAGCTATTCACCGTAACATTTGCAGTTTAATTGGGAATAGATAAAACCCAGCATCTCGCACTCCACTGCAGAGATTTCTTCATGTATCATCCAGTATTTGGGGAGGGAGGAAAAAACCACCCAAGCTAAGGAAACCGTGGTGTGAAGCGAACTTCCTTTTTCCACTGTGGTCATCCACGGTCAGTGAATAACTCCAAAGTTTACAGTCCAACACACATGACTCACAAGAGCCCACTGGAGACAGTCGGAGCTTTTCTTCACCAGTGTTTCAAAGACAGAACTGCCTTGTGTCATTTTAAGAGACATTTTCCTTTTAAACCAAGACGCGTATGCAAGCAGCGCTGTTTTTTCTAGGCAGACAACAACATGATTACTTTCAATGTGACTTCGGTGTGAAACACGTTTCACCATCTCAGATTAGGGAAAAATTTGGGAAAAAATACCTGTGTCAATCTGCTTGAGGCACGCTGCATGACTGCATGTATGTCACTGTTTTGGCCCCTTGTTTGATATAAAATTTGTTCTACCTAGGTTACAGTAAATAGTTTTAAAAGTTTCAGTTATTTCTCACTACTTCCTTCTCCAAAAAGAGAGAAGGGTGGTAAGGGAAATAAATAAAGGACAGGCCAAAGGAGGAGTCCTGACACGGAGGTGGGAGAGCTGGACTCATTTCTGCTTTGCCATAAACCCACACTAACGCCAGATTCACGGGACACCGGCTCCTCTCGTGTCATCTGCAGATGTCCCAGCCAAACCCAGAAGAATCCGACATCCTAAGCTTTTCATCCAGCAAAATTCACCAGCTTCTGAAGTCTTGCTTTAGGGTATTTTCTGTACCGCTTTTATACCTTCATTCCGCTACGATAACTGTAGCGAGGCCTAGAGCTTCCATGCAGATCTGTACTCAAGGGTTTAATCTCGAGCACTTTGCCGAAAGCAAATAGAGGGGCAGGATCCGTACGTCACGGCAACGACAGAAGAACTTGCCAACACTCACTCGTAAGACAATGACTTCATGATTCGAGCACAAGTGGAACGAGAAGACCTGGGCACAGCACGCAACTGCTGGAAGTGGTCTGAGCTCACCCCTCCGGTGAGGGCTATCACCAGGGACCAGGCTTTCAGACCACTTCACGCTGCGAGCCAGCAGACCCCAGACCTTTCAGAAGAGCAAGTGGCCTATAAGCAAGGACACCCCGCAGGGATCTAGGAGACTTGGATTTGAAACCACCAGCCTTGGCAGGGAATAACGTGTCCTCCAGTGCTCCTGAGACAAGCGAATGCCTTGCTCATACGCCTCTCCAGTTGCATTTAAAGAGAAAGTGGTGACTCTGCACTGGTTTTAAGAGGAAATGATGGGTTTGAGTCTCATTCAGACGTCCAACTCTTATCAGGAACTTCCCAGAGAGCCCAAGGCAGCAGAGGTCACTCTGCAAGGCACCAAAATGCTCAGCTCAGCACTATGAACCTAGACTTTGTATAGCTGATACAGTTTGCTTTTGACAGTGTTTCCTCTCCACACCGTGCATGGACAAGCCAGCGGAGCAGGACACTGCCCCTCCAGCGACGCCAGCGCAATGCAATGCCGTGCTTCAAATTACATGGGGTGACCAAACCAGCCAAAAAATTAATTCCAAAAGCTGCCTAGCATGACCAGTGAGAATGAGGAAACTGTTTATGGCAGCACTGCTGCTGAGAAACGCACAGGGAGCAATAAAGGTAGCAAGGGTTAGCCTCCTCCCACGTCAGTCCAACGGACACTGGGGACACCCGGCTGTACAGAGGATTTTGCTGCTCCCCTCCTCCATCCTGGAGCTGGTGAGAAAGCACAATCAGAAGCAATTGCCCTCAGGTGTCTCCCAGCCTGTTTACACAGCCACATCTACTGCCACAGCAGATGGGCAGAAGCCTTAATTTAGGTACTACGGACAAATGCTGACTTTGGTATGACCGCTTCCAGAAGTAAATCGTGGCTCTCAAGGCCAGAACCACAGAAGGCTCAAGAGAAAGCACAGAAACACGCATGTTCAGGGCACAAGCCTATTCCACCACTTGTCACCTACTTGGATTGGCCTCATAGAAGACCTGGGCTGCGAATAGTAGCAACAACATTAGTTGGCCCAGAATAACACTAAAAGGAAGATAAATTAATCTGTCAATTACCTACCTAATTTCTAACTCACTGCTCTCTTCATCACAAGCTCAGATGAGTTTCTTGAGCTAGTTAATGCTCACAAAAAACTAAGACCAGAGAGGGGGAAATAAAATTAGAATTAATCACAGAATGATCACAGACTGGTTTGGGTGGGAAGGGACCTTAAAAATCACCCAGTGCCACCCCCTGCCCTGGGCAGGGACACCTCCCACCAGCCCAGGTTGCTCCAAGCCCCCTCCAACCTGGCCTTGAACCCCTCCAGGGACGGGGCAGCCACAGCTTCTCCGGGCAACCTGGGCCAGGGGCTCACCCCCCTCACAGCAAACAATTTCTTCCTCAGCTCTCATCTCACTCTCCCCCATTTACAATGAGGAAATCGATCTAGTAATCTAAATCTACCCTCTTTACAATGATAATGTCCGCGATGTATTGAGGGCAGTATGTGAAAGCACTGGTACGCAAACCACCCACGTCCAGAAGCTTCATCCTCGCTCCTCACAGCTCCTGGACGATCACTTCCATGGACTCCCCCAGCAGGAGCCGTGCAGCCGCCCTGTGTCCCCCTGCCCCGGCCTCAGCCCCTCGGCTTGCCCTGCGCTCCCCGGGCAGCCCCCGTGATGGGGACAGTGGGGACAGAGGGGGATGGAGGGGGGCGAGTGGCACAGCCGGAGTGCTCGGATCAGCCCCGATACACCCGCCATCGCGCTCCGGGGGGGGCACGGACCCCCCTCCCCCCCCGCCGGCACACGCTGCCCCCGACAGCGGTTCCCAACGGGGCTGACCCCAATCCCGGCCCCGCCGGGTGCTGGCCCCGATTCCTCCCCACACCCACGCCGCCCCCCTAGACCTGTCCCCAAAACCTCCCCGACACTCCCTCGCTGTCCCCAGGGCTGTCCCCGTCACACCCCCGAGCCCCCTCCCCGAGCAGGCCCCGTTACACCCCCAGGGCCGAGCTGGCCCTGTCACCCCCGGGGCCGGGCCCGCCGCACTCCCTCACGGGCCCGCAGCTCTCCCCCCTCCCCGCCGCCGCCGCCGTCGTCGTCGTCGTCGTCGTCGTCGTCCCCCAACCCAGCCTCGCTGTCCCCCCCATCCCTGTCCCCATCCCCCGGCACTCACCGTACCCACCTCTAGGCGCAGCGGCCGCAGCCCCGCTCCCCCAGGCCCGTCGCGGGGTGCGCTGGGAAATAGAGTCCGGACAATGGCGGCCGCCGCCGTGCTCCCGCCACCGCGGACTACACTTCCCAGCGTGCCCCGCGGTAAGCCCTCGTCACGTGAGGGGGGCCACCGACCGTGGGGCGGGGAGTTGAGTCCGCTACGGCGGCCGGGAGGGACAGAAATGTGGGCGGCAGCGGGGGGCGGTGTTCGTCGTGGGTCGGGATTGGGGCGGCGCTGTCTGATATCGCTGTCGGCGACATAGACGGTGCGATCGAGGGCACCCTGAGGGATTCTGCCGACGACACCAAGCTGAGCGGACGGGTCGACGCGTTGGAGGGACGGGATGCCACCCAGAGGGGCCGGGACAGGCTGGAGGGGTGGGGCCGTGCGGACATCATGGAGTTCAACCAGGCCAAGTGCAGGGTCCTGGAGGTCCTGCAGGTCCTCCCCCTGCAGTGCTGCCTCCAGCCCCGGGGCACCGACAGCAGAAGGACACGGAGCTGTTGGAGCGGGGCCAGAGGAGGCCCCGGAGATGCTGGGAGGGCTGGAGCCCCTCTGCTGGGAGGACAGGCTGAGAGAGCTGGGGGGGTTCAGCCTGGAGAAGAGAAGGCTCCGCGGAGACCTTCCAGCCCCTTCCAGTCCCTAAAGGGGCTCCAGGAAAGCTGGGGAGGGACTCTGGAGCAGGGAATCTAATGATAGTATGAGGGGGAAGGGTTTCAAACCAAAAGACGGTAGATTTAGCTTGCATATCGGGAAGAAATTGTTTGCTGTGAGGGTGGTGAGCCCCTGGCCCAGGTTGCCCGGAGAAGCTCTGGCTGTCCCATCCCTGGAGGGGTTCAAGGCCAGGTTGGCCGGGGCTTGGAGCAACCTGGGCTGGTGGGAGGTGTCCCTGCCCAGGGCAGGGGGTGGCACTGGGTGATTTTTAAGGTCCCTTCCCACCCAAACCAGTCTGTGATTCTATGAATTGTCAGGGGGCAGGAGGGGTGTGGGTTGTGCCAGGACATGGTCCATGTCCCTGGGGGGTGGGTTTGTCACAGCCCATTCACCAGACGGGTGCATGGATGGCCCCCAAGGGGTAGGGAAGCCTCCACAGTGGCTGAGGGCCGAGGAGAGGCCACCATGGCGGGTGGGGGGAGGGGAGCTGCAGCTGGGCAAGGCCCAGCCCTGCACGGGCCTGGGCCCCCATCGCCATGACCCCTTCATGGCTGTTAAAAACCCCAGCAGTGAGGCAGCCGCACCCCTCAGCGTGAGGAGGTACTGTGCTCTGAGTGTTGGTATCGTTTTATTTTCAGGTAGACAGAGCGGGTTTGGGAGAGGGCGTTTGTGCCTTGCCCTTCCTGTCGGCGCCCTGCAGAGGAGCCGCTCCGGGGGCACCCGCGGGCTCCATCTCCAAACAGCATTACGGCATCCAGCTGCCGGCTCTCGACAAACTTTTGGTTCCAGGGTTAGTTCCAATAGTCGATAGGTGAAGGCTGGATTTGGGAACCAGGGCTGTGTGGTCATGGAAGAGTTTGCTGTTTATAACTTACTCCATTAAGTGCTGATTTCACTTCTGAATAAGTCGGGGAAATCATTATCAGCGGCAATGGAGCTGGTGCCCGGTGCTTGTGTGACTTCCCTCCTTCTGCAGTTCAGCAAATCGGGGTGGGGAGGGTTGAACAGACAAATCACTCTGAAATTTTTGTGCTGATGGATGCAGCCGCACAGCGGTGCACTGGGAAGTCCCTACCCAGCCATACCGACAGCTGGCCTTGCACACTTTCTGGATTTATACACTTTTGTTTGGTTCTGTAGCTCCTTAACTCCTTATTTGCACTGCATTATACTCCCTAACACAGGTACCAATCCATCTCCAAGGTACCAGCTCTACATAAATGCTGTTAATTTGGCTATATATAAACCCTACTCTAAAAAATACTTACAAGCCCAGGGGCTGTGGCTTCTGTGAACGCAGCACTCCCAGCTCTGAGCTGTGTGACTCAGGCTCACCCCCCTAACATTTAGCTGAGCAAATGCTGGGGCCTTCGCACCTCTAGTCTGCAAAGTTTCCCTAAAATGTGGGTTTGGGGGTTCATTTCTAGGCAGGCTGCCCCCCTTCCGCTGGGGACTGCTCCCCAAAGCGGGCACAGGCAGTATCTGCCAGCTGGGCAAATATTTTTGGGGAGGGAAGGATCAGGCCACCATTGATCTAGAAGCATCACAGAAATGCAGGAAATATTTTAGCTATAAACCAGTAGAGGTCACTCCGCCCCAGTAAATCCAGTGCTACTGGAGGCGTTTGGCCACCAGTAAGAGAAAGGGAGAGCTTACTGGGGAAAGGAGGGATGGGCAGTGGGGACGGGGACACCGGGCATCCCGGTCACCCTGGTCCCGGCAGCTCCTCGCTGTGTCCCCCTGGGACAGACACCGCTCGGGGCGTCCCGTCCTGCTGCCTCTTGCTGGAGGTGTTTGGGCTTGTGGGGGCCACCTGGACCCGTCCTCTGCTGGCTCCCACGGGCTGCGGATGTTAACACTCCTCTCGGTCATTCCCAGCATCTCCCCTGGAACTGAAAGGCCTTTTTTCATAAACATGGTTTGTTTAAAGAGTAGTTCTTCGCAATGTATTTTTAAAACAGATTTCCTATGATTTAATTTTATTATTTATTTTTTAAAAAATAATGAAGAAACATGATTTTGGTGGAAAAAGACATCTTTTTAAAAATGAAAACCAAATAAAAGTGCCGGTGTGCAGCAGCTGGTTGGCGCCATGGGCTGACACCCACACCGCTGCCGCAGCTCCGGCTGGTCCCTACGTGCTCCCTGCAGTCCCGGCCACCCCAGCCCCGCTCCCTCCTTGTCCCAACCCTTCCCCTTGCATCCACGAGCCGTGCCCTGTTTCTGGCTTTTCCCGACACTCAGTAGCAGCCAGGCTTTATCCTGCAATATAAAAACTGCGGGTGGGAACGCGTGCTGCCTCCAGGGAGACAGATGGGGAAGCGGTCGGGGAGCCGGTGAGGCGAGACCCTGGGATTTACTGACCCCGCTGGTACAAGGATCCCTTTTCATTATTTTCCTCTGCTCCACAGCTCCCGGGCAGTTCAACTGCTGCTGCCGAGGGACACAGCTCTGGATTTGCGGAGGCAGCAGGGAGCATACACCAGGTGAGATTTTTCAGGGGAAGCAGAGGGAAACGAGGGTGAGATTTGCACACAGCGATACCTTTGAGCTGACTGCATCCTGATGGAGAGGAGACCTTGCATCCCAGTCCTTGCATCCTTCTTGTCTCCAGGGCATGCATCTTCTTTCCTTCCCTCCTGGGTACTGTTTGAAAATGAATCCACGTACCTCCTGCCCCGAAATGCGTCCCCAGTACGCCGGGTGCGGTCACTGTCCTCAGCTTGGTGGCGTTTGAGCAGAGGTTTCCCAGATGAAGCCCCTTCCTAGATCTTGGGATCCTTCCCAGCGTGTGCCCAATGATACCTTACACAAGGTAAAATCTAGCCTTGTGTCCAAACCCTGCCCTGCGTCAGGGCTTCTGGTGCAGCAGGTCCTGAGCCCGCTCCAGAAACGACAGGCTTTTCCATGACTTTGAGGGGTTCCCTTTCCAGTCTCACCCTTTGCTAAAATTTGGAATCACAGTCACTCTCGTCAACATTACTAATTTTTTTTACCGTGTAAAACAGACTTTATTTTTCTTCCTGTAAAGTTTGTGCAATAGACATCTATATACCTGTAGAATACACCTCAATAAAAAGTTTTTTGTCCATACATTATATTACTTTTTATTTAATGTCATGAAAAATTCAGACAACGCTTTTGTCCTTAAATAAACATTTCTCCCTCCCCTGCCCTCCCTTCCTAGCTGACTGGTCCGAAAGAGGAAATTTTATTTAGTTATTTTCTTTTCTTTAAAAAAATAGAAATTACAATCTTACAAGACAGAACATTCAATGAGAACAGAAGCAGGTTCCTAAATCTAAAAAGTAAAACATTTCCATAAAACCTGTCGGTATCTACAGGTGTGTGGGGGGGTGTGGAGGGTGGTAAATGGAAAAAAAATGTTTTCCATTTTCTTCCTTTCATTCATATAGATAAAAAATAACATAAAACCGACTGAAACGTTATATATTTTTCTCTTTTTGCACCAACATTCACAAGAATATATATTATATATATATTTTATCCATTTTTATACACAGTGTGAGGGTTCTGGAGGTGGAAATGCACACTCAGCTAAACTGCCAGAGCAAACAAACACAAAAATTAATCTTCATCTGGAAAAGAGCAATCCCTGGCGGCTGAGGTTGCCCTGCTCAAGGGACCCACTGCCGAGGTCTGTTTAAAAATAAAGCGGCAAAATGTCTCGTGGCCGGTGGGACGGAAATGTCTGCAAGACGCCAAGGACCGAGCATCGAAGCGAGTCAGGGCTCTCAGGATTCCCGTGAGTCAACTCCGCCGGCCACACGCAGCTCCGGCGCAGGGGAGAGCGGAAATCTCCCTTTTTTCAGGCATTTCGACCCGGGTTTTTTTTGCTCGCCCTTTCCCTGCAAGCTCGATGCCTGGCTCTGCCAAGCCGCTGTCTCTTGGTGGCACAGAGGGAGCGCGAGGGACCTTGGCACTGCCACTGCCGCCTCCGGGTGAGCCGAGAGCAGCAGCTGCAGCCCCCAGAGGTGCCGTGGGAGGGGTTCGGCGCGCCCTTGCCCGTCCGTTTCGATGCACGCCACCCGTCCCAGGCAAGAAATCATTTAATTGACATTTAATCATTTATCCCCTCCCAAGAAATCATTTAATCGACAGGTTGGTTCCTTTAAAGAGAACTTAAAAGTGCAGGTTCCCGCAGTTTGGCAGGTTGAGTTACACGTGTTTAATACTTCCAGTCTTCCCTAGATTCCCATGGGGGCTTTTATTGCTCAGAATCCAAAATCTCTCCCATGAGGTGGACGCTGTGTCGTAAGCCGGAAAAATGCAACCAGGGGCAAGGGCTCAGTCTTTTCCTGATTTAAGGTGCTTTCTTGGTTTCTTTGCCGGATGAAATGAAAACGGTGACGTTGACAATTGCTGCGTGTTGGCTGACGAATACCAAGGACATAAAGAAAGGTGTGTGCTTTTTTTCTCCCCCCCCGCCCCCGCCAAAACATTTCAAAACACCCGCGGCTGTTTCCTCCGAGAAAAGGAGTGCTGCTGTCCTGCAGAAATGGAGGGCGAGAGCCCACTCCGCAAAGCACATTCGTTTTCTCAAGTGCTTTTCCGCCACAGCGAGGAGCTGGGAAGCGAACGGTGCTGTTGGAAATGATGCTTCAAAAAAAAAAAAAAAAAAAAAGAAAAAAAAAAAGGCACAACCCTCTAGATGAAAAAGGCAGTACTGACTTCTCACTTCACACAAGCTTTAGGAGCCGAGAGGGCAGGAAACGAGCATGGCGCATCCCCACCCCGGAGAGCGACGCATTGGCACTCGACATCGCGTGGGGCCGCCGGGAGGGTCGGCAGCCTTCGCTGCGGACCTGGGCTCTAACGCCGTCGGGGGAGAGGAACAAGGCTGAGGAACTCCGACATGCTCCGAGAAGCAGTTCAGACAGCAGTTAGCAAAACCAGAAAGCGCACGCCGGGACACAGCAGACGGCAGCTGCCGGGGAAGAGCACGGTCCCAAGTTTTTCCTCAGCCTTATACCGAAGCAGAAATCCCATCGGCTTCCTGGTGAGTCTTCCCTGGTCAAGGCTGGTCCATGGTCTTTCCTAGGAGGTCTTTTAACCGACAGCATGGAAATCCTCTACCGTAGCTAAGAAAGCTGCTCGTTAAGTTTAAGGGGTGCAATTATGGAATTAAAGGTCTTCAGCTTATGCTTGGGGATGATCCGAACAGACAGAGGACGGGGTTGGACACACGAAAAATCAACACGAAGCGGGACGGGGCTTGGGATTTTAGCCCTTTGTCAGCAGAAACTGGGGCTGCCTCGGAGCAGGTTTTTCCCTTGTAGCTTTTTGGCATTCTCTGCAGGAATAGGGATGGAAAAACCATCTGCAGAGCCTGGCCGGAGAGTCCCTCGAGCAGCCCTGCCGGCTGCAGGCTATCGCCACATCGCCCCACAAATCCATCCCTTCTTTGCCTTTTGAGCCTCCCAAGCTCAGAGCAGCAGGTCCCAACCACAGCACGGCTTCCCGGGGAAGGAGTACAGACCTTTCACTTCCCCTTCACCCCAATGGGCAGTTTCTCTCCATAAAAAGCTCCCAGGTCCTGCTAAATAGAGAACAAACCCCAAAATAACAGTTCTAAAGAGCTCCTTGCGGGGGAAAAGCCTGGATCCAACTCAACCAGGGATTTGGCCACAGTCACAAGGGCAAAGTCCCTCTTCAGAAAGCGCTCGGGAGGCGGAAAGGTGGCATGAGGTGGGCAGACCTGCTGAATCGGCTCTGAAAAGCCAGGCAGCTGGCCAGCTGGATGGGGAATTGGCCAGGCATTTGGGAAAATGCCGCAACAGAGGGCATGGAGACGCTGCAGAGCTTCTCCCCCACTGCGCTGGGCATCCTTTCCCCTAGAACCAGCCTCCTCCATGGGGAAATCCTGTGCTGAATCCTCCCCCGGCCACAGCCAGGTCTTTCTTGGCCAAGCTCCTGAGGTCACCCTGTGTCCCATGGGAGAAGGAATAAAGCAAAGGCTCTGCCTTCACCCTCTCCTTGGCTCCAGCTGGGAGCCCAAAGCTGCCCCCACCAGCCCGGCTCGCCCCTATCCGGCCGAGTCTGCATTGCCCCTTCTTTATCCCATTCCTTCAGTTTGGGTGAAGAAAAAAAAAAAAAAAGAAAATAAAAATAATTCTTAAAAAAAAAAAAATCAGAGATGGAGAGTACAGCCGGGACGGTGGGAAGGGCCATGCCGCGGGCGCGGCGGCACGTGCGTGGCATGCGCTCCCCTGGATCTGTGCACTGCGGGGGGGAGTTGGTCCCTTACCGCTGCCGGGAGCATCTCCTCTCCCGAGCGGAGATTTCACATTCATTTCACTGGTATGGCAAAGTCTGTTTGCTTCTTCCTTCAAGGTGCTTTACATTCAAGAGCTATTGCAATCCACAGCGAGGAAACGGGGCCGGGGAGGTACCCCAGCCTGCCGGCTTCTCTTGAGTTTGATTATTTGATTTAAATAAACTGCCCCGAACTTCTGAAGTTTAGTTCGTCTCCAAATTTTGGGGGACTCGAAGGGGGCCAGCGGCTCCCAGCCTTAGCTCTCCCGTGGGTCGCTGTACTGAAGCTCCGAGTTGAAAACCTCCTTATAGAGGGGTGGGAAGTTCATGGCGGTCTCTGGGTGCAGGAGACGGAAAAATTCCAGCTTGTCCAAGTGCAGGTTGCAAATGGTCTTCATCAAGGGCAGCTTGGAAACCATCTGCAGGGAAAGAAGCCAGAGCTGGTGACCGCGGGGGGCCCAGCCAGCATCCCTCAGCGCCGCTGTTCCCCCTCCCCTGGGGACAAGCGGGGGGACTTGGGGACCACTGGCTCCGTCCGGTGCTGGGGGCACCAGCTGACACCCCCCAGCTTCGGGCAGCCTGGCGGCATCGTGGCCTTGTCTTCAAGCCCATGGCTTTCCACAGGACAACCAGCACCTGGGAGGGTGTGAGGAGCCCCCCCGGTGCCCCCCCATCCCAGCTCCATCCTGCCCAAAGCCTTCCTGAAACAGCTCCCCAGACCCCCACTGCCCCATGAACTACCGGGCTCAGCGGCGTGGGGCTGCCAGTGGCATGGCTGCCTCTGCCTGCACCACGATGGAGATGCCTGGCCCTTGGAAAGAGAAATTCTTCAACAGGTCCCAGGGTTTGCCCCCCAGAAAACGCCCGTGCGTCGCTATCGAGCTCCAGCACAACTACCGATTCAGGTATCTCCCCGTGGCACATGTACCGGGCCCCCCACGCCGCACGTAGCCGGGACCGCTACCTTTGAGAGCTTGTCCTCGGCAGAGTGTTTCTTCTGGATCTCGTGCTGCAGGGCCACGTAGATCTTGTCCTGGAGCTTCTGCACCTTCTTGGACTCCGTCAGCCACGGGCGATCTACGAGAGATGGCCACTGGCCGAGTCAGTGCCATCTCCCCTTGCTCTTTTAACCCTTCCTGCTCTCAGGATGTTTTTGGGGATGGTGGCAGGGCCGAGTGGCCCCTCTCCAACCCCCCCACCCCACTGCGGTGGGTGCAGCTCCTCCTCCCACCGTGGAGTTTTGACAGATGCATTTTCAGATGCAATTTTTCCCCCAAACCTCCTTTCCTGGGTATAACTTAAATCATCCACCAAGGAAGCAGCGCTGACATTTAGGGGTCAGCTCTCCCCAGCTTTGGCATGAGACACCCCCCCCCCGCCAGCTGGTCCTGGCTGCAGTGTGTTGTGTCGTGTCCCCCTCCCCCACCCCGAGACCCCCTGTACCCGGGGAGAGCAGGACGGCGGCGGTGAAGAGGGCGAGCTCCTCGTCCGACAGCTGCAGGCGGCACAGGGTCCTCGCCAGCTCGAAGACGGCGCCAATGAGGTCGTCACAGCCTGATGGGGGGACAGCGGGGACAAGAAGGGGACGTCACAACTCTGCACTGCCCGGTGGCACCCAGGGCTCAGAAAGCTTGCCGAGACGGGATGGGTGAAGGGGGGTCCTGGCAGAGGATGCCCAGCATCGCTGGGCAGAAAGCGGGTCCCAACCACGGCACACATCAACCCGATCCCAACGGGAGCGGGAGCAAAGGCGTCACCCCCTGCTGCCCCCCAGGGATTTAGCCCAGCCACGTTTCCCCTGGCTGCAAATCCCGGCCCCGTCCAGGCATCGAAAGGAGAGCCCCGAGAGCAGCCAAGCAGCTCTTACCGAGCGACTTGAACATCTGCATGCCACCGAACTTGCCCTCGAAGAGGATGGTGTTGTTCAAGGGGTTGAACGCCCGGATCATGCGGATCAGGAGCACCTCGAGGCAACCTGACGTAGGCAGAGAGAGCGCAGACCAGGGCAGGGCAGGGCAGGGGGGTTCCATCATCCCAGGACCAAACGTACGAAAGAGGAAAGCCCCCAGTGCAAGTTTAAGGTCCAGATTGTTCATTCCCAAGAGCAGAATGGTTATTCCAATGCATCCAATTTGGGTTTGGGGTTTTTTGTTGTTTTGTTTTGGGTTTTTTTGGTTTTTTTTAAGGTTTCCAATTGCGACCACAATATTTCACCAAAGGGAAATATCATCCAGGTATTTGCAACCGGACGCAGGGATCAATCAAGGTCATGGTGGAGCACCGAGAGAGGAGAGGGTGAAAACAAAATAAATAAAAAGAAAATGGAAGGAAGAAATGAAAGAATGAGTTAAACTCCAGCATATCGGGCACAGCCAGCTCTGACTTCGGGGTCTGGCACCCTGCGGGACGCCAGCGCACGTCCCCCATGCTGGGTGAGGCTCTCGGCTCCCCAGTCCTGAAAGTTTACAAACTGGGCAGTTTTTCCATCTTTTTTGGCATTTTGCGGCTTTTGCACATCCAGCTCCCTCACCTGGGCGCAGCGTCACCGGCTCGGGCAGACACACAGGCTGGGGACATGCGTGTGCTGCTCTTGTCCTCTCATCCCAGTCTTTTGCTGGGAGAAGAGGCCAATCCTTTCCTCCCTGCTCCCCTTTGGGTTTGGCACCCCTTTTCCTGGGGGAAGACCCCCTGTGCTCCCTTCCATCCCGGTTCCCGGTGCCATTTGGTTGAGGGGGACCATGGCCTGGGGCAGCCACTCCCCGCTTCCCTCTCTATTCCATCGCCTTTTAAACACGACCTTCCGCTCCTTCCAGCCCTGAACCTGCTCCCCGGGCACCGATGCTGAGCCCGGGGGCAACTGGAGCAGCGAGGGAGGGGAGATCCCAAAAGGAAAGCGCCAGCCGAGAGAAAAGATGGGATTTGCCTTCGGCACCGCGGCTGCTGCTCAGGAGAGGAGTTGGGGACGCGAGGGGGACAGCGGGGACGGCAGGGTCCCCTACTCTTACCGGCTTTCAGGAGGATGATTTGGTCGTTCTGGCAGAGCTCCATGAAGCCGTCGATGCGCTTGGCAAACTCCACCACGTACTGGATGGCGTTGGAGATCTGCAGCGAGCACTGCTGCCACATGGCCTCGCAGCTCTGCCAGCACAGCGGGGACGTCCCTTAGGGCTCGCCGCCACCCCGTCGCCCTGTCCCGTCCCCCCCCGGCCCCATTGCACGGGGTAGGGAGGGGACCCAGGTGCCATGTCATCCACAGGGAGGTGGTGGCACTAGGACATCTGGGATGTGACCTGCCACCACCACCCCCGCCCTGCCCAATACTGGGCTTTTGCAGCTCCCAAAGCACTGAAAGACCCTCCTCATCCTCCTCGCCTTCACCCCTGCCGCAGGACAGCACCGGTGGCCCTTGCTGCGGTGGCTCTGGCGGTGGTGGGGAGCCGGGGGGGGCGGGGGCAGCAGCACTCACCTTGCTCTGCAAGGCGCGGACCTCCTCGGGGGAGTAGAGGCTCCACGCCAGGCGCTTGAGCTCCTCCGTCGTGTACTGGCACGTCTCCAGGTGTGACTTCACCACGTTCTGGGCCACCCGGTCTGCAAGGTGAGGACAGCGGGTGGTGAACCCCCGGGGACCCCGCCGTCCCCTCCTGGGTGTCCTGGGGGGCGGCTGGGGGCTGCAGGGGGGCTCACACGTGGTGTCACGGGGATCTGAGGACAGATGGGGCGTCGGGGACTTTCGCTGGGGCAGAGTGGGGGATGCTCTGCACAACCTCAGGTGCACCGAGCTCCGTCAGTGCTCAGCCTGGAGTATTATTGGTTTACAGAATCAGAGAGTAAGAGAATGTCGGGGTTGGAAGGGACCTCTTGGAGATCATCTCCAACCCCCGGCCAGAGCAGGGTCACCCAGAGCAGTTGGACAGGAACGCGTCCAGGTGGGTTTGGGATGTCTCCAGAGATGGAGACTCCACCACCTCCCTGGGCAGCCTGTGCCAGGACTCTGCCGCCCTCACAGGAAAGAAGATACTCCTCATGTTCAGACGGAATTTCCCATGTTCCAGCTTGTGCCCGTTGCCCCTTGTCCTGTCCCCAGGCACCACCGAGAAGTCTGGCCCCATCCTCTTGCCACCACCCTTTAGATATTGATCAGCATTGATGAGATTACTGCTTGCTTTTTCTAAAGGAAGCCACTCCTACCTTGCAAGAGGAGATTCTTGTTGATAAATACTTTGTTCCAGTGTCTACTGAGGCCATAGCTTTGACAAAAGTCACTTAGGACTATACCATGACACTGCCCTGCACATGCCCTAATGCTGTGCCACAACATACGTATAACATTTATATATAACTTTGAGCAGAAACTGAAACATGGGAGGTTCCCTCTGATGGCAGCGGGGTGGGAACTAGATGATCTTCAAGGTCCCTTCCAACTCTAACCATTCTGTGATTCTATGATCAGGAAACACGTTTTAACGTGAGGGTGACCGAGCACTGCACAGGTTGCCCAGAGAGACTGAGTATCTCCACTGCTGGAGACTCCACAAAAGCCGTCTGGACGCAGTCCTGGGCCGCTGGCTTTGGGTGGCCCCCTTTGAGCAGGTGGGTTGGACCAGATGACCTCCAGAGGTCCCTTCCAACCTCTGCCTCTGTGATTCTGCAAGGGGATGGGTTTGGGGCTGCTCCGAGAGCTGAGGCTGGGTCAGTCCCTTGCTGTGAGTGTGCCCGGTGCTCTGTGGGCACCCAGGGCTGGATCGTAGAATCATAGACTGGTTTGGGTTGGAAGGGACCTTAAAGATCATCTTGTTCCAACCCCCTGCCATGGGCAGGGACACCTCCCACTAGACCAGGTACTGCACCGAGCACCGTCCCCAGGGCTGCACACCCTGAGCGTGCCTGGCATCGCGCCGGGACCACACCAATGCTCACCAATCTCGAGGACAGAGATGTCGGGAGCCAGCTGGCCGCCCTCCAGCCCACCGTGTGCAAAGAGGGCCGGCTCCAGCATCAGCTCGTAGATGGACTCCTGCTTGATGAGCGTGGCATCAGCCACGTCCAGGCTGGACTGGTCGGGCGAGGGCTGCGCCGAGGCGAGCAGGTCAAGGTTGTAGTAGGTGCTGCTGCCGTCGGGGGTGAGAGGGAAGTCGAAGAGGAGCCCGTCCGACAGCGTGGAGATGTCGTCCAGGTCCGAGAGCCCGCTGCTGATGCTGGTGGTGTAGACGCGGCTCAGGGGCTCGGGCTCATCCTTGGTGCCGCCGCTCTGCTCCTGGCTCTGCTGGTGCTTCTGCACCTCGGCGTAAAGGCTGTCCCGCTGCTTCTTCGACATGCGGCCGAACTTCACGGCTGCCCAGGGAGGAGAGGGTGGCTACATCAGGGCAGCTTCGCCCCGCCAAGCGGCAGCCGTGGCCTCCGCCTGCCCCGGGAAGGGTCCTGGCTCCCGGGGGAGTGTGTGGTTTGGGGCTGTATGAGCCCCGAGCCGGGCAGGGGCCCCCTCGGATGCACCCTCCCACCCCGGACCAACACTGGATCGAATGGAACGGAAACGAATTCAATTTTCCCATGAAAAACTCAAACGCATTTCTCGCTTCCCCAAACCCTCCTTTCCTTGGGCTGTCCCCACTGGGGAAGAAACTTCAGCCCCGGTGGCCCAACTCGTTCCAAGGAGGAGCGGAAGGGACCCCGGGTGAGACTCACCGTCGCGGGACATGCCCAGCGCCAGGCATTTCTGCAGGCGGCAGTGCTGGCAGCGGTTGCGGTTGGTGCGGTCGATCAGGCAGTTCCTCTGCCGGGAGCAGGAGTAGCTGGCATTGTTCTGCTGGCTCCGCCGAAAAAATCCCTGCGCAGGATGGGGAGGTGTTGGGAAAGTGCCTGGCGGGACGCCAGCCCCGGCAGCCACCCACCTGCTGGCACCCGTCCCCAGGTGTCCCCAGGCTCACCTTGCAGCCTTCGCAGGTGATAACGCCGTAGTGGATCCCCGAGGACTTGTCTCCGCAGATCTTGCACGGGATCACTTCAATTTGGGCTGTGGCGGAGGAGAAAAAGGGGGCAGGAAAGCTGTAGTGGTCAGTGATGGGCATCGCTGAACCCAACGAGGGAGATGGGCCCCCTCCTCCGCGACGGCCGCAGCCCTGCTTGGCAGCTGGGGAAACTGAGGCACGAGATCTGGACGCGCTGGCAGCTCAGCCCTCCCCGCAGACCCCACAGGGATGCTTGAGCCTCAGAGAGGCCCCCGAAAAGGCCCACGCAGGGCGTGAGGTACCCCCACCCCCACCCTCCATCGCCCAGAGATGGGCAGAAAAGCCCTCTGAGCCACGAGGGTGCAGCTCGTCTGTGCACCAGCCCACCCTGGAGCCCATTTTGAAAGCATTTCCCTTATTTTTCAGCTGGGGGGGGGCACCACAGACAGAGGCATCCTCGGCACAGGGACCATCCCTGCAGCACAGACGCTCTCCTGCTGGAGGTCCAGCCCAAGCGGAGGGTGCGGGGGCTCCCTGACCCCCCCCAC
This sequence comes from Chroicocephalus ridibundus, assembly GCF_963924245.1. Taxonomy (NCBI): domain Eukaryota; kingdom Metazoa; phylum Chordata; class Aves; order Charadriiformes; family Laridae; genus Chroicocephalus; species Chroicocephalus ridibundus. Next base: position 7,526,420 of record NC_086305.1, on the reverse strand, counting down.
CCCCCGGCAGCTCCTTAGAAAACCCAGGACCGATATAGCCATTGCTGGCTCAAGGTCCTGGCCCACTTCTCCCTGTAAATCCGCTTCCCTCCCCGCTTCTGCTTCGCTGGCACTGAGCTGCTAATAGGCTTCGTCCTCCTCATTTTCCAGCTGCCCCAGATCTGGGCTGTCTCTGCCCGCCCCGTGTGCACCGGGGGCGGGGGGGACGTGGGGCACCCCCGGGACTCGTACGTGCCTCCCGGCATCTCTGCACCCTCTAATCCCCGCTTCAGCCCCCCAGCCAGGCTCAGCCGGGCATCACTCGCGAGGGTGCTGGGCAGCCGCTGCCGCGCCAAAATAACCCCCGCAGCCAGATTATGGTTATTTCAAATCTCCTGGGCCCGCGCAAATCCCCAGCTCGGGTAATTTCCTTCTGCCTCTCCTCTCCCCTGGGAGCGACCAGTTCTGGTCGAGGGACATGTTTGATGGGTTGGTGTCAGCCGGGGCCACCTCTGCGGGTGACGGTCCCAGTGCTCGGCCAGCGCCGCCTGCACCCCGACACCTGGCAGTGCCACGGGGTCCCTCACTGCTTTGGGTGAGGCTGGGTCAACACGAGCCTCACCACGCGGTGGGGCAGCTGGGCTGCCATCGGTCCCCCAGGGATGCCATCGGTCCCCTGGGGCTGCCATCGGTCCCCTTCCCGGGGCTGCCATCAGATCTCGGGGCTGCCATTGGTCCCCCCCCCACCCCCGGTTAGCTTTGCTCCCAGCCGTAGTGGGGAAGGACTCGCCCCACGTCTGGGTGCAGGCGGAGGGATGGATCCCTCCTGCGTCCATTGACTCGCTGCTCAGATCCTGCCCCAAATGCACGAGGTGATTTTGGGGCTCACCCTTCCTTCCCGAGCCTGCTGAGCCAGGCTTTTCCCAGGGCTGTGAGTTGTGTCCCCCACGTCCCACCCCTGCCCCTCCCCAAAGCCTCTGCCTCCGCTGTAGTTTTGGGTACTGGGGCAGCAGCGCTGACCCCCCCGCAGGGTGGGCAGGGAGCAGGCAGGGACGTCCAGGGCATCCTCACAGCAACACCAGTCCCAGCCCCCCCCAGGTGCACTGGCATCCCAGCCCCGGGGTCACCCCTTTGGTGGGCAACAGGGTGACATGTGGCCACCCCCATCTCACCAGCCGGCTCCAATGACCAAGACACCCCTCCAATTTCCCGGCACCTTCACCCGTGCTGCCAGAGAGGGGTGAACCTGCAAACCGTGGGGTCCCCTCCCCGCCCCGATGCTCTGTCCCTATCGCCTGGGGATGGGACAGAGGTGGTGGCACCACGGGGGGCACAGGGAGGTGGTGCCACCCCCGGCAGGAAGCCACGTCGCTTCGTTATGCAACGTAATTGCAGCCACCGGGTGATGCATCGCCGTCGCGCCGCACCCTCACGCCTGCGGCCGATACTCCCGCTGCCCCGCAATTACCGGCAAAACAGCCAGGCTGAGCGCGCCCGCCGGCACCCGCCACTCGGCAGCTCGCGACGACAGCAGTGGCTTCACGTGACGGCGATGGCCAACGCCTGCCCCCGCACCCCAGGGCCCAGGCTGAGGGGACACCCCCCCCCTCCCCAGCTGGCGTGGGCAGTGCTAAGGGGACGTGGGGACGACGCTCTCTCCCAGCTCCTCCGGAGCCAGCCGTCACCCCTGCGCGCCGCGAAGGAGGAGACCTGACCACTCACCCACAGCATCTTGGGGCTCTAATTAGCATCCTGCTAATTAAACAGCCGTGCCCACCGCCGGCACCTGACCCGCTCGTAAGACGTTCGCCACAAATAACTGACGTAGAGATACGGCCGTAACCCCGGTGCGATGGCAATTACAGCCCAGAACAGCATTTAATTGCCACTCTGTTCATAAGCCCCAGGTGAATCACGGTGCCGGCTCCTTTGGCGTCCCCTTGTGCCGCGGACGTGTGTCCCCGGGGCCGAACATCCCCCCGGGGCAAACCCAGCGGGACATGGGTGCCGGTGGGGTGGCCGCAGCAGCACCCCGCAGCCCCCAAAATCCCACCGCAATGGGGGGGAAACACCACAGCAGACCCCATGCCCCAGGGCATGGCCCGCCCCCCCCGCCGTGCCTCAGTTTCCCCATCGAGATGCTGGGCTCCTCCTCCTCCCACCACAACCCTGCCAGCATCGGCCACGCTGTGTAAAAGGAGGGTTATTTAGATACCGCGGTGGGGGGACGGACGGTGCAGACAGCAAAACTTCCGCCCCCCCGGGTCCAGCACGACTTAAATAGGGGACAGGAAAAAAAAAAAAGGGGGGGGGGTGTGTTAAAAATTAAATAATACTCTCCAGCCAGCAATTAAAATGTCCCAGCTGCGGTATTTGCTCTCCTCCCAACATAAATACTTCTTGCCCAACTCCCGTCCCGCTGCCACTCGCTGGCCTTTATGTAAGCGGCACCGCAGCACGGTCCAGCCACGGGGCTCGGCCATGCCGGCAGTGGTTGCCCCCCGTCCAGTGGCAGCGCGTGGCCCCGTGGCTGGAGCCATCCTGTCCCACTGACACACTTTGCGCTGCCTGTGAAACGCCGCTGCCGTTAACCCTTCCCACGGCCGCCGCCACAGCTGCACCCCGACCTGCCGCGGGGGTATTTTGGGGCGATACCTAGCGCCAGCCCCAGGGACACCCGTTTGCCTCCCCAAGCCGCAGCTCTCTGTAGGGGACGCAGGTCCTTCCCTGCGTGTTCCCCAGGACACGGGTCCCGAGTCGCCCCCCGGCCCCACGTGTGTCCCCTCCAGCCCAGCACCGCTTGGCCCGATCGGGGCAGGTACCTCTGGTGGTTTCGGCAGAGCCTGAGCCGCCCTCCCCAGAGCAAGACTCGTCCTTCCTCCCGCGCCGGCAACACCCTCCTCTCCGTCACCTCCACCCCGAGGGCGGGCATCCCTCTTGCACCCCAAAACAAGGCAGATCCCGCAGGATCTGGCCATGGGCGTCTGCACCCCCCGCTCTGTGGCGCAGGGGCCACAGGTGGCCCCAACCTCCTCCTCCTCCTCCCCACCCCTCCCCTTGGCAATATTTTCTTGCTGGTGGGGGGGATCACCCCAAAACCCTCAGCATCCCACTCCGCCCCGGGACACGCTGCAACCCCGCAGATGATTTTTGGAGCTGCCCCTCCCCTGAACTGGCCCGATGGGGCTGGGTGCCCCCAGCTGAGGGGTGAGGACTCCCGGGGAGGGGGAGAGGGTGTTTTGGGGGACACTGGCAGGTCCCTGCAAAGCCCTTGGTGCAGACACCCCCCGGGACGAGCCCACGTACCACTCCCCCACGGGGCTGGGGTCAGGATCGATTTGGCCACCCCATCCCCTGGGTGGGCGACAGGAACAAACCCACGCCCAGGTCCTGGACGCCCCTTGCTGGGGAGGGGGCAGCGGCCCAGCCCTGTGTGTTTCGGAGGTGGCTCCGTGCCCCGGTGGCCGTCCCTGCCCCAAATACCCCCTCGGCTGCCGGGGAGGGAGCCGGGGCGGGTGGCTTACCCGGTGCCCTGTCTCATTACCCAGCGAACCTGCTGGGAAAGTAGGTCTGTGCCCCATCCCGCTGCCACGATCGATGCCGCAGGACAGGCACCTCCGGTAATTAACGGCAGCCCCGCGGCCCTCCCTCACCTCCCCTGCCCCAGCCAGGGCTCAGAGATGCTCCGGCGCTCTGCCACCACCCCTGATGCTCTGCCCCCGTCCTCCCCACTCCGTCTCAGCACCCCCCCGGTGCACCCGGAGCAGGGGGAGGAGGATGAGTCCAGGCTGCACGGGGACACGCGGGGACCCACGATGCCACCCCACCTGCCCATCCCTGCCCCAAAACCTGGCTCCACTCCCTCGTTCCCTGCGGCAACCTCTGATCCCAGGGCCCGGCACTGCTCCCGGCTGCATCCACCTCCAGGAACCACCACAGCAATTAGCGGCTGTTGTATTTTGGGAAGGTGCCCATGGGGTAGGGGTGGCGGAGGAGGAAGAAATAAGTAAATCAAGGGAATGGTCACCCTTTTACATCTGGTTTTGCTTTTTAACAGGCTCCCACGCTGCGGCGCCCCAGGGTCCCCCCGGCATTTTGGCTGTCACCGCCGGCAAACCCCATCCCCGTCCGTCCAGCCCGTGGCTATCCCCAGATGTGCCCGGGCCGCGCGAAATGGGTGATTTGCAGCACGCAGCTGACGTGGCCCCAGTGCGATGCGCAAAGCTCCGGCTCCGGGCCACAGGGTCACCGGCAGCATCGGGGCCGTGCAGGCAACCCATCGGCTTGATAAGGAAAATTGAAATTACACAACTCCAGCTCCACGGTGGGCTGCAGTGCTGGAGGTGGGAAACGTTTTTTTAACTGATTAGCAGAGATTTCCTGGAAACTTTGGACCAGAAAGGGGCTCAGCCGCTCTCCCCCTGCCCCGTGGCAGCCCCCGGCCACTTTTCCTTGTGGCCACGTGGATGGTGGCCTCGCAGCCGCCCCGATCCCCGGTGAGGTGCCATTTTCCCCTGTCCTGTGGCACAGTGCATGTCCCCAACGTGGAAATGGCAGCAAGCAGTTCACCCCCCCAGCAGCAGCGGACGGGTGGGCGCTGAGGCTCCCCGACGGCCACCCTGCCCCAGCTGCGCCGGATCACCGGCTCCACGCCATGCGGCACCGCGCCAAGGCCAGCCCCGCCAGCGCGGGACGCAGCCCTTTGCACTTTGGCTGGTGCAGGAGGGTGGCAAAGGTGGGGCGGTGGGGAGGGGGACCTGCCACCGGCCCGGGGTGGGGAGAAACCAGGGTGGGAGAACCCCTCCGGCCCCGCGGATAAATCGGGGGGAGAATTATCTCCGTGGGACTAAATAAAGGCAGTGAGAGCGGCTCCGCTCACCACATCCAATAAACCGCGCGCGATTTAGACATTAGCGGCTCTTTAAATAGCTGCTGCCGAGTTCAAAGTTGAATGTGACAGGGAGGAGGGACGGGCAGGATGGGCAGGGGACGCTGCCAGCGCGGCTCTGGCCGGGCTGTGGGTTTAACCCGCTGCCACCCGTGGGGACGGGGACCAATGTCTCCCCATCACTGCGCTTTCCCCCTCCGGGTGCTGCCGCTCCCCGGGGTTATCAGGGTTGAGGATCACAAATTCTGCCGGGATCCTTCAGGACCCCACGCTGCCGGTGGGCACCTTCCCTTCCTCCTCCAACCTTATTTTTGGGAGGTGAAGGGCATGACCATCCGTCCCCATCCCGCGGTACCCGGGTCGGGGCGCAGCTGTCGTGCGGGAGGGCCGGTGGGTGCCGGCTGCCTTCGCCCTCGCCAGCGTGCGCGCACCGCCGAAACGGGCAGGGAAGCTCCTCCTCCGCCCTCTCTGATTTTTTCCAATGACAGATCTAGGTCACTAGGACAAGTCGGAAAGGCTGCCGAGCCACCGCACGCTCCTCGCCACGCCGCTTGCAAAACAAGCGAGCGGGAGGGCTGGAAACCCTATAGGATTATACAAGGCAAAGCCTCTTGCCCGGCCCCGGCACAGCCGCAGCGCGGGGAAGGACAGGAGCAAGGAGCCGCTGTGGCCCCCAGGGAAAGGGGCAGAGCGGTGGTGGTTTTGGGGAAGAAAACGGAGGTTTGGAGGAAAATGGAGAATTTAGTGTCGCCATGCGGCACTTGGGCTTTGGCGAGAGATGGGGACCCTGCGCCGGGCAGGGCTGTAGGAAAAACACCCGACGGGGGAAAATGATGTACTATCAGGGGGGCTGGCCCTTAATTAGGGCCAATACACAGTAATTGAGGGGGGAAAAAAGGGAAAAAAAAAATTTAAAAGAAAAAGTTCATCCAGCTGCTAATTAAGCCCGGTGCCAGCTGTGCAAGAGCTACGCAAGAGCCAGGCGGTGTTATTAATTAGGCAGATGTTAATGCTTCCCTCCGTACTAATAAAGGTGAAATGCTGGGACGTCGCAGGGCAGGAAGGGAACGCGGGGGGCTCCCATCGTCCAGCCCCGGCCCCACCGTTACACAAGAGTGCGGCGGGCGGCAGAGCCGCAGCACCCGCAGCCGCAACGGCAAGGGAGGAAAACTGATTTGAAGAGCTCAAAGATGTACGTCCCCGTGGGTACACCCCAAAAGACATCTAAATATTGCACCCAAAAATACACCTGAATACAAGCACCCCAAGAACCACACCTAAAGACGTGCACAAGGGGGTGAAGGGCTCCAGCATGGCAGACGATGATGGAAAACTGCTTTAAAGGGGGATAAAAATCCCACCCCGGGGTGTCGGGTCCCAGCCGTGCTCCCAGCAGCTCCGCCAGGGACAGACACAGGGACAGCTTGGTCTGGCCACCGCTGCGTCACCATCACCGGGCCCCGCTGGATGGTCCCACTGGAGCCTTCCTCCCTCCATCCTCCTCCCAACCGCCTGCTTTGCGGAGCAGAGGGGTGAAAAGTAGGAATCACCTTTAACAACGGATAAAATCAGGCAGGCACTGGCGAGACTCGGACCCTTCCCTGGATAAGGGGCACCCGAAATCGCGGCTGGTCCCTCTCCTCTCCCCCCAGGAGCTTCCCTCTGGCCCCAAAGCACCCCCCGAAACCAAAGGGAGGGTGAAAAGGGGGAAAATAAACACAGTAAATCCAGCCCTGGTGGGAGCAACATATTGAAGAGGAGATTAAGGGGTTTAGTGCGAGGAAAAGCTTAAGAGCGGGTCTAAGCCGGCATCGCAAAGCGAAGCAAAATAAACAAGAATTTCATTCCGAATGAAGGGGGGAGCCGGAGGGGCCAGACCGACCCGGCGGGGCTGATGCCGGGGTCCCCCCCCCCCCGTCCCCGGCAGGGCTGATGCGGGTCCCCCCGTGTCACGGGCGGGGCTGATGCCGGGTCCCCCCCCGCCCCAGTCCTCCCCCGGGGACAACTTTTCCCGCTACCCCCCCCCCCCCCCGCAGCCGGGGGGTCCCCCCGCTCCCCGCAGCCCCCCCCTCCCGCACTCACCTCGCATGGTGGCCGGCGGCGCTCAGGAGCGCGCCGGGGGGCGCATGGGGGGGGCGCGGGGGTCCCTACGGCGGGGCGGGGAGCGGCGGCACCGGGAGGCACCGGGCGGCACCGGGAGGCACCGGGCGGCTCTGGCACCTGCCCCTCCGCCGCTGACCCACTTCTGCCCGAGCATGCGGCCGTTCACATGACGAGCCCGCCCCGCTCCGCCCCCCCCAAATCGGTTTCACTTCCAGCCCCACCTCCTGCCCTTCCTCCTCCTCCTCCTCCTCCTCCTCCGTCCCCGCCGGGCCGGTGCCCGGTGCCTCCTCGGTGCCGGGGGTTGTCGTGCCGCGGGGCGGGGGCGGCCCGGCTCTGCCGCGGGGTGCTCGGCGCTGCACCCCCGGCTCCGCCCGCCCCGGGGAGGGTCCTGCCGCTGCCCGGCCTGTCCCGGCTCGCCCGGGCACGGGGCCCGCTGCGTGTCCCGCTGAATCACCGCGGCTCCCGGCGTCACCCCGCTCTCCCCCCCCCGCCTTGGCACAGGGACCCCCCGGCAGGACAGGGGTTGGGGGGGGGGGGACTCTGGAGAAGGTGCAGACACCCAGCGCTGGGGGGAGATGTAGGAAGCGTGGGGTGCCCCGAGCAGCCCCCGCTGTGTGCCAATGCCACAGGGCAGATGCCACAGTGCGAGGGGACATCCCGGCTGGGAGACCTGCGGTTCGGGAGGCACGTGCGGGAAGCAGCAGGGAGCTTTGGAGGTGACAGGGAGCCATTCCCACCCCATCCTTCACACTGCGACCCACACAGAGGGCTTTGGGGCCCGGGGTGGTATCCTGGATAGCCGGGTGCTCCAACGCGCTGCCGTAGCTATTGCAAAGAAACGCTGGCTCTGGACCACACGACGCCACGCATGGTGCAGCGCCAGAGGTGTCGGCACGGGCCAAAGCCCCACGGCCGGGGTTTGCAGTGTGACTCTTGCACCAGGTCACCAGAATCCCCGTGGTGCCACGTCACAGGGGTGGAGACGGTTGGTCCATGTCACAGCCAGGCTGGGGGTCAGGGTGTGAGGGATGCAGTGCTCAACAGCGCCCAGGGACACCTGGGTCCAGGGGCACTGGCCTGGAGACCTGCTGTGTGCAGAGATGGCACCTACCATGGGCACGAACGTGCCATTCACTATGGACACGGCATCACCCAAGGACACAGCATCCACCATGGACACGGGCATGGTGTCCACCATGGACATGGCATCCCCCATAGACACAGCATCCACCACGGACATGGACATGGCATCCACCACAGGCATGGATGTGGTATCTGCCATGGGCATAAGCAAGCCATCAGCCATGGCCAGGGGCATGGCATGGGCTTGGACACCACACCAGCCATGGCCATGGAGGTGGCATCCACCACAGGCACAGATGCAGCCGCCACCACTGTCCCACACGCGGCATCACTGCCTCCTCCCTGGACCCCCCTGCCCTCATGGTTGGGCCCTGCAGGGGGGCACCATGGTCCCCAAACCCTTCAATTAAACCATTTAAGCACAGCTGAAGAGTGCGGTTTCAACCCCCATCCACCCCAAAGCCCGGGGCTGAGCTGGGGTCGCAGGGATGCTGCTGGGCCCATGGCAGAGGGGGTCCCCCCACCCCACTCCCGGCAGCGGCATGGGTGGCAGCGGCAGGCGGACAGCGGGGCTGAGCCATGGAGGCACTTGGTGTGCTCCCACCCGTGTGCCAAGTTACCGCCCGGCTCGGCTCCGGCGCAGGAGTGGCTGCGGCCGGGAAGGGGGATGCCGGCGGCTGGGCAGGGGAGTGCGGGAGCTGTGGGGGGCCAAGCTGCCTGCCGCGCTCCAGTGCTGCTGTCTGACATGATTTTGCTGATGGCGATGGGGAATGGGTTGGCTGCTCTCGCTGGTCGCATTCACTCCTTCCTCCCGGCTTTCATCCCTCCTCCCCACCGCTCTCCGCATGGATGGGCACGCAGATGGGACGCAGGGCGACGTCTCGCCTCGGTCTTTACAAGCTCCACTTCCAGCAGGGCTTCTGCAATCCCAGCCCCTGAAATCCCACCCCAACACACATGTCCACCGGCCCCGGCTAGCAGCATGCACAGTGTGGCTATTGCCCATCCCCGAAGGTCATGGGCACTGCCCGAAGGAGGTCAGCCTCATTAGGCCCATTTCACAGATGGGGAAACTGAGACTGGGAGCAACGCGGTGACTCTTTGGGGCACGCAGGGTCCGGCCCCAGCGAACTCACCCCTCCCAAAAGGCGGTCGCCAGCCGGCCTGGCGTGTCCCCAATTGCTGCCTTTGGGACCATGGTGGCCAAATCGCGCCGGAGCGAGAGCGACAATACTCCCCGAGAGCCGCGGCGCAACCCAAAAGTATGAGGTTACACAAGCAGCACCACACCTGCTGTGAGCAACGCCGGACCCACGCACCGCCACCGCCACCAACACCCTCTCCTTAACCCTTTGTGCGCGGCGGCCGACCTCCAACACTGATGGCGTTGGCGCAGGGAAAGTCCCGGAGGACAGGGAGATGCGGTGGGGCCACCTGAGAGGGGACGTCCCGTTGCAGGTGTGGGACTCAGCCCCGTGATTCTGGGGCCGCGGGGGAGGAGGTCACGCCGGGGCAGAACCCAGCCGGGGTCACTTTTCACCCTGGCTGGGGCCTCGCCCTGCGCACATGGCTGGGCTTAACCCGGGGTCTTGGTCCCAGCCAAGCCAGAACCAAGGCGGAGCCGGTTCACCAGTGGTGACAGTTGAGCCCCTGGGGTAATATTTGCCCCCCAGAGAGGAACCACCTCCGCTCCCCTCGCCCTTCCCCTGGTTTGGATGTGGCAGCACTGGAGGTCACTGAACCTCCCCAGAAAACCATCTCCCCCTCCACGCTGTGACGCGGAGCCTGGTGCCACTCCGCTGGCCGCCGGTGGACGCAGAGACGCTGACCCCGGCATCGACTGGTGCCATCCTCAGAGACAGGGAAGGAGCGGGGCCGGGGAGGCCGGAGCTGCCAGCCGCTGCCCAGCTGCTGCCGGAGCCGGGCTCAGCGCTGGGGAGCTGCACCCAACCGGGAGATGCCGTAGGACGCGTCCTGTGGGGCTGGATCCTGCCCATCACAGACAGCACCAGCAGCGCCGGGCATCAGCGGCACGGGGAGGAGACGGCCAGTGGGAATGGATTAGAAGCAAAGCCTCTTCCACCCCGCCATCGTCCAGCCCTTCTCCTTCCCCTCCTCCCCGGCCCGGCCTCGCCACCGGCTCTTTGTGGTCAGGGCCAGGACGGATGCCGGGGCGCTGCCAGCCCGTGGCTGCGTCTAAGCGGCAACTGCCGGCACAGCTCCACCGCCAGGATCGGCCCAATCGGCCCTCGGCTGGCCTGGAGGTGAGCAGGAATTTGGGATGACACCACCACACCTTAATCACTGTTTGCTCTCGCCCGCGCCCCACCCAGCGAGAGGGGAACCCTCCGCTCCCGCCCGGCAGCATCGCCCCGGCCACCCCCAGCCCCTCACCCGGCCTCGGGACTGCTGAGCCCCCGCCGGGGCTGTGCCAGGCTGCCCCGTGTCGCCAAGCCCCGGCACAGCTGGCCAGCAGAGCTGGCCCCCGCGGTGGCTCTGCCGTGGGTTCCCCACCGAGGACACTGCCGGGTGGCTTCGTCTCCCCGTGACTCAGTTTCCCGTCTGGAATGGCTGACCTGCCCGGCGGGGAGCGGGTCACGGGGTGAACCCGCTGCCGGGGGCTGTGGTGTCGGTGTCCCCAGATCTCGTCCTTGGGTGCTGGCATGGGTGCAGCCCCAATCTGGGTGGGGGTCCGGCCCCTGGTTCCATGCTGGGGGTGGGTGTGGGCAGCAGGGACAGGGCGGCTACAAGAGGAGTCGCAGCACTTGCAATCACAGACCCTTAATGTCCCCCCCCCGGCTGTGGGGTTAATGCCATGGAGAACTCACGCTCAGGGACAGGCGCCAACCGCTTTGTCCCCTCCGTGGCATCAGTGTCACCCTTCCTGCCAACCCCACTGCCGAAGCGCTCTGGCGGTGCGGGACGAGGGTCCCCCCACTGCGCCAGGTGAGGCTGGTGCCCTCAGACCACAGGGACCAGACCCCGCTTTGCCGCCCGTGCCAGCCCCCAGCAGCCGGCCCGGATCCAGCATGGCGCTGGGCACGTGGCCCTGCTGAAGCGGCGTGAGTCAGTGCCCCACGGCGCTCCTTATGCAAAGGCTGGCATGGGGCTGGGGCGTGGGGCCATGGAGTGGGGCAGTGGCATAGGGCAGTGGTGGCATGAGGCTGTGGCGTGGGGCTGTGGCGTGGGGCCATGGCACGGAGCTGCGCCATGGGGCAGTGCTGTGTGGCTGTGGCATGAGGTCGTGGCATGGGGCAGTGGCATGGGGCACTGGTGTAGGGCAGTGGTGTGGCACTGTGGCGTGGGGCAGTGGTGTGGGGCCATGGTGTGGGGCAGTGGCATGGGGCCACGGTGTGGGGCAGCGGTCGGGGACAGCAGGGCGGGTGGCGGGTGTGATGGCAGCATGGAGAAGGGGGAAACTGAGGCAGTGTTGGGTGCGTCCCCGAGCCCCGCGGCCTGTGCGGGGCTGTCCCTGTCCCCAGCGGAGCCCCAAGCTGGCCTGACCCGCTCACGTAACGCCTGCCCGGCGCTTATGCAATAACCGCTGCCGCGCGGCTGCAAGGGACATCCAACGCCGCAGCAATTACCCGGCCCTTAATCAGCGGCAACGCAGGATAACGAGGCTAATTGGAACCGCGGCTGGCAGAGCTGCCGGCGGGCTGGGGAAGGGGCATTCGGTCTGACCCTGCGCCCTGAGGGGGGCCCCCAAGCAATTAGTGGCTGCTGAGCCTTCGTTAGGGACTGGGGGTGGCCGAGCTGGACCCCACTGTGCCCCGGGCGGTGGGTGCCCATGGGGTGGGACAGAGCATCTGCTCGCTGCTGGGCTGGAGTGTGGCATCCCCACCCCTGTCCCCATCCCTGTCCTTGTCCCCATCCCCGTCCCCGTACGCCCGCGGCACCGTGATGCTCAAAGTAGGTCACTGGGCCGAGGTGCCAGGCGACCGCAGGCACCGCAGCATCCTCCCCAGGGGGGTTCGCTCGCTCCGGGGGGGGGGAGCTCACCCTCCACCCCGCCAAGCCCATCACCCCGCTCACCCCGCCGGGCTCCAGCTTCCCCAGGGAGGGGGACAGAGTTAGCACCTCCTGGAGACGGACTGCAGAGGCCTGACACAGCTCGCTGCACAAATGATGCCTAAATAGCTCCTAAATAGGACCCCCCACGTCCCCCCCCTCCCTCCGCGCTGCCCTGGGGGCTCAGCCCAGCGGTGTGAGGGTGCAGAGGGGCTCCCCGGGCGGTTTCCCCCGGCTCGGGCAGCGTTCGGCACCGGCCCAGGCACGGCGCAGAGCTGCCGAATCTCCAGCGTAATAATTAGGAGATAAACAGGAAAGAGGAAAGGGGCAGATTTCATATTCCGCCCTGATCCCTCTGAGACAGATAAAAGCGGAGTGGGGGGACACAAGGGGGCTTTTTTCCCACTTGTTTCTGCTGAATCAAACATTTTTCCTCCTGCTTAGAAGATTTCCCTGCTCGCCCCCCCCCCCACCCCCCCCAGCTCCCGCCTTAATGAGGTTTTGCTGTAAAAGTCTCCGAGCCTCCACCGTGGCCTTGAGTTAATCTCCAGGCACCTTCAAAGCCGGGTTGTTCCTGGACCCCCACCCTGTGTGTGTCCTCCCCACAACCTCGCTTCCATCTTTTTGAACTTCCCAGCCACAAAATTGCCAAGTTTCCTGTGATGCCGCTTCTCCCGCGCCTGGCGGCAAGCGCGGGGGACCCGGGGCAGATGGGGGGGAACACGGTCCCCAGGGCTGGGGCAGGGACGTGGGATGGGGACTCCCCGGGGGAATGTCTCCAGGCAGCCTGTCTTTGTGGGGAGTTTCCAAAGTGGGGTGAAAAGGGGGTATTTGGGGATTTTTTTTTTTCCTCCCCTAAAGTAGAATATTGTGGACATACTGCAAAAAAATATCCCTCGGCTCAGCCGAGCTGGTGGCTGGACCCCTCTTTGCCGCCAACAGCAAGGGCTGTGGGGGCCGGGTGACACCGGGGTGTCACCCCAGGGGACAGGCAGGGGACCTGGGTGCAGGCGGCTGCCCGGCAGGTCTGCAGGGCCGAGCTGGCAGCAGAGCAGCCGTGGGGGTGCTGGGAGCATCCCCCCGCCGGGGCTCGGCCGGGGACCACCGTGGGACCCCAGGGCGGGAGGACAGTGCTGGCCGAGGGTCCCATCCCGGCCGCCCACTCGGGGCCCTGCAGCGGGAACTGGCTGCTTCCCGGGAAAAGGGCTCAGGAGGCGCCACAGCCGCGTTTGCAGCCTCGCACAGCGCCGGCCGGCTCCAGACCCTCGATGGCACCCCTGCTGCCGTCGACCAGCCCCGGCTGGGTGCGGGGTGGTCCTCAAAGCACCCATGGAAGCTTCTGGGCATCTTCACCCTCCCCATCGCCTGAGCGGGTGCTCTGTGCTGGCCGCAGCGGGTCCAAAACCCCCGTGAGGGCAGAAGCAGGAGGCGAGAGCACCCGAGCTGCTCGAGCGTGGGGTGCCGCACGCACCCACCCGCGCTTGAGCCATCGGCACCGCTCGGCTTCCTCCTCCTGCCGGCCAGTGCCCCCGGCTGCCCGCTGTGCCCGTACCTGGGCGTCCCCCTCCAGAGCCGATCTGGAGGCTTTAGCGCAAGTTAATCCCAGCAATCCCTTAATTCCAGGGACCGAAATAGGAAAGATCAGTAGGTCAGTGGGAAAAGCTCTTGGCCAAAGTTAACATGTTAATGCGGAGACAGGGCGAGAGCAAGAGCAGGGGAGAGGAAAGCGCCCGCTGCCCGTGGATCTGTTCTGGCTTGTCCCCCTGGCCGGGCTCAGGTCACCCTGCATCCTGCTGGGGAGAGGTTTTGGGGACGCCTTGCATCGCTGAGCCAGGGAGTCCCGGCAGCTCCGGGGTTGCTGCGGTTTGGAATGGGAAGGGAGGTTTTTCCCCTCTCACCCCACCAAACCCAACCCCAGCACTGGCGGCCCCGAGACGATTTCGCTGAGGTTTAAATCCCGGCCTCCAGAGGCGAGAGGTTGCGCATTAGCACGCTGCACTGCTGAGCGGCTCTAATTAGGGCTTGGCAGGCTCCCGCCTCAGCCCCGTAAGCACCTTTTTGGCTGCTGCTCTGGAAAAAGCCGTGCCGGAGGACTTAGCTTTTAATACAGCCAAAGCCCAGGTGAGCCACCCACCGCTGCCGCCCGGCACCACAAGGGCCTGTCCCAGCCCCAGCTGCGGGTCCCAGCGCTGGCGGGGGGGTGGTCACTGGGTGGCCTCAAGCAAGACCCCCCCAGCCCTGCGGTGCTGGTAGCGGTGGCATTGCATCCCCACGGGGACCAGCCCGGGGCTTTTCCCTGCATCCCCATCCGCCTTCCCCTGGGCTGGGTGTTTTTGGGCAATAATATCCCTATGGGAGCAGTTTCCTTAAATCCATCTCTGTTACGGGAAGCAGCTTAAGCACCAGAAACTCTCTTCCTCTCTGTTCTTTTAATACAATCCCGGCTTAGCAAAGCCCCGGGCTTAGCCGCTGCCCCTGCAGTGCAAGTGAGGAGAGGAGAATTAAATAATATGAAAGCAGAAAACAAAGGGCTCTGCTTGATTTAAGCAGCTGGAGGCGGGGGGGGTGAGAGTGGTCCGGCCCTGCCCGGGGGAGCCGCCGGGGTTACCTGCGGAGGGGGATGCTTGGCCGGATGATACAGGGTGCCGCCCCTCTGGGATGCCGGGCTTTTATGGGTCAGTGGGTCAGGGATGCTGCGATGCTTTCAGCCACCGCTCCTGCCGCCGGGGACTGGAGGGAGCCCAGCTTGGAGGCACACGCACCCTAAAGGTGCCCTGAACATCTCACTGTGTTTTTCAGTGGCAAGTATTCCCATTTTCCAGAGTTTTCCCACCTTGGGCTCTGCCGGAACCGGCGAGCGGCTTTGGGGATCTCGGTGCCCTCTCCAGAGGCAGCATCCCACCAAGAAATGGGTCTTCCCCGCGTTTCCCACCCCGTGCCTTGCCGATGGGCTGGGGGTTAGTGCTCATCCTCCGGGTCCCGGCGGGCCGGGCTGGCTCCCATCGCCGGCACCACGGATCACCTTGGACTCCGCTCCCGGCACAGCCCGGCGACAGGCTGGGTTGCTGGGGAGACGGGCTGGTTTATTTACCATCAGGGCTGCGATAAGGAGTGCGAAAGGGGAGGCGAAGCACATGGTGTCCAATGTGCCTGACCCACTTTTCCAGCGCCCGGGCATCACTCGCCCTCGGCTATTGGATTGCAGCGGCGGAGGCACAGGGAGCACAGAGAGCTCTCCAGAGCCACCGAGCTGTGAGGCTTTGGGGTGTCCTTGCTGCTGAACCCCATTTTCTCTGGGCTGGTTGGGAATAGCGGAAAAGCATCCCCAGACACTGTGGGTGCATCACGGCTGGATGCTGAGACACCGCAACGGGGACAAAAACTGGTGTGAAAGCTCGCTGTGGCAGACTCCTCGTGCCCGTCCTCGGCCGCGGTCCCCGCCGCAGTACGTCCCCCGCCGGCGCTGGCACAGTGGCCCAGATCTGCCATTCCGCATGGCTTCCCTGGCTCTCCCCGGGGCCGGGCGCCGGCAGGCAGGGCGCTCGCTCGGCGCCTCGCACGGCCGCCCGCTAATTTGACATGACTCTTCCATTAGAGATGAGATGCCGGCAAAGAGCTTTTCGGTGTAGGAGTTAACTCCTTCTCCCACCCTGGAGCTCCCCGGCCTGCAGCGTCGGCTCTGTCTCCATCACCCGCATGGCCTGGGGTCTGTGGGATGGGGGGGGGGGTTCCCCCTCGTCATTACTCCCAGCTTGGTGTTGGGCTCCCCGTGGGCCCCTTGCACCTGCAGCATCCTCCTCCTCTGAGGATGTGGGATGAGAGCAGAGACACGGCATTGCTGTGCTGGAGGGTGCTAGAGCGGGGCTCCATGGGCCCCCCCCGGCTGGCAGGAGAGGCCCCAGCCCAGGCAGCCCAGCCCTGGCTGCAGCGCCAGCCGCTTCCCTTATTGATCTCCTCTCCTGCTGTTAATTAGCACCTCCAATTTAGCCTGATCAGAGCCTCGGCTCCCTGCAAAGGGCCTGTCTCGGTTTTGGCCATCCCTGTGGTGCGCTGGGGCTGCTGGCCAGTGGATGGGGCCAAAAGGGGAGCCCGGGGAGCTGGGCGCAGGTGGGGGTTTGGGGTGAGCATCCCAGCCGGGGGGTGGTCCCCAAGTGGGGGATCCTGGGACGTGGCGGGGATCAATGGCAGGGGGATGAGCCCTGGCTGGGAGCCGGCACGTGTCCCCCCCAAGGGCATGGATGTCCCAGCCCGGAGGTGTCAGTGTTTCACATCCGATATGACACTGTGCTGGGGGGGACAGTGGTGGCGGCTCGGCGGTGGCAGCCAGCTCCAGAGCTGGCTGACGGTGAAAACGCAGCGCAGGGTTCACTCTCTGGGACAGAGCCCTGCCCCAAGGACAGCCACCTTCCCACACCAGGACAGAGCTTTCCCTCGTGTCCCTGCTCCGCTGGAGCCGCTCAGGGGAGGTGACAGCAGTCCTTGGTCCCCTGCTGCAAGGACAGGCCCCAGCATCCTTCCAGAGACCGGAGGCAAAGCTGATATGGGGGATCAGGATCCCTCCTGTGTCCCCAGGGGCAGCCGGTCACCAGCCACAACAGGGCCAGATCCTGCTCCTTGCCAGGCTCCGGCCAGGGAGGTTCTCCTGAGCACAGCCACAGCTGGGGCCACCATCGGGGCTTGCCCAAAGGCCAGGAGGACAGACTTGGCTCCTGGAGAAAGGTTTGGCCCTGGAGCGTGGCCACGATTCCCTGCAAAATGCCTGGAGGGATGGCTCATCCTAAGGGTACAGCAGGGAAACTGAGGCATGGAGCTAGGCAGGGGCGTGCACCATGCTGGGGTCTGCCGGGGGCTCTGGGGCATCATGGGTGCTTGAGCCCCATCAGGCTACAGCATCCCTGACCCTGCCATGGGACCTGTGGGCTCTGCTGCCCTCCAGGTCTCCACCTAAGGGGGCTTCAGAGGCAGCCAGCCCCCCAGCAGCCCCCGCAGCTGCAGGAGAGCAGGCAGGGAGCTGCTCGGGGAAGGTCTCTGGCCAAGGGGGCTGGAGGAGAGGGGGCTGTGCCAGAGCAGCACGTCCTCACCGTCACCTCCCCCATCACTGCCATGTCACGGGATGGCTGCGGGGTCTGGGGACCTCGCGCCCAGCTGGTCTGACTCGGCTCGGATCAGGATCCCGCATAACGCCAGCTGCGAGCGCCCCGGATCATGGCAGGGATGCACCACCGTAGAGCTGACCTGGATCCCAGCCACCCTGGCAGCCGTCACCTCTTGTGCCACCACATGCCCCTGGGGGAGACTTCCAGCGTGGGGGACAGCCCTGTGATGGTTGGGGAGGACAGGACTGGGGATGGCTGTGGTCCCCATCCCTCACAGTGGCCCCAGGACAGGCCAGCTCCTAGGCGGGGGGTGGGGGGGGGTGGCCAGTCCAGACCACCCAAATGATGTTTTGGGAGATGGGGTGGGGGGCATCCGCCAAAGGCAGTTTGGGAAGTCGCACTGGAGACCCCCAGCCCTGCTGCTGGGGTCTCCCATTCCCCCCCAGGAGCAGAGAGATGCCCAGAAGGACACGTCTGCTCCTCCTGTTGCAGGCAGGGACCCAAATGCTCCCGCATTAGTTTTGTGGGATTCTTTGGCTGCAAATTGGGGTGTCGTCACCCTTTTCCCACACCGGATGGCTCAGACTTCGCAGCAGGGTGGGGATGCGGCATCAGCAGAGGAAACCCTCCCCGAAATCCTGGCGTGGAGCCACCCATGAAATATTCAGGCTGTTCAGTGCGGTTCCCACCTCACCGTCGAAAGCACCATGAATATTGCAGGTGGGCATTAAAGTTTCACGGCTGCCAGACTTCGGTGCAGCCCTGCGGACACCGTTACCGTGGGAAGTCCCTCTGACAGGACGCATCGTGCCTTCACCAGGCTCTGGCAACCCGTTTTCCTCTGGTTTACCCCCAAAACAGGTTATGATGATGGGCTCGGGCCCTGAACCACTCCAAGAGCAAACCAACCCCACCGTGTCCCTGGGAAGGAGCAGCACAACTCAAGACAGAGCCGCAGGAGAGTGCGAGGTCCTGCAGGACCAGGGACAAGCAGGGGACATGGCCTCCCCACCCCAAAGCTCAGCCGCGCTCCCCGCTGCCCCAATGGCAGCGCGGCCTCACTCTTCCACAGCCCTGAGCGACACCCGTCCCGGGTGCGAGAAGAGGTTTGCAGCTCCCTGAACATCTCAAAGGTTTCGTACTCCATGTCATGAGCTTTCCAGGTCAGTCCCCACCAGAAGGGACCATTCCCTTCTCCTCCACTCTCATAACTCCGCTCTTCCCATGTTTATATAACAGCGATGTCTCCCGCGGACCAGGGAGAGAATTGGCCGAGGAGAAATAATGAGGATAATTCAAGTCATTTGGGAAGATGAGGTTTGCGAGGTGCCCAGCGTCTTCCACCTTTTACATGTTGTCTCTAATCATCTGCAATCTCGGATGGCCATTGATGGAGCTCGTTGCTGTGGCGACGGATGAATAGCCCTGGGATTGTACCATGCCAAAAAAGTGCCGTCCTTCCATCAAAACAACAACAACAACAAAAATATCATTTTGTTCAGGAAATTAAGCAGTTTGCAACCAAATAGCAACATCTGAAAGGGCTCCCGCATCCGTTCTTTCCTCCTGGCTCCTGTGGCTGCATTGGGTTTGTCGGGAACATGCCCAGTGCCCCGGAGAGTCCTTTGTGTGTGCCGGACAAGGAGAAGGTGGTAATTGCAAGGGGGTTTCTAACCCACTGAGCCTATTAAAAGGATTTTACCCCCACCACCACCTCTTCTTCCCCAGATGTGTATCACGCAGGCAGGGAGCGCGGGGCGCTGGGGCCGGGGGCTGGCGCAGCACTGGGTTAATGTGTTAGCTGTGCAAGGTTGGACCAGAGCAGGGTGCTGGGGCAGAGGGAGGTGGCGATGGGGCTCAGGTCCTGCTTTTGCCCTGGGGAAGGAGCCGGCACGGGGCTCCCGAGGTGCGGGAGGAGGGTGGCCGGCTGAGTGGGAAGCACAGAGCTCCCGCTGCTGTCAGCCTCCGTGGTTTTCCATTTAAACTCCCTCCCAGGCACTACAACCTGAGCCTGGACGCCCTCGGTCCCCTGGACGCCCCTTGATCCCCACGGCTCCAGGAGCATCTCCCGGGGGGGCTGCTGGAGACGCTGCTCTCAAGCTGTGCCTCTGAACGTCGGGTAGCACAGCCCCCGGGGGCGAGGCTGGGATGGGGGGGGAGATTTGGGGTCTGCTCAACCAGGGATTGATCCTGGCTTTGGTTTCCTCCTCGGGGTGGAGGCGTCTGACCCTCCCGACGCTGGAAACCGCAGGCAAAGCCACATCCCAAGGCCCACACTGCGGAGATTCTCTGCCTGAAACCCACGTTACCGCACTGGGCCTCGGCACACGTTTTGAGCGGGGGGTCTGCTCCCTGCTGGCACCTTCGGTGTTCCCGAATGTCATCGGCCAGCGGCAGGATGTAAATAGTGTAATTCAGAGCTGTGTGACCCCCAAGCTCATCCTGCAAGAGGAAAAGAAACACAATACCTGTACGGCAAGCATCCAGCTGGCAGCCTGGGAGAGCCCGGGGTGCAGCGGGGTGGGACCCAGCCCCTGCCTGCCGGGGCAGCGGAGAGCAGGGGGGAGGATGGGTGCATGCTGAGAAAACATTTGACAGAGGACCCTGAGGATGAGAAACGGGCCAACTTCCTGGCTCCTTTCCGGGCGAGAGCCCCGGGCAGTGCTTTGCCGGCCATCCCCAGAGCCCTCCACCCTCCCTGGGCTCAGCCAGAGCCAGATGGAGACACATCTTGGCTGCGCAGAAAAACGAGGGGGCCGAGCGGGCTGGGGAGATTAACTCTGCAGGGAAAACAAGCTCAGCAGACGCTGCCGAGCTGAGGACGCCTGCGTGGCTGCGCGTGTGCGTTTGCATGCACACGCATGTGCTACAAGCATACATGGGCACGCATGTGCGGAGGGTCGGTGCTTGTGTGCATGCAGATGTGTGCATTCGGCCGAGCTGAGGAACCAGCATCTGGCCTCGGAGGGGCAGGCAGGATATTGGAAATGTGTCCTCATCCTTTAATTGCGCCGCTTTGATAACAGTGATAATTGGCTAGAAATCGATACTGTTTTGCTCCTGTTTTTCCCGTCCTCTGTCCCCCTCCCCTCCCTGGACACCGTGCTCCCTTTAGTGGAGTGACATTTAAATGCTCTGCCATTGCCATTAGATAACCCAGGCAGAGACGGCGCTGCTTAGGAGAGGGCTGATGCAGCCCAGCAGCGGGCAGAGATGGAGGCAGCTCCCCTCTCTGCTACCGCAGCTCAAGGGCAGATGGAAACGATGCTGCCGGTGCTGTGGGAGCGACAGCGGTGGGTGACTGCAGCGGGTCTGGGGATGAAGGGAGAGCGGAGCAGGGAAGGGACAAACCCAAAACCAAATTGCATCAGCCAGGAACTCCCTCCAGCTTTGGCTCTGAAAATTCTTCTGGAGCATCACAGGAAAATGTGTATTTATAGCCCTGCAGCTCGGCCTGCCCTGCTCCCCGTGCCCTACCACCACCTTCGCCCCGTGCCCTCTTTCCCCTGGCAAGCTGCAGCCAGGG
The DNA here is from genome assembly GCF_963924245.1 of Chroicocephalus ridibundus. NCBI lineage: Eukaryota > Metazoa > Chordata > Aves > Charadriiformes > Laridae > Chroicocephalus > Chroicocephalus ridibundus. Next base: position 7,505,734 of record NC_086305.1, on the reverse strand, counting down.
TCTCGGAGCCTGCAAAGTCAGGCAGCTCCTGGTCTCCTTACAACCGCCCTTGCAGAGCAGCCCCTGGGCTTCACCCACCCAGCTGGGGCTGCCGGGGGCTCTGCACCCCAAAAAGCCGCCCCGACCCCGCTCCCGCCCCACTGGGCTCCGTAAAGCCAAAGGGATTTGGCTGGAGAGCAGGACGGCAGCGCCAAAGGATGCACAGAGAGCACCAGGGACACCCCGGGCTGGTACTGGTGGCCCCAGGGCTCCTGGTCCACAATAGCCAAGTGACCCTTGTTAGCTATGTAACCCTCGTTAGCTAAGTGACCCTCAATAGCCAAGTGGGCTCCAGTGCCAGAGAGGGACCCGCTCCGCTCTGCGGGGCTGGCTGCAGCGTGGGGCTGGGCGAGCGAGGGGTGTCCGGGGGGGGGAGAGGGTACATGGGGGGTGCAGGGGTACATGGGCGAGGGGCACCTGGGTGCGGGGTGGGTGGGTCGGCGTGTGCCCACCTTTCCGTGGGAGCCTGGTGCCACCTGGTGGCCACGACCCGCGGCGTGCGGCCCCCGCCGGTGCTGGCTCCACGGGAGCCGGGGGTGCTGGGGGAGCTGGGGGTGTCCGGGCAGCGACCTGCCCAGCCCCTCAGCTGGCTTTATTTCCCATTTCTGCAAATAATTCAAACCGCACCAATGGATGCCTTTGCGCAGCCGGACCCGGCCCCGAAAGGTGCCGCAGGAGCAGAGCCTCGTCTGTGCCAAAGACCAGCAGAAACCCCGCATCGACAGCCTGCCCAGGGGCTTACGCACAAAGTTTTTAGAAGCCCCCAGGGCCAGGGAGACGGTGGGGAGACACCCGAGCAGAGCCTGACTGTGGCTTCCCGGAGATTTTGCTCCCAGGAGTTTCTCCAGCCCCAGCACGGCTGGGAAATGGGGACTTTATCTTGCAGGGATCTTCCCCGGGAGCCCTACGGCTACCAATCCTGGGCACGGCCCTGTGACAAGTTGGGTCACAACAACACCCGAGCAAAGCTTCGATTGAAAAAAAAAACAACCAAAACATCAAAACCCATCATCCATGGCTTAGAGAAGAGCAGCAGGAAGGGTTTGCAGGCAGGAAGCCCTTCCAGACGGAGACCCCCAATCGTCCCAGCCTCCCTCTCTGTTTGGGGTGACAGGGCTGAGTCCCAGGTCAGCGGGGTCTGGGGCTGCAGGCGATTAATTCTGAGTTAATTCTGTATTGCAACAGAAATGCACAAGGTACATCACCAAGATGTACCACTGTCTTTGAATAAATCGGCTAGCCCCCATAGATGGGGTACAGCCCAGCCCTGAGAGCTGGGGGTGTGTGTGTGTGTGTATTCCCGGCCCCTCTCCTACAGCTGGGGCAGATCCAGCTGAACCCTGGTCCCTGTAGCTGGGGGGGGAAGAGCGCTGCCCACCTTCTCCCACCAGCACCTATAGATGGGATGGCCCTAGTCCTCTGCCCTATAGCTGGGGTCCAGCCAACGTCTCAGCCCCTACAGCCGGGGAGGAAGGTCCCAGCTCCCCCCCGTAGTCAGGGAATATCTATGTCCCAGCCCCTATAGCTTGGGGAGACAGGGGTCTCACCCTGTCTCCTATAGCCTGGGTCCGACTGTGTCCCAGCCCCTATAGCGGGGTCTCCCAGATCCCCCTCTCTATAGTAGGGCCTGGCCGTGTCCCACCCCTTATACCCATAGGGGAGGCTCAGCCACCTCCCCTATAGCTGGGGCACACCTATACCCCTGCCCATATAGCCAGGGGGACCACAAATCCCTCCCCTATAGTTGGGGCACGCCAGCCCCTACATGGGGGGGGATGTCACAGCCCCCTCCCTCGTACCTGGGGCACACCTATACACCAGCCCCTATAGCTAGGGGGGGGTCACAGCCCTTCCCCTATACCCGGGGCACACCTGTACCCCAGCCCCTATATTGGGGGTGTCACAGCCCCCTCCCCTGTGGCCGGGGCACACCTACACCGCATCTATACCCCAGCCCCTATAGCCAGGCCCCTGCGTCCCCGGCTGCCCGCGGGTCCCCGTCCCATCCCCCCCGTCCCCCCCTCCCCGGGGGAGGGCGCTCGGGGGCCGCGGTCCCGCCGGCACCGCCCGCCATGTTTCCCGGCAGCCCGCCCTGTCCGCCGCCCGCCTGAGCCTCCCGGCGGCCGCCCCGGCCCGGCCCGGCCCGGCGGCCGCCCGCCCGCCTGCCTGCCTCCGCCGCTGGTGAGTGGGGCCCGGCGCGGCCCAGAGCCCCGGCCCGGGCCCGCCCGACGCCGCCGCGTTAGGCCGCAAAGCCTCGACCTCGATTTCCAGCGCCGGCGGGGCGCGGGGCCCGGCCGCGGCGGGGGGGGCGAGGCCGGCCTTCCAGCGGGCAGCGCGGCCGAAGGGTGGCGGGGCGGGCGGGCGGCCCGTGGCCTGCCCTGGCCGGGCGGTGGGTTAGCCTTAGGGCGGAGGGAGCGGTGCAGTTCCCCCGCCGTTCTTCATTCCAGCTGGTTTTGGGGTAAAGCTGTGCGTGTGCCGCTCGGCTCCTGCTGCAGGTTGCCCATGGGCTACCGGCTAAGGGAGAGCTGAACTGGTCCCAAGTCTCAGCACCCGTCGCCTTCTCTCTCCAGGGACGCTCCAAAGCAGAAGCAACTCCTGAAAATCTGTGGTGGCTACCATCCATCCGGTTCCCTCCGCAGGGATCCAGCCTGACAGGTCTGCTCCCAGTGGGCCCAGCGTGGAGGCGGCTCCTGTGGCTGCTGGTGCCAACAGAGAGGTCAGTTTGGGCTGGGAAAGGATTTCTGATCTGGTAATGGGAACACCAGCCTGAGCTCTGCAAGGGGAGCCCCGAGTGCGGAGTGGAGATTCCTATCGCCCAGCTGAGGACAAGGAGGAACAAACCAGAGCTGATCCACCTCCATCCCACGGGAGTGCTCTCGGGAGGGTAATTATTTCTTGTTCCTCTTGTTTTATTGGAGCAAGTCCTGTAGGAGCATGAAAGAAAGCGGCAGAGTTTGTCTGTGAAGTGGTGGATGCTTTGTGCGTCCCACAAAGGGGATCGCTTGTGGTGCTCCCAGTCTTTGAGCTGGAACCACCTGTGCCCGCTGCAGTCCCCTGAACGTCCTCTCCCCTTGTCCTCTGTCGAAGCTGGATCAGCTGCAGCTGCGTTGATCACACACATCTGAATTGGTGTTGGTTGTTGCCGGGAGTTACTGCTTACGGTTCTGGTTTAAAGGGGTGTGGTGCAGTTTGACCATGAAAATGCTACACCATGTGTGGCTGGAAGGGGCCACTTCCCGGGTCTGGAGGTGACTGCGTGTGATCCAGAGATAAGTTATTAAGATTAATTTTAAAAGTAGGTTTCACTGTGCCTGCTGCTTCCCCTGGGAAGGTGTTCCAGAATCGCATCTTACTGCTGGAAAGAAACCTTATCCAGCCTAACTATGCTAACGTTCCCTTTGTCTGCCAGCATATGTCAGGAAATACAGGAGTCGGTCAAAACTGAGAGTCAGTGAGTTCTTTTTGCATCACTTACATCATCTTCCTGAGAACTAAAAAAGTAAAACAGGCTTGAAATGAAAAAAAATGCTGCTAAGTGCAAACTGTGACTAACAAGGCTGGACGCTAGCTGTTTGAGTGGTGTGCTTTGTTTCGGTGTTTGCAGGAGTCATTAGTGGCGCTGCGATGGCCCTTCTTGTTACCGTTGGTGAGACGATCGCTGGGGTGTAGCATGTGTGTCCTCACTGGGTGCTTAGGGAGCCTCGTGGTGCGAGGAGGGGACACCGGGGGCTCCTGTTGATGTTTCCTCCTCCTGGCAGCTGAGCCCTGGGTGGCCCCAGGACCCGGGTCCCCCGGCTGCTTATGAGCCCTGCGTCCCACTGAAGGGACCCAGATCGCGTTGTTGTGCACGTGCAGGATTTGGCCTCCCTTGGGATCCTTTGTGCTCCTTCCTGATCAGATGCAGCCGACAACGAGCGAGCGCTCTGGCCCTAACAGCTGTCTCCATTTGGTTCCTGTTTGTAGCTTGGTGCCTTGGAGGAGAGAGGATGGCTCAGGAGACGAACCAAACCCAGGTGCCTCTGCTCTGTACCACGGGCTGTGGATTTTATGGCAGCCCCCGCACCAACGGGATGTGCTCCGTTTGCTATAAGGAGTTTCTGCAGAGACAGCAGAGCAGTGACCGGATAAGCCCCCCAGGTAGAGGATTTTTGTCCATGAAATCTCTCTTAAATGGGTGCCTGGATGCAAACTGTGTTAGGCAACTGGGATAGAGCACGGTACTGGTACTGACACATTTACTCCCTCCTGGAAAACTCCTGTCTTTCCCTTCTTGTGTAGACCCAAGCCTCTAAATCAAAGACCCCTGAGCCTTTGGACGTTTCTGTTCCCTGTGAGGGGTCAGTTGTCTTCCCGGTCCCAGATGACTGACTTCCCTGACCCAGCCGGCACCTTCCAGGAAGCTGTAAAACTTCACTCGCACTAACAGTGGCCCAGGTTTTTAGCTATTACCTGCTCCCTGAGTTAGGTGCTGACTGCTGGGAACCACACTAGATTCCTGAAATGAAATTTTATTTGGGAAGAATTTGGCCTTTTGGGTTTGCATGATTTTTTTTTTTTTTTTTATCTTGACAGGGTTGACAATTAAAAGCAATGAAATCAAAGGTCTGTTTCTTGCAGCTAAACAGAGCTGACATAGCACCGAGCTGGGAGGCAGCTAGGTGCACAGAAAGGATGCTCTTTCCATCGTTAGCAGGATTTTCTTTTGCTGAGAGTTTGTGCAGATGCCGCATGTGCAGCCTTTGCTATACTGGTGAGAAACGCCTTCTAGAGATCTTCCGCAGCTTTGTTCCCGAGTGTAATAATGGTTTTCCTTGAATTACCCACCTAAAATATATATTAGAAACACAGCCTGTCCTGACAAAGGGGTTTTCTAAAGACCCTGACTTAGATCCTCAGCTGACATAATAAACTAAGATGTCACTATCAAAGCCAGTTCCTTTCAGCACATGAGGATCTGGTTCTTAGACCTTGGAGAAGCTGCAAAGTAACATTGAGTTCAAGGTACGTTGGTAACTGCAGCACTTTTGTTTATACCGACAGGAGAATATTTATGCCGATGCAGAGTTTGCTTTGCGATGCTGAGGAAAAGAAGGGAAAGCAAAGAAGGAGGGAGGTGTCATGGGTGACCGAAGTCAGATTTTACCAGATGTTAAAAAAACCACGCAGTAATGGAAGGGATTCAGCACAATAACTCCTGCGAATAAACCCGCATCCCTCAAAAGGGAGCTCGCAGATCCCGGGAGCTGAACAGGTCTCTGTAAACGAGGCCTGCAGCTCTCAGGAGGATGAGCAGGGGTGTTACGATCCTGGTAACATAGATCAGTCATTCCTGATCTCCTGTAAGAATGGCTGCATTGGGTCACAGTGAGGTCCATCCAGCTATGATGTGTTGTCCCCACAGAGACCTACACACAAATTTGGAGGGGAGAGTATAAGAACGGGGATCTAGGAGCCATCCCGACCAGAGTGCACCCTCCCAGCTCCTGGTAGGGAGCTGAAAGTGCTTATCCTGCTTTCTTCTTGGCTGTCAAGCACCCGAGGAACTTGCTGACATTTTCAAGTGTTTACCAAGTCTGTGTTCTTGTTTTGTAGCCCCCAGTGGTCCCAACGGCAGCCCCATGGCTTCAGATTCAATTGCAGGGCAGCGTGCAGAGGGAGACTCCACGCCTGAGGACACGAAAGCCAGGTAGGGGCGTAGTCTATGGGGTGGGGGATCTGGAGCTGTGCTAAAAACCAGCCCTGGGACTCAAGGGGCAGGCTCTCATCCTTCGTATGGCCAAGGGGATCTGTAAATCGGGCTGCATCAAACACTCTTCGTTGTGACCCTGGTTTATCTGGAAGACTGAGATGTCCCTGATGATGGTGACTGTGTAGAGTCAGGTACCAGTGGGTGGGTAGTAAATTAAAACCTGTAGTAAACTAAGTGGCATCCTGGTTCTCGTGGAGCCAGCGCACCTTGTCTGTCATGAGCTGTCTAAAATTGCTGGGCTTCAACTAAGTGAAAGAATCTGGTGATGATCCAGCCTGGGAGCTGTGACAGCAGGATTAGGGACCTTGGTCACGTTTGATGGGAAGGAAGATAGTGCTGCATTGAGCTCTACCATCGCATTACAGTCCTGACTCATAACTCTGTTTCCCTGTCCTTGGACTTGTTTGGATGGGCTGTTGCCTTGGCTTTGCGATATAATTGGGTGGAAAAGGAAACTGAGATCATCACGGATTCATTCCATTTATGTCTATGAAGAACTTTGATCCCAAATCTCAAGGGGAATTGGCCTGCTGTACTCCTGAGCTACCTCTGGGTATAATGAAATTAACTTTATGGGCTGAAGATCTCTCCCACATAACTGTTCATCAAAAGAAAATACTTGTGTTTAATCTATGGGTGGTTTGTTTGTTTGTTGCAAATGCTCCCAGCGCCCAAACTCCTGTGACCCATCAGATGACAGCCATGAGCATATCCAGAGAAGAAAACAGCAGCGAGACAGAAGAATTCATCAAGACAGAAGAAGCCTCGGCAGCATCCTCCTCATCAGGTAGATGGTTTGGCCTTTGCGCAAGTCTGAATGACGCCGGTCTCGCAAGTCGGTTGGAGCAGCAAGTACGATACTGGCCACTAACTCCGGGGGACGATTGTTACCTCCCAGCAGTAAAGATACACCTAGCAGGAGAGCTGAGGAGAAAACGGTTTGTCTGATTCTGAAACAGGGAGGAGAGAAAATGCTGTGCCTGAGGGCAGGCCGATAGAGATTGCTTTGTGGGTTGAGGGCTGAGTAGCTGCCAGCCCTCACTCGCTGGCAGGAGGATAATCTTCCATGACGCCTATCCTAGCGAATGGCAGAAAGCCCGGAGCGTCCCACAGTCTCCTGCACGGCTGTTGTTGGCTGCATTTCCCTGCCATCTCTGGAGGGAGGAAAGGAGATGGATCCAGTGTAGTCTGGGGAGAGAGAGACGTGTTTGTGATGGTGCCCAGGGACAGCTGCTGGCCTGATGGTTGTCGTCCTGTGTGATGGGAGGCATACCTGCCCCTCAGAGGGGAGTGTTACTGCTGTCGCTGTGTTTGCAAAGTGGGTACCTCAAAGTGATAGAGGAGCTCGGGTGTCGTTGCCCAGCAGGGTGCATCCTGCAGTTGATGAGTTACAGGGTGAGCTGTTGTGTTGCAGCCGAGCCGTAACCAAGTGACACTGCATTGGAGACGCCCTCCTTTAGTTCAACTGACAGTTCGCTTGCCTTCAAAGCTAAAAAAATAACCCTGAATTGTTGGTTGCTAAAAAAACAGGCTGTAGTCACCGCACATGACTGCGCATTTTGGATTTGGTAATCCCTGGCCTGCAAGCCCAGGAGACAATTTTTAACAGCCAGGTGAGAGACTGTTTGGTGAAAGAGAGGGGTGGGAGAGACTGCCCCTTTCTTCTGATTTAGAAAGCTGTTTAGGGTCAGGTCCACAAAGCTGTCGCTGCCTCTGCCTCCTGTCTGACAGTCCTCCTCTGTCCTCTCTCTGACTCTGACTGTCTCCTTAGCCCGATTTTCAGAGCCGCGTGCGCTGCAGGTGTGTATCTGCTGGCAGCTGGAGCTCCTCCCTCCTGTTGACTTCTCTAGCCTGCTTGGGTACTGTAGGAAATCCCGCTAAGCATCAGTGACCTTTAACAATCTGGCTTTCAGAGCTCAGTTTTCCTTTTGGTAGATTAGAGGCAGCGATGAGTATCTGTGTAAAGCGTTCTGAGACCTACATATGAGGAACACTTACATAAGAGTCAGCAAAAATAATTAGTAGTACTTACAAGGGGTTAACTTTTTTTTTTCCTGTGAAGATTAACTCCAGGCTCAGCTGTGCAGTTGAGTTACTGTACATCAGCTAAGCTGTAGTGACTATCCAGATGCATGCTTAACCTATGGCAAGCACCAGGTAATTCTACTTATTACCTTTTCTCAGCCGGAGCTAAATGGCATCACGTTACCTTATGTGTGCCTTAACTAAACCGTAATATCTCCTTGGTGTTTCTGGGCCTTGGACTTAAGGAACTTGAAACGGAGAGAAAACATGAGGCTGTGCGAGGTGTGGGTCTCTGTGGAACAAGGCAAATCTCACAGCCTGGGGGATGTCGGCCAGGGCAAGGTGCACACAGAGGTGTCTGGCAGAGGCCCAGAATCACAGGGCACCAAGAAACTCCTGCAATAAAACAAATGTGTCGCTTGGTTTATCAAGAAGTATAGTAAAACTCTTGTGTCTGTTTCAGGTACCCTGCTTGAAATATCCCAGAACACAGCTGAGGGCAAGGCAGCTTCAGAAAAACCCAAACAGAAGAAGAATCGCTGCTTCACTTGCCGGAAGAAGATAGGGCTAACTGGTAAGACCCTGGCTGTGGGGAAAGCTTGCCTGTGGCTTAAGTAGTCTGGTTTCGTAGCCCTGCGGGCGGATCTCCTTGTGCTGTGATGCTGCCTGCGTTCAGAGGTTGGTGTGGGTCAGTGGTTGGAAGTACCCTCCAAAACGTCTCTTTACATCCGCAAGACAGGTGCTGCAGGGGAGGTAGGAGGGGAGCTCCGACCTGCCAGCAGTGCTGTCCGAGGCAGAGAATGTGCCGCTCGCTGCCAGGGTCCCTGCCAGCTCTTGGATGCAGGATCGCGGAACTGGATGGAGCAGTGCCTCTCAAGTTATTTCTGCCTGCTCAGCAAAAGCTGCTTGTAGAAGCAAAGGCAGTGCTCGCTGTGGATCTAATTCTGCTCCTGTTCAAGTCAGTGGTAAAGCTTTCATAATAGTGACATGAACTGAGTTAGACCCAAACTAGGAAATCCCACTCCAAGACTCGTCCCATTTGTTAACGTTGCTTGGCTTCTGCGTTTAGCTTCCCGAGAGCGGGACGGTGCTCAGCGTTCAGCCTGTAAAGCTGAAGAGAGAGAGGTACTGAGGTGGTGTCAGGTGACTGGTATCAGTGGGAAAACTGCCCCTGGAAAGTGAAGCAATTAGCTTGGCTGTGGTTTGTTCATAAAAACATCATTCCCCTAAATTGACTCTGGTGTTTAGTGTTTCCCTGGAAAAAGTTAACTCCAGAGCTGTGCAGGTCACGCTGTTGTAGCGAGGCGCTCGCTTCTTTAGCCTCCTTGGTGCATCCAGCAGCCAGGGACTGCACACACGCTTCCGTGTTCGTCGCATGTAGGCTGCTTTGTCAGAGTCTGGCCCCCAGGAGGTTTGCCCGGTGTCTGGCCCCGTGGAGCCTGAGCTTGCCAGGAGATTTGAGGGTGCTGTCATAGAAGAAATGTGGGTTTATAAGCCTGGGACTGGGCAGGGTACTCTGTGCCTGGCCTTCAGAACTGCAGGGAGGGTTGTTTTCCTGGATGGGTGTTTCCTTAAGAGCTTCAAACTGTGAGAAGTTTTCGTCTCCTTTGGGGATCAACTTGCTGTGAACTTGCCGAGAACTCCTGTGAATTCAGGGCATTTAGGGTAAAATGAGTTTTCTCAAATAGAGTAAACTGGCACCTTGTAGCAAGGTGTTTGTGGTCTTTACAGCCTGTAGTTGGAAAGGTGTGAAAGGGGAGGGCGTGATTCACTGCCAGTGTGATGGGAGCTGATCTGTTGGCCTGCAGCAAAACCCTTCCCTGCTCCCTGCCTCAGTTTCCCCATGTGCTGTGATAAGCTTGCGCTTCTGAACAGCATTGTCTCCAAGTGAAGTGCTAAATGATGAATTTTGAAGCCTAAATAGCTCAAAAGTGATCCTAACGAGGTGAAGGTTTTGCTGTTTGCTGGCTTACTGCTGGTCGGTCCAGATGCTGCTGTGTGACGCGTGGGGAGCCAGCCTGGCTCGGAGGGCTGAGCTCCAGCTCAGGCTGCCTGCTCGCTGCCTGGGGAGCCTGGTCTGGATTACCAATCTGGCACTCTGCGGTCCCCAGCATGTCCCTTGTCCCCGGGGAGCGCGGAGAGCAGCTGCTGTGGGAGCGTTTCCCACTGCCATGACAGCTGGGGCTGCCCAGAGCATGCGTGTGCTCACGGGAGCAGCTAAGCCTGGGGAAACTGAAGAGCAACCCATGGTCTTCCCCCACGCTGACACTCCCTTTCGCCTGTCGGGGACAGCGGCCCCCTCCCTTGTCTGACCCTTTTTCTGTGTTAGTGGAGTTTCCTGGCCTGGCAGGAAGGAGCGGGGGCCCTGCTGCCTTCCCGTCCAGCTGGACAGGGATTAACGCAGCTTTGTTTCTCTGCTCTTCCTCCCTTCAGGCTTCGACTGCCGCTGCGGGAACCTGTTCTGTGCCATTCACCGGTACTCCGACATGCACGCCTGCCCCTACGACTACAAGGCAGAAGCCGCCGAGAAGATTCGTAAGGAGAACCCCATCGTTATCGCTGAGAAGATCCAGAAGTTGTGAAGGGGGCTGAGCCGCTCAAACTGCAGACAGGTGGCCTGGTGCTCCTCTCCTTCTTCCCAGCCTTCCTGCTCTTCCTCCCAGCCCCATCAGTGGTGCAATGGGGATTCCAACAGCACACAGCAACCAGCACCCGGACATAGGGACTTCTCGCACCTCCTTGGCAGACACTTGCTGTTCCTTCTTTCCCTTCCTGCCTGTCTGACAGCCACAGCCCAGCCGATCCCTTCTTGACCAGCTTCCCAAGGGAAAAGGGACTGTCCTGCCCTGCTGCTCCAGTGCTGAGACCTTTGGACTTGTCTTCTGCCGGCGCAGTTTGCGTGGCGCGGGCAGCCAGGCTCTTCCAGGCAGCCTTTCCCTTCATCCAGCAGCTCCGAGTCCTGTGAAACCACCCAGGACTCGTGGCTGGAGCCTGTCAGCTGCTGCTGGACTTTGTTCCCTCTGCCCTTCCATTTCTTTGTGGCGGATGTAAAACCGGGAGCCGGGGAATCCCGGCAGCAAGGCTGCCCTCTGCTCCCGAGAGGTGTTTGGTCTCAGATGCAGAAAAGAGGATTCTGTAGTTTTAACGCCCCAAATACCCCTCCCTTTGAGACGCTGTTGTTGAAGCACCGCGATGGTTAGGCAGCAGGGCACCAGCACAGTAAAGTTATTTTGTGGCTTGAAGCAATGTAGACACGCTCCAGGCGCAGGTCAAGGCCTTTAGGAAGGTACCACTCGCTGCCTCTTGCCACAGGGAGGGAGCCGGCCAGGCTTGCTGCGGCCAGGGATGTGGCTGGACACCCTTGCACCAGCCTCCTGTGCTTCAACACCCCCTGAATAACTGCTGGCCCCTTCCCAAGCGAGGTTTGTTGTAACACAGCAGCGCCTGCGCCTCTCCTCTCCCCTCCACTCCCTGCCTTCTGCCTTACACGAGTCTTTCTCATCAGGGTTGTGCACAAAGCTCAGATCGCCAAACCTCCGCTTCCTTTCCTGTCCCTGCATGCAGGCAGATGGCGGGGACCCTTCCTCCCCCGTGGGCCTCGCTGATACTCGGTGACAGCTTTTCTCCCTGTGAGCACGTTGGCTCGGGAAGCCCACCCAGCTGCCCTGCTCTCCTGTCTCCCTGCTTGTCCCCATGGGAGGAGAGGCAGAGCCAGATGCAAAACGCTCCAAAAGATGGACAGAGGGATGTGGGACACAGGTAAAGGCACATGGAGGGCTGCAGGGTGCATGGAAAGTCAGGAGGAGGATCCTGGGGTGCCCATAAGCACAGGCAAGGGCTTTCAGAAAGGCCTGTGGAGAGCCCCGGGGAGCAGCGAGAGGCACTTGGGAGGGCTCTGGGCCCTCTGAAACACTCATAGAGGTCTCAGGGTTTCTGGAAGACTCAGGGAGGGCTCTGGGGTAGAAGAGGAGGTGAAAGGAGAGCTTTGGGGTACACTGAAAGCGCTTGGGTGCCCTAAAAGGCACTTGGAGTGCTCTGGGGTGTGCACACACACGTGGAGGGCTTTGGGGTGCAGGGAAAGCCAAATGCCAGGCTTGGGAGCACTCCAGAAAAAACGTGGAGGTCTCTGAGGCTGTTAGAAAGGATAACGCGGGGCTCAGGTACACAGCGCAAGGCAGGCAGAGGCTCCCACACTGAAAGCCTCCTCCACACCACGCAGGGTCTGTGCCCACCTTGCCGGGGAGGATTCTCCTCTCTGGGAACGCCAGGAGTGGGGCTGCAGCCATGGTGCTCCTGGCGGTCTCGCAAACAGAGAAACACGGACAGGTCCTGAGGGAAAAGCAGCGGCCTCTGCCCCACTTCTGGCCATCCCACGCTTTGGAAGCGTTTCCCTCTGCATCAGCTCGTATAAGGGCGTCGGGGAGCGGTGCTGCAGGGGCTGAAGCAGCAGCCAGGAGAAGTCACGGCAGCTCCTTCCAAGTGTGAGTTTGTTCCCTGGTTTATGGCAATTCTGCCCCAGTGATTGCAGGGGGATTGTTCCGAAGGCTTTAGTTTTCCTGTCTGATTTCAGCCAAAGCGGTGTGTGCCTTGCGGCAGCTATCATCATATGGTGTTGCTGGGAGGATTCGGACCTCCAAAAATGATGCAAATCTCCTGGCAGCGCGGAGCAGAGGCGAGGCTGGGTCCTGCCAGCCTTTTCCTCAGGTTTGTGCTTCTGGGCAATATAAGCGTCACGTCCGGAGCACGCGAGTGGTGGCACGTTTCAGTGCTGGGACGCACCTGGGCCGTACGTGCAGTGCCGGTGGTGCATGGCGAGGCTGGATTTCGCCATTGAGGTTTTGGCTGAGAACGAGCCGTCGCTCTGGAGGGGAAGAGTTGTGAGAAATTGCCACTGCCCCTTGCCTTGCATTCACACGAAGGGCGCGAGTCCCTGGGGAGGGAAATCGGCTCCCGCGGATGCAACGGGAACCAAAAGGGGCAGCCGCCTGCTTTTCCACCACCTACCTTTTTCCCTTTTATTTTTTTTTCCTCTTCAGAAGTGTAAATATTAATACAGTCTAGTTTGCTTGGCTGCTGTGGATGGTTCATTACGGGCACGCATGTGTCACGCAGCGTCTCAGCACTGGGCTCCTGTGGGGCTCTGTGCCTCAGTTTCCCCACGGCTAGGTAACTAATGGTGCCCGGTGCTGGCACCTGGCATCCTGGGGCCGTATCCAGCACTCCTGAGGGACCAGAATTCCTTCTTGGTGGGGGAGCTGCCATCTCCACCCGCGTTTTCAGGGCGGGAGTGGGACCCCACGGTGCTTGTGAAGCCGGGATGGGTGGCGGGGTTGAGCCCGGGCCTATGGTCCCACCGGGGCCTAGGCCCGGGCTCAACCGCCCCCACACACCCCGGGGTCCATTTTAAGGGTTTGGCATCTGGATGAAGGGGGGGCGGTCGTGGCCACGCGTGAGCTCCGTGCGGGGGTTCGTTCCCGCTCTCCGTCCCTCGGCGCCGGCAGCCCTGAGGCTGGGGGGGGGGATGAGGCGGCCCCCGGTGAAGGCCGCGCCGTTCCCTTGGCAACGTGGGGGCGGGGCGTTGGCGCCACTTCCGGGAGGCGAAGGGGCGGGGCCAAGCAGTGCAGCGCCGCCCCCGCCTCGGAGGACCCCACCGGCCGCCCGTCCCTTCGGCAGCCCCGGGCGCGGGGGGGGGGCGGTGGGGGCCGGACCGGAGCATGTCCAGGTACTGGGGGCGGGGGGGGTGTCACCTCGGCGTGAGAGTGAGGGGGAGGCACGAGTGGGTGCTGGGGGGGGGAACCATGCACAGGTCAGTGGGGGGGGCCCACAGCCGTTGGTGGGGGGGGGCAGAGCGGTCGTGGGGGGGGACCCACACTGGTTAGTGGCGGGGGGGGGGGCACACGGGTCAGTGTGTGGGGACACACGGGGCAGTTGCGGGAGGGCCCCACAAGGGTCAGTGTGTGGGGAGGCCCGCAGCAGGCAGCGGGGGGGCCCAACCGGGTCGGTGGCGGGGGGGGCGCTCACAACGGTCGTGGGGGGGGCCCTCACGGGTCTGTGTGTGTGTGGGGACACGCGGGTGAGTCGCGGGGGGAGGGGTGTCCCACACCGGTCAGTGTGTGGGGAGGCCAGCAGCAGGCAGTGGGGGACCCACGCAGGTCAGTGTGGGGGCGGGGGCGGGGGGGGGGGGGGCCCAAACGGGTGAACTGGGGGGTTCTACAGCGCTTTGTGTGGGGGAGGGGGCCCACACGGGTCAGTGTCTGTGGGGGCATGCGGGTCGGTTGGGAGGGGTCCCATACTGGTCAGTGTGTGGGGAGGCCCACAGTGGGGGGGGGGGGTCCCATAACCGTCTATGTGCGTGGGAGGCCCACAGTGGTCGGGGGGGGGCGGTCCCGCAATCGTCAGCATGTGGGGAGGCCCACACCGGTCAGTGGGGGAGTGGGGGCCCGCAGTGATCATGGAGGGGGTCCCAGTGGTCAGTGTGTGGTTGGGGAGGGGGGAGCCCACAGCAGTCAGTGGGGGGGCCACACTGGCCAGGGTGTGGGGGGGTCCCATGCCTGTTGGGGTGGGCGGGGGCGGAGAGGGCCACGCTGGTCAGTGGGAGAGTGTCCCAGATGGGTTGGGGTGTGTGGGGGACCCCCCCACACCTGTCAGTGGCGAATGAAAGGCTCACACCAGTCAGTGGGGGTCCCATGTGTGTCAATGTGTGTCTGGGGGGGGGTCCCACAGCAGTCGAGGGGGGCCCATGCCTGTCAGTGGGAGGGGGAGGCCCACTGGTCAGTGGGGGGGGGGGGGGCCTCACATGGGTCAGTGTGCGTGTGGGGGTGGGGAGCCCCACAGCAGTCAGTGTCGGGGAGGACCCACACAGGTCAAAGTGCCTGGGGGACCCCCCCACACCATCCTGTGGGGGGTGAGAGGCCCATGCTGGTCAGTGTGGGGGGAGTGGGGGGGTCCCATGCCTGTCAGTGGGGGGGCCCACACTGGTCAGTGTGTGTGTGGAGTCCCACTGGTCAGTGGGGGGGGTCCCACAGGGGCCAGTGTGTGTGTGTGGGGGGGGTCCCACTCGGGTCAGTGAGTGGGTGCAGTGTGGATCCCCCCACTCTGGCCCTGGGGTGTGTTGGGGGGGGTCAGGGTGGATGTGGGGATCCGGCCCCCGTGCTGGCCGCGGGGCGAGGGCAGGCAGGGCCCGTGTCCCGGGCCAGTGCCGGGGTTCGGCCCGGTGCAAGCGTGACACCTGGTGTGAGTGTGACACATGGCGTGAGTGTGACACCCGCCGCCTGCGCCGCCGGCGGCCGCAGCCCTGCCCGCGCGGACCCACGCCCCGACGTGCCCGTGCAGGTCTGTGGCCGCCGGACACCCTCGGCCGCCGCAGCTGCCCACGGTCCCGCCGGCACGCGGGTGCCAAACCCGGGAGGGACGGGGCTGCTGGGTGCCACGCCAGCCCCGCCACCGCTGTGGACGGTCACCAGCCAGAGGGGGACCCGGATTCAGCCCCGGCCCCCGAAGCGCAGGGCCTGAGGCAGGGCCAGGGCACGGGGCATCCCTTCACTCTGAATATTTTGGCATATTCCGGTGCCACGGCCTTCCCCTCCCAGCCAGGCGGGAGGCCTCCCCCCTCCACCCTTTCCTCCCCTTTCCCAGCCCTTCGGAAGCAGATGGAGCGAATTCCTCGGGGTGTGGGCTGGTTTGACATTCCTCAGCGCAAGCCTGTGCCCAAACTTGCAGAAAATAGTTGTGTTTTTTCCCCCCCCCCTTTTCTCCCCACTCCCCCCTTTTTTTTTTTTGGGAGCTCAGCACTCCGGCTGCACGCCTGTGCCGGCGTCTAGAGGGGTCCTGGAGGGGCTGTGTCCTTTGTACCGCCGAGCGTGCGGCTGTTGTGGAGTGTGTGTATGTGTGCGATTGTGCGCCTGCCGCCCTCGCCTCCCCGGCGTGGGGCTGTGGTGCGTGGGGGGTGGGGGTGGGGTGCTGGGAAGTGTGGAGGGAGGTTTGGTTTTCGGGGGAGTGCGTGGGTTCCATGCGAACGTGGGGGCTGGGAGCGGTGGCTGTGTGCTGGGGGGGGACACACGGTGTCCCCTCAGTGTGTCGGGGAGGTGCATGTGTGTCCCCAGCCATGGGTCATGTGTGACTGGGGGGTGCCCGTTGCAGGGCCCTCACTGCTGCCTGACCTGCCCGCAGGCCACCACTGCTGCCTACAGACGGACGGATGGCGGCCACCCCGGCCCGCGGTGGACTGCCGGTGGCCACCGTGCTGATGGCCAGCTGAGGACCGGGCCTCTCCGGGCCGTCGTTGTTCCTGGCCTCTCCCCAATTTGGATCCCCCTCGCCGCCGTCATGAACGGGCTGTCCATCAGCCAACTCTGCTGCCTCTTCTGCTGCCCTCCCTGCCCCAGCCGCATCGCTGCCAAACTGGCCTTCCTGCCCCCGGAGCCCACCTACGCCGTGGTCCCGGAGCCGGAGCCCGTTGGCAGCACCAGCACCGGCTCCCTGCGTGGCGGCGCCGCGGGGCGATGGAAGCTGCACTTGAAGGACCGGGCAGATTTCCAGTACTCCCAGCGGGAGCTGGACAACATTGAGGTCTTTGTCACCAAAAGCAGCCGAGGGAACCGCGTTGGCTGCATGTATGTCCGCTGCGTGCCAGGCGCCAGGTGAGTCGCCCGTGGACGTGCCGGCCCGGTGCTGCTGCTGGTGGTTTGACCCTGGCCTGCCTGATGTCGGGCTGGCGCAGTGCTGGCGGGCACAGTGCCGTCCTGTCCCTCCTCTCCTTCAGCCCAGTGCCACCTCCTTGCCCCAGCCTTGCTGAAGGAGCCGCCACAGGGGTTGGAGGCATCCTGTGGGGCGGGCGAGCTCGGCTCCCGGGACCGGTCTGGCTTGTGGCTGCAGCTGGGAATGGGGTTAAACAGGGAGCGGAGGCAAAGCCGGAGGCTACAGGGATGTAGGGATTCCCTAGGCTGTCCCGCAGATTTCCCCTGATGTCACCAGTCACCCATATCTCTCCTGATGACACCAGTCACCCTGACGTCACCTGATGTCCCGGTGACATAAAGCTCCAGTTGTGAAGGGAGCATCTGTGCGAGGCTCTTGGTGAGCGTCGGGGGGGGTCTGTGCCAGCGGCTCACCCTCTGTCCCCAGCCCCGTGGCGACCACGGGGATGGGCAAGAGCCTGGGCCAACCAGGAGACGCCTGCGGTGAACTGGGTCTGCACGTTTAGTCTAATTCACAGGTGTGTTTGATCCCTCAAGAAGAGCGACGGGAGCAAAAGCCAGGAGGGGTTGAGGCACAACCCGCTACTGGTCACCCCCATGGGTCCACAAACTGGGA
Source organism: Chroicocephalus ridibundus (assembly GCF_963924245.1). Lineage (NCBI taxonomy): Eukaryota > Metazoa > Chordata > Aves > Charadriiformes > Laridae > Chroicocephalus > Chroicocephalus ridibundus. The sequence goes on along the minus strand of NC_086305.1, from coordinate 7,488,609 downwards.
AGCTGGAGAGGGACAGCCCGGGGTGCGGGACGGAGACCCCCTCCTGGCTACTGGTGGCTGGCACCAGGGGATGGCACAGGGACGGGAGGGGGCTCGGCAGCTGCTCCCTGAGCCGGTGGCACGGCGCGGGGGTTGGGGTGCAGAGGGAGGCCAGCTCCCACAGCCGTCAGCACCCCGCCTGGCCCCATGCACCCGGAGAACGTGCCCTCCGAGGAACGGCGTCCGCAGAGACCTCTGTGCAGGGGAACGCAGCCCCGATCTGCCCTCGGCTTGCCAAGGGCTTCGAAGCCAGCAGGTGGGCTTGGGGTGAGGGCAGATGGCTCTCGCAGGGGTCGCAGAGCTGCGTTACAGGAGGACCGGTGGGGATGTCTGCTCTATCCCTGCATGTGTCAGCCCTCCCAAATCCCCCAGGACATCTTGCTTGCCATCTGTCCTCCCCGCAGCTCGTCGTGCCACCACCTTCCTGCTGGGCCTTTTTGGACCATCCAGGCTGGGACGGGGAGGCTCGACCTGGCCACAGAGCTCTCGCACCAACTGTGGGGCTCAGCAGGGAGCGGGTCCTGCTCCTTCCCTCTGGCAGAAGAGAGCCAAGCTTCCATCAATGCGCTATTAGTGTTAATTTTTATGATTAACATTGTTTTTCCCCTTATGGTGGAAATTTCTTGTGCCTTGTCACTCCCACAATTCACTTCTCTTCCCAGTGTCTGGTGTCTTGCCAGACTCAGGGGAGAGAAAAATCCACTGTCAGAATTCTTACTTGAAATCCCCATTGGGCAAACGGCCCCAAATCCTGAGCTTTTTACCAAAAATAGACTCAAAAGCTTGAACAGAATCATCCTGCCTTTGGGCTGCCTGTTTCTGCTGGGAGCGAGCCCCCAGCCCCGGGCGGTGAGGAGGGTCTGCGTACCTCTGGGGTTGGACCGGGGGTGTCACGAGGACCTTCCTTGGTGGCCAGAGGGGTGTTGGCCCTTCACGTCCTGGCGTTTGGCTTTTGGCCTCCAAAGTGGCCGTCCTGGCTGGTGTTGCCCAGGCACATCTGTCCCTGAGCCGCTGGCGGGGCCGGGCAGCGCGGTGGCACCGTGGCAGAGTCCCCCGTTAACCCGCTGTGCCCGTCTCTCCCCGGCACTGCAGGTACACAGTGCTTTTCTCGCACGGCAACGCCGTGGACCTGGGGCAGATGAGCAGCTTCTACGTTGGGCTGGGCACCCGCATCAACTGCAACATCTTCTCCTACGACTACTCGGGCTACGGCGTGAGCACGGGCAAGCCCTCGGAGAGGAACCTCTACTCCGACATCGACGCTGCATGGCAGGCGCTGCGGACACGGTGAGTGGGGCGCCAGGCAGGGGGAAGGGAGGACGTCCAGGAAAACCCTGCGGTCCGGCAGTCTGGAAAACAGGAAATCTCCCGGAGAGGGAACCCGGGCTGTTCCTAATGGGAAGGGGTGGCCGGAAAACAGCTGCAGGGGGAGCGAGCTGGGGGACCTGGAGGGCAGGGATGCTGCCGGGGGTATGACCTTGCCTGGGGATGCTGGCACAAGCTGCGCGCCCCATGTTGCTGTTCCCAGGCTCTCCCCTGGCTGTGCTCAGCCCCGCTTCCCTGGCCAGGCTCAGGGTGCAGCTCCATGATGGGCTCTGCCTCCTCTGCCCTGCCTGCAGCCAGGCCCAGCTCGCAGTGTGCCCCAAGGATCCGGGGGCTGCCCCATGCGGCTGCGATCCGGGGTCCACAAACCCCTCTGTAGCCCTGCTCCTGGCAAGGGTGGGCCTTGACACCCCCCCAGCTCACCTGGCAGCTCAGCCCCGGCTGCTGCCAGGTCCTGACGGGGGTGCAGGGCAGCTGCTTTGGGCCCAGCCGTGAGGAGCTGGGGGAAAGCAGGGGGTACAGAGCCCCATTCCCCCCCACCCCACCCTGAGAAACCTTACCAGGTGCTGTGGCCAGAGCAGGGTGACACCCTGGGCTGTATCTCCTGGCGATATGACTCTGGTGCTTGGGCGCTAACGTTCTCTCTCCTCTCCCAGGTATGGAATCAGCCCGGAGAACATTATTTTATATGGACAAAGCATCGGCACGGTGCCCACGGTTGATCTGGCCTCCCGCTACGAGTGCGCTGCCATCGTGCTCCACTCCCCACTCACCTCTGGCATGAGAGTTGCCTTCCCCGAGACCAAGAAGACCTACTGGTTCGATGCCTTCCCCAAGTGAGTGGCCTGGGGAGGAGGGACAGGGGTCAGCTCTGGAGGGGCAGCACCCAGACCAGCCCTGGCCACGAAGAGGGGATGTGGTGAAAACTGTGGACCTCTTTCCCATGATGGGCTGAAACGTGCCCATCGGCATCCTCTTGCCTCGCATTCGGTCCCCACCGGGGGATCGTAACCCTGCCTGTGCCCCCTCTTGAGGGCCATGCCATGTGTCCACCCCACGTCCCCCGGTGGCATCACCTCCTGGCCATTCTATCCCAGCATCTTGGCCATTAGCTTTGGGGCTGTGCCACTGTCCCCTTGTCAGGTATCACAAACCCTGGAGGTCCCCAGGACCCCTCTGTTCCCCAAGGGTAATCTCTTGGGCTTTTCTTCCCCTCTGCAGAGGGCAGGGGCAGTGGGACAGAAAGGCAGTCGTGGAGCCTCATGCCTGAGGTGGGACGAGCTCTTGCTTCGCCTCTCCCTCGCAGCCAGGCCAGCGGGGCCCAAGGGACCGTCCCCAAGCCGGAAGCTGTGACCGGGAGCCACCAGCCCACGCTCTGCATCCCGATGGCCTCGTGTGGCCTTTGGGGCCGGGCTGAGAATGGCTGTGCTTCCACTCCTCAAAGCCTGGCACGGCTCATCCCGACGGGGGGAGGGCCTGGGCTCACGCTGTCCTGCAGCGGTTTCCATCAGCCCTGCCTAGGTCCCATGGGGCTGTTGTCACCGCTGTCTGGTCCTTGTCTGTCACGCCCAGGGGTGATCGCGTCCTGCAGCTCATCCTCGGCAGAAGCTCCGTGCCCCATGCTCCACTGTGCTCAAAGAGCATTTCCTGGTCCCTCTCCAGAAGGGGATGTGTTTTGGGGGGCAGGAGAAATGGGGGTGCCTTGATCCTTGTACTTACCCCCCCTCTCTTGCCTCTTCCCCACCCACCTTCTTGGCAGCATTGAGAAGATCTCCAAAATCACCTCTCCCGTCCTCATCATCCACGGCACGGAGGACGAAGTCATCGATTTCTCCCATGGCCTGGCGCTCTTTGAACGCTGCCCCAAGGCTGTGGAGCCGCTGTGGGTGGACGGGGCCGGGCACAATGACATTGAACTCTACAGCCAGTACCTCGAGCGCCTTCGGAAATTCATCTCCCAGGAGCTGGCCAGCCAACGCAACTAGCTGCAGGGTCGGGGGACAGGCAGGGGGTTTCTGCCTGTGTCTCCAGTTTTCCCAGTGTCCTTCCCCAGTCCCTGCTGCTGGAGGTGCAATGAGTTCGTACAGCCTCAGCTCCAGCCCCGGGAGAGGGCAGGAAGCCCCGGAGCGGACGGTGCGTTTCCTCTTGGACACGAGCACAACTCTCCTCCCTCCCGGTGGCAGCCCTGGCGCTGCTGGCACCACCAGCCGGGCTGGCAAGAGATGGCAGCTCCCTCCCTCCCCTTCCCCAGAAAGACGAGAGCCCACCCTCTTGATGGCAAATCCTTGGCTTCGGGCATGTCCTCGTCCCCTCTCCTAAAACAGCGCATCCCTGAATTCCTCCTGGCCTCTCTGCTGCTCTGACTATAGCAATAAGGCAAGTTGGAGAGGGGCTGGGGGCCCGGGGCCCTCCCTGGCATCGCTGTGGGGCAGGAGAGGAGGTGGCAGTTCCTGCCCTCAGTGGAGCTTTCCCGGGGTCGGCGCTGGTGGCATCAGGGTGCCTGGTGTTCGCCCCGTGGCTGGGGCAGAGCTGTGTCCCCAGGGGGAGTTTGGGGATGGGTGGAGGAGGTGTCCCCCTGCCCCACACCCCTCCTGGTCTGGCCCCGCTCTGCCTTCTCAGAGCGCTCCCTGTATTCAGGTCACCCCTGGAAAACCTCCTCCGTACCGCTTGCTCGCGGTGCGCTCGGGAAACGGGACGAGGAAACCAGGCACTGAATAAAGAGCAGAGGTTTAACGTTTTAGCCGTGTGCGCCCTTTCCCTGGGGCTGCCTCCCTGTCACCCCGCCGGGGGGACCCGCCCCAGCCCCTGGGGGTTTCAGCCCCTCAGCTTTCCCGGCTGGCCGATGCCTTGGCTGAATTGTACCTGGCCGGATCCCCAACACTTGTCACCCTCTGCTGGGGACTGGGTAGACTTGAGGTGCCAGCAGATGGGGAAGGAGCCATTGTCCCCCCAGGACGGCTGCAAAGGTCTGTCGCTTCAAATCGGGCCATGGGGGACATCGGGGGCCCATTGCCCCGCCAACCCCTGTCCCATTTGACTGAGGATCCCATGGGATCATGGGGCCAGAGGTGGAGGATGGCCTCAGCCTCCCTCGAGTGGTGGCATGGGGGGCTTGGGTGTGCTGCGGGGGACCGGGGACGTCCCCATGGCCTGCAGCATGGTCCCAAGCAGGCAGGGTCGCCCCGGGGGGGACCAAATCTTATTTTGACCCGCTCCGCCCCCCAGCCCTGTCCCTGTCTGCAGGGGCACCGCTGCGGTGCCTGGCGTGTGCTGGCCGGGGCGGCAGGCGCGGGGGGCACCCCACTGAGCGCTGGGGTTTGTGCTTTTTGGGTCAGCGCCTGCTCTGAAATGGCCCTGGGAAGAGCTGTTCAAAGCCCCTGTGGGTTTTCCTGCCCTCGGGGCACCCCTCGCCCCAACCTGAACAGCAAAGCACCACTCTGCCCCTTCCCGTGCCCACAGGGACCCCCATGGGGTTCCCAGGCACTGGTTCCCCCCTCAGTGTCCCCGTCACCCTCGTGTCCCCTCCTCCCCAGTGCAGGGCCCTGGCGCGCTCATGTGAGGAGTGATAATCTCCTTACGCAGCTCTCGGGGGGGCTCAGGGGCCTCGTGGTGGGGCCTCGCCACAGCCCCACGCTCGGAGCACTCAAATGCATCTATTGTTTGGGGCTGGGAGCTGGTGGGGGGGGGAGGTGGAGGGTATGGGACCCCCTGCTCCCCACACATCCCTTGCATCCCCACAGGACCAGGGCAGGATCCTCCGCAGCGATGGGGGGACGCTTCCTTGGGGCTGGGGCTCTGCAGGAGATGGAAGAGGATTTGGGTGTCGGGGCTCTGGGTGGTCTTGCCCCTTTTCCAGGGGTTGGGGGTCGGGATGTCTGGCTTCTCCCCGAGCATCCCCCCAGCCCTCCCCTCCCTTCCCCAGCTCCCCGCAGGCAGCTGCCGGCCGGGTTTAGAGTCTTTATCTCACACGTGTGCTGGAAGCCAAAGCCCCCGCTGTCACCCAGCCCGGCTCCCCTCCTCTCCCGGCCCCGATTAACGGGGCTGGAGCAGCCCCTAATCCCGACACAGAGACGTTTTGTTTGCGCCAAGGGTATTTTTATCCTCTTACTGCTGCCTGTTTCCTGTTGAGCTGCGGATGCTTTCGAGCTGCGTGGCCGGCAGGATGTCTCAGGGATGGCGGTTGGGTTCAGGGGGATGTCGGGGTGGCTTGAGTTTGTCATTACTGTGTCTTGATTTAAAAAAAAAAAGAAGGTGAAAGGTCAGGAAAGTTCAGCCGGCTTCCCAAAATTTAGACCCAGCTGGGGTATGTGGGATCCCGATGAGACGGGCGTCTCCGCTGCTGCCACCGTAACGGGAAGCTGTGACCCGGGAAGGGCTGTGATCTGTCACCATCAGGGGTTGGGGCTTTTTGGGTCTGGATCCTTCACTGCTCCTGGCCCAAGAGGGCCCAGGCTGTGTCCTCCCCCGGGCAGGAGCAGCCGGAGCGAGGAGGGAGAGATGGAGCAGCTTCAAGCCATACGCCAGCTGCAGGATCCCCAGAAGGCATGAGCCAGGCCTGCCCCAGAGGTCCTGGGCGCAGCGTCCCCCCCCAGTGGGACCAAACTGGGCCACAAGCCACCGGGATGGCACTTTGTGGCCCCACCGCCGGTGCCACGGTTTGGGAGCACCGGGAGGGGATGGGTTGGGGCTGCACCTGGACGGGGTTTGGCGCCTGGAGGGGGTACTCTGCTGAAACCGCAGTCTCAGCAGGGCGGGGAGGAGGGGAAAGGCAGAGTCAAGCCTCATAGTGTCCCCAAAGTCCCTCCCGCAGCCACAGCAGAGGGGGCACAGCACAGGCGTCCCCCTGGTCGTTTTGAAGTCCTCAGACAGATGAGCCGGGGCACAGGCGGCTCCGGCTCCCGTTGCTGTGGAGTCACAGGCACACGGCTGGGCTGCGGGGTGTCTGTGTGGGGGTGTACGTGTGTGTACGTGTGTGTACATGCCTGTGTCTGCGTGTAATGGTGGTGAAAGGGACAACCGGCCACCCAGGCATCCCGCAGGAGAAAGGACGGGATACCCACTGCGACAAGCCCTCGGCAGAGGCGCGATGCCGGTGCGGACAGGGCTGTGGCCAAGGCCGGGCAAGAGGGACGTCGGGCTCACCAGGTGACTGGCCAAGAGGGGTTTACGTCTCTTTTGGGGCATAAATGAGGCTTTTGATGTCCAGGGCCTGCGTGCCACAGTCATGAGACCCCGTTCACAGGCCGAGCTCAGTCATGGGATCCAGGAAACTGAATTAAAGCGTCTTAAGGGGCTTTTTTCCAAGCTCTGCTCTGGTTTTTCACGTGCTTGTCATATGAACAAAGATGGTATAAAAGGGCAGAGGGGAAGGATCCCATCCATGGTCAGGCTGAGGAGAGGGGAGGGCACCGGAGGAGGGATGCCAGGGTGAGGGGCTCCGCACGGCGCTGGCTAAGATGGAGGGAAGGGGACAGGAGAGGATGAGGAGAGGACGCGCTGGCAGCAGCCCCTGGCTCTGCCCTGCCAGGTGAGTGAGGCAGTGACCTGGGGCCAGCGGGGGACAGCTGGGGACAGGGACGCCGGCAGGTCTGGGGGCGCAGAGCCCGTCTGCTCCTCGAGCAGCACAGATGCTGTCAGCATCCCAGCGTGCTCTGACACCAGCCGGCACTTCCCTAGTGAGAGGTGGCGAGTGTGGCACTGCGGCACGGGGAGCAGGGAGCGCACGGTGCAGGGAGACACCCAGGGTGGTGGGTGCCCGGCGGTCCCCGGGGTCCCCCCGTGCCGGGTCGGGTCCCAGGAAGGGCGCCTGGGCCTGGGCTCTGCGGGTGGGCAACCGCGGGATGGGCCTGGGCAGCCCTGTGCTGCACACATCCATGTGCACACCCCCACACGCGTGTACATGCGCACCCCCTCATGTTTGCACATGTGAACCCACACATCCACCTGCACCCCCCCAAAAAGCCCCGCTCGCACCCTGCACACCCGCCATGTCCCAGCCTGTCCCCAGGCGGCAGAAGCAGCGCCGGGCGCGTCCCCGGGCTGGGTTTCACCCGCTGCAGGTGGGGCGCGGGCTGGGGGTCCCCTGGGCTCCTGCCCCCTTCCCTCCCCTCCTGGCTGCCATCTCTCCCCCGTCTGCAGGAGCGCTCGGCGGGAGGATTGCGGGGCCCCGGCCCCCTGCCCCCTGTGAGCTTCCCTTTGTCATCCTATGCCTGAGCGATGCCTGGAGGCTGGGATGGTGAAGGGAGGCCCACGGGCTGCCACAGCCCTGCGGCGACGACGCCTGGAGAGCACACGCGGGACCACGCACCTGGGGCCTGAGTCCTGAGGGGGCTGGGAGCACTCTTGGGGGGCTGGAACGTCCCCCTGGGGGGGCAGAACCTCCCCTTGGGGGGCCAAGGAGCATCCTTGGGGGGCTGAGAGCACCTTTGGGGGGCTGGAGCCACACTCTGGGGAGCTGGAGCATCCCCCTGGGGAAGGAAGCACTCTCGGGGGGCTGGAGTCTCCCCTTTGGGGGCCAAGAGGACGCTGGGGGGCTGGGAGGACTTCTGTGGGGCTGGAGCAACACTCTGGGGGGTCAGAAGCATCCTTGGGGGTCCAGAGCAGCCTCCCCGGGCTGGGCGATACCCAGAGGGTTGGTGCTGGGCAGCGTGGGATGCAGCAGCTGGGCCGTTGCCCCCGGATGGGAATGGGGTGACAGGGGGTCACAGAGCACCCCTGTCCATGGCGGAGCAGGGGCAGGAGGGGTCTCCCACAGGGACAGGGACCATGGCAGGACACACGTGGGGCGGTACCAGGACAGGGAATCAGGAGTCCCGGGACGGGTATCACCCCCTGCACCCTGCGAAGAGACGACCCTGTGTGCGGATGTTTCAGCAGCTCAGGGGGAGCCCCCGTTCTCCTACCACCCCGGGACTTTCTCCAGCTTTCCAAACTCCTGGCTGGCACCTCGTGCCAGGGACGTGCCGGGAAAAGGGGAAAGTGGGTGCAGAGAAAAGCTGTAACCCCTCCACTGTGGGGAGCAAAAACTTGCCCAGGGGGGTGCTTTTTTATGGTGATGCAAAATAAGATGCACAGAGCAAAGGTTGTCAAGGTGGGAGGCTCCCACCTCACATCTCCGGCTTATTCATAGAATCAGAGAATCATGGAATAGTTAGAGTTGTAAGGGACCTTAAAGCCCACCTAGTGCCACCCCCTGCCCTGGGCAGGGACACCTCCCACCAGCCCAGGTTGCTCCAAGCCCCGGCCAACCTGGCCTTGAACCCCTCCAGGGACGGGGCAGCCACAGCTTCTCTGGGCAACCTGGGCCAGGGGCTCACCCCCCTCACACCAAACAATTTCTGCCTCACATCTCACCTCAATCTCCCCTCTTCCAGTTTCAAACCCTTCCCCCTCGTCCCATGGCTCCCCTCCCTGCTCCAGAGCCCCTCCCCAGCTTTCCTGGAGCCCCTTTAGGGCCTGGCAGGGGCTGGAAGGTCTCCGCGGAGCCTTCTCTTCTCCAGGCTGAACCCCCCCAGCTCTCTCAGCCTGTCCTCCCAGCAGAGGGGCTCCAGCCCTCCCAGCATCTCCGGGGCCTCCTCCAGCCCCGCTCCAACAGCTCCGTGTCCTTCTGCTGTCGGTGCCCCAGCGCTGGAGGCAGCACTGCAGGGGGGTCTCACAGAGCGGAGCAGAGGGGCAGAATCCCCCCCTCGCCCTGCTGCCCACGCTGCTGGGGATGCAGCCCAGGCTGCGGGGGGTTTCTGGGCTGCCAGCGCACGGTGCCGGGGCGTGTGAAGCTTCTCCCCCACCGACACCCCCAAGTCCTTCTTCTCGGGGCTGCTCTCCAGCCATTCTCTGCCCAGCCCGGGTTTGTGCTACGGGTTGCCCTGACGCTTTTTTTTTTGGCTCTTTTCCCCAAAAAAACCAATTCCAATTCACCCAGCCACACGTTTATCACAGGGTGGGGATCGGCAGGAACCCACTGCCCACAGGAGCTGCTTCACCTGTGGCTGGGCCCGGGCTGGTGGGTGGGGGTGATGTTTTGGGGACACCTCTGAGCCCCAGCCACCCCAGGACCTCCTGCCCTGCGAAGCAAACTGGGGAGCGGAGGGACGTGCCCACACGGGGACCCAAGGTGCTGTGACAACCCTGCCACGGACCCAAAACCTGTCCTGAAGTTGTTCCCGTCCTTAACTTAAATTGGACATTTCGCCACTGTGCCGGGAGGCAGAGTGAGCATCAGCCCGGTGTCCCGAGGACAATCAGGGAAATCCCCTCATTTCTCTGCAGAGGGGTCAGGAGCTTTTTTGGGGGAGATTAAGGTCAGTCTTGGGGATCCATTAGTCAATCTGGGACGCTTTGGTGGGGGGTTCAGGTCCTTGGCAGGGTCAGACCCACCAGGATGGGTGAATTTGGGGGTCCCTGTTCTCAGTGGGGCTGCCTCAGTGTGTGCAGCGACCCTCAGGACCTTTTCCAGTGCTGCTAACTGGGAGCCGAGTGGGCATCCCAGTTTACTGGGCTGCCCCTTCCCATGTCGGGGGGAAGCGGAAGCGTAGCCAGGATTGGCCTGAATCAATTTCAGGCAGTTTTTCCTCGTAGGGTCCTCCACATGGTTTATTGTATATTATTTTACTTCATTTTGCCAGCCTGTGAGTTGAGTAAGCATGGGGTGAGAATTATAAGGAAGGGAAATAACGTTATTCAGCATATGTCTTTCTACAGAGTCCTCTCTATTACTGCTGAAGATATATAAAATAGATTTATCTATCACATAAAAATGCCTTTTTTTTTTCTGGGAAAGAATAACTTGCTTTGCTAGCACCGGTGGGAGGCAAGGAGGTGGCTGGCAGGAGCGTGTGTGGGGACGCTTGGCGTGAGCCCTCCCCAGGTACCTTGTATAGCACCTCGTGTCGGTGGCATGGTTCTGCCACAGGGAAGGCTGTTGATCTCCTGGTGTTTCCTGCTTTTTAAAAGCTTTTTATGGATTATTCAGGTTTCCCAGCTGGCAGCTGCTGCCCCCAAACCTCAGCAGTGCTGGGGCATCGGTCTCCTGCTCGCTCCTCTGGGCACTGGCCAGGCACGGTGGTGGGTTCCTCTCCTGACACCTTCAGCTCCTGGACTCGCTCTACTGGGACACCGTCGGGGAGCGATGGGTGGGGAGGAGGCAAAATCTTCGCCTTGCTGCAGTGCCATATTTGAAAATAAAGTGGTTGGTTGCTGTTTTTTTTTAAAAACAGTACTATGAAACATGACTTCTGTGATCCCTCCTTTGTCCTTCCTTGGGGCCAAGGACGACGACTCCTCACGCACCACCATCCAGCTGGCTCCCTGCACTGCCCCAGCACTTCCCACCCTCTCTCCCATCTCCCTTTCACCAGTGATGAGGCTTTCCCGGACCATCCCTCCTCTCTGGGCTGGGGCTTCTGGCCCCATTTAATGGGATTTGCCCTCAAAGGGCTTGATCGCTCACTGTCATCCCCAAACAGCCTCATTTACTGAAGGAGACTCCCTCCCCTACCAACTCATGGTAGGGGAAGCGTCCCAGGCACTGCGAACACCCCTTGCCTGCTCGAGCCCCGCAGGGCCAGCTTCCAGTCACAGACAAATGGCTCTTACCATGTGCCTCAGTTTCCCCACTGGTAAATGCGGGTGTGACAATTGCCTGGGCAAAGAAGGGAGGGCTTCATGGTGGGGAGCAGCACACAGCAAGTTCCCTCCTCCGTGTGGCCTCAGGTGAGCTATTTCTGCCTCGGGTCCCTCCACCACAGCCTGGCTGGCGTCTGCTGCTTTCCAGAAAGCTGAGGCTGCGCTGGGGACGGCGGTCCACAGCACAAGGAATGATGGAATCACTTATGTTGGAAAAGACCCTCAGGATCACCAAGTCCAACCGTAAATCTAACTCTGCCAAACCCACCACTGACCCGTGTCCCTCAGCACCACATCTGCCCGGCTTTTCAATCCCTCCAGGGATGGCGACTCCACCACTGCCCTGGGCAGCCTGGTCCAATGCTTGACAACCCTTTTGGAGGAAGATATTTTTCCTCATATCCATCCTAAACCTCCCCTGGGGCAACTTGAGGCCGTTTCCTCTTGTCCTATTGCCTGTTCCCTGGGAGAAGAGACCAAAAACCAGAGAGCGAGGCCTCCCCTCAGCCTCCTTTTCTCCAGGCTGAACAGCCCCAGCTCCCTCAGCCTCGGGGAGCTGGATGAGAGGGTCCCCAGGGGTTGGGTGCTGGATTTTGGGGTCCCCGAGAGTCAGGGCCTGCACGCTCCTTCCCCTCGCTCTGCGGCCACTTTGGGGAGGAGCGGGTCCACCTGAACGTGCGAGATATTCTCGACGGCACCTCCTACAAACCCGTCATATGCCAGTAGTGGCGCCGGGAGGACGACAGGCAACTGACCTCCAGCCCCAGGACCACCCCAGCTCCCTTCCTGAGGGAGAGGCCCTTGCCGGGCTCCTCCCGCGGGCACACCGCTGCCCTCGTCCCTGCAGCCGCCGGGCAGAAGCCAGGCGGACCCCGGCACCCCGGGAGAAGCGCAGCAGCAGCTCAGACCCGCCTCAGGGCGGCCGCCATTTTCCTCGCGCTCCCACCCTCTCCCTTGGCCCCGCCCCCGGCCCCGCCCCGCGCTCGGCTCAGGCGCGCCGCGGGCAGCCCTGTGCGGGCAGCGGCCTCGCGGGGGCCTCGCCGCCGGGCCTGGCGGTTCCAAGATGGCGGCGGGGCCGGCGGTGTGAGGTGGGAGTGTGTCGCCGGCTGCCCGCCCGCGCCTCCTCTTCTCCCTCCCGCCGTCTCCCTCCGCGCCCCGGCCCCGCTCCCCGCCCCGCAGCCGGCGGGATGCTGAGATCCACCGGCTACTTCCGCGGCATCGACTGCCCCTTCCTCAACGCCGGGGGGCCGGGCGGGGGCCCGCCCTGCCGCCGGCCCTACTGCCACTTCCGGCACCCCCCGGTGGCGGCGGCGGCGGCGGCGGCGGCGGCGGCGCGGTGCGGAGTCTCCGGCGGCCACGGCGCAGGTACGGCCCCGGTCGGCCCGGCCCGGCGGGTCGCGGTACCTCCTTCCCCCGTCTCTCTCCCTCCCCGGGCTGTGGCTGTTCCCGGCCCTGCCGCCCCCCGCCCCAGCTCTGCCGCCCCCAGCCGCCGCGTGTCCTCCCCCTTGCAAGGACAGGCCTGTGTCCTTCCTCCTCTCACGCCTGCCCACCCTTCAGGGCCTGAGTCTGCCTCCGACTCCTGTAAATCCCACCTGCTCCCAGGGCTCAGGTACTGCCCCTCATCCCCCGCCATTGTTCCCCCTCCGGTGTTGCCCCCCCCGCTCCAGCCCTTCTCCAGTGGGATGTCCCCACGGGGGTCTGTCAGCATCATCCAGGCCAAGCAGGTTGGTCCCCCTTGCCTCTGAGCTGTCGCGTCTGCTTGTGGTCAGCCCTGCACAAGCTCTGGGCCCTTGGTTGTCACCTCTGTTGCCTCCGAAGAAGGGTCTGAAGGGCCGTTTGTGCCCCACTGGCTGAGAGATGGGTGTCTCCTCCTCATCGTCGTCTGTCGGATCCCACAGTTGCCATCTGACACAGGGGTGGTGGGGAGCAGCTTTCCAACATGTCTGATCGCCTGAAGACAGCCTGTCTCTCGTCACCGGGATCAAGCCTGCAGAAGGGCCGCTCTGTTCTGATCCCTTCCTTTGTCCCTCCAGGCACCCTGGCTCACTGGCGGTGAGGTGTCAGGGCAGCCTTTCAGACCTGTGCGAGGAGTTGCTGTGCTGTCACAACCCTTCAGGAAGTGCTTGGGTTTGGGGAGCTGGAGGTGATGTGTTCCCTAGTCCAGTCCTGGGGGCAGGTCCTGCTGCTGGGGTGTCGCCAGGGGGGTTGAGATAAGCCGAGCCCCCTCCCAGTGAGGAATTTGTCAAGGCATGGAGCGCTGCCAGGTTTCTCAAATGAAGCTTGGCTATAAAAAAAGATGTTGAGCTATTGTTCTCTGTTCTTCCAGCAACTCTTGTCATTTTACTTACGTAAACGCGATGAACCTGTTGTAATGCTTACATTATTTGCTGATCTGCTTATTTTATTTTGAGAGAAAAACCTTCATTCTTCTCCCTAGTAGAATGCTGCTTGTTTTCTTGTTGTTAAAGCTTTATTTCAGTTAGGTACACTTGATAGTGTGTATGGTCTCTAACAACCTGAAGCAAAAGTTGTCAAAATAAAGCACAACTTGTGTTTTTTCTGTGCTTGCTTAACCATGGGTTATTCACAAGTTTGGAAGATGATTAATTTTTCATGTCTCCTGGTTAGCAAGTCAACTTAGCCCAACTGTGGTTTAGTTTAAAGTAAAGGAATGTTACTCAGGGCTGGCACGGGCAGAGAGATCCCATATTAGAAAGACAAAAGCTTTGCCTCTTTCCATGTTGGATTGAATTTGAAAAGCTCCCTAGAACCCTTTAGGATGGTCCGCTAGATGCTTGATATTATAGTTATCTTTCAGTCTACAATTCCTGTTTGTCTTTAAATATCTGTAGAGTGTCAGTTTTGGGACTAGATTTCCTCATTTTGGTCGGCCACCTGAAACAGCTGTGGCTGTACTAAATAAATGCTGGTGCTGGTTTCGATTTTCGAAATGGGGAAGTGAATGTTGGTCTTTAGTAAAACCTCCTGGTTTTACTGGTGCACCTGGAAAGTCTGTGCAGCTTCTAATACTGGCTGAAAAGCGTTAATGTAAGAGCTGAGTGTGAATGACAAAAAAGAAATTATTCCAGTACTAATCTTGTTAGGCCTGGTTTGGTTGTATTAGTGACCCAGGAGAAAAAAATAGTGTTTTGGGGAGTGAGAGCGGTTTGCTTACTGTATTATGGCTCTTAGAGAAGCTCTGTCTTTTGTAAAACAAAAGGTGTAAGCACGTGTGTAGTTTTCCTTGGTGTGAAGTGTCTGCCGCTTGCAAAAGAAGCAGGATCCTGAGGCTTAACTTCCAGCCCGCTGCCTCCCACTCCCGCCAGCCGGCTCAGCGCCTGCTCCTGCCCTCTTTCCCAAACCTTTGGCATCTCATGTGTGGCACGGCTGTCATAACCAAGGATCTGTAAATTCTGCCTCAGCTTAGTGTTGGACTTCAGCCATTTTTTCTACGTTGATTTCGTTTCAGGAATGGAAAATGAATGATGAGCCTGCTGTAAAACGCTGCCTTTTGGAAGGGACTTCAGCGAGGTTGCATGAGGTGCCTGATCGCTATAGGAGCGGAAGACGCTTTTGCAGTTATTTTTTAAGCAGTGCTATCTATGGCTTAGCTTCATCCGAAGGGTTCAGGTTGAAGTGCTCCTGTCTTTTCCTCTGTCTGTCTGAAGCTTGCCTAGCCTGGAAGGATGTATTTAAGGTTTACGCTAGAGGGTGTAGTAGTTTAGCAAGCGACCAGGCAACCATCTTGAAAACAGGTCCAACATGAGTTGCTCCCTGTCAGTGAAACTGCCTGTCTTGTTCTTAAGTAGCCTTCTAACAGTGCGCTGGGGCATATTTGATCTATTTAATCATGTCTCTCAATAAATAAGCTTTAAAAGCATAATATTTTTTTGCCAAAGCAGTTGGGTACCTACACTAAGAGCAACAAGATCTGTGTTTTCTGGGATAGTGCCTAGAAAAAAGGATAACATCTAAAGAATCAGCCTGCTAAACATATTGATTCAATGCCGATGTTGACTTTGATGTTTCTGTATCACTGTGGGACTGGCAGTAACCCCAAAACTCTTAGCAGATCTTCTGTAGCCTTGAAAGTAGGTAAAAACTGAGGCGTGGAGCTGGCCTTACCAGGCCGTGGTGGGAGGAAGCTGTGGACATGTGCCCGATGGAGCAGCGGGGAGGTGAAAAGAGGAATTAGTGGGACGTAGCACTGTTCCTCTTTTCTTTGCCCCCCTCACTGTCCCAGCCTTCCCGAGGGTGTAGCATTCAAATGTTTGTAGTAGATGACCCTTATTTTTCATACAGTGCTCTCATGGTCCCAACCACTGGGAGACAGTGGTGAAGAGGCCTCCATGCCTGTTAGGGGGTCAGCAGCAGCAGGGGGGCTGAGTTTTCCCCGTCCGCTGCTATTTGCGTGTTGCAGTTCCCTTTGCTTCCCCTCTGACAGCAGCTCAGTAAACAGAAACTTGTGGGGTGAGGAGGGAACTGGGGTGATGCCTCTGGTCCATAGGGCGCGTTTGATCTGGGTTCTGAAATGTGTGATACTTCGGAATCGATTTCCCCCATGGTGTCTCTTACCGCAGGTATCTGTCTGCGTGGTAAAAGAGTGTGACTACCTGGAGGCTTGTGGAAATTCAGTACTGGCTGAAAGCTGAGGAAGGTGCTGGGGTGGAGGCATGCACCGATGTGGGATTTTCACGGTGCTGTTGGTGGGCTGAGAAATGGGACATGAGCCTGTGCAGGACTGGGAATCTGGAGATTGCAAATTCTAATCCTGACTTGACTGAAGTGCTTTTTCCATCTACAAAATGGCTAAAACCCACCTGCTTCAGATGAAAAGGTTATTGAATGCGCGTGAAGTGCTTTGAAAGCGTGCTGTGTAAGTAGGGGAGAACTGCCTTCAGTCCTAAAAGCATCTCTTCAAGAGCTGTAGAGGAGAAAAATAGGTCTCTCTTTAAAGTCTAGGTCCTTAGTATGCTGAAAGACATAAAAGAAGCGTAATACATCTCTTCATAAATGTCTTAAGGAAACCAGCTCTTTGGTTTGCTGGGTTTGATAGTAGCTGTCAGGAGATGCTTAAGAGGTGGATGTTTTTTGAACCCAGAGCAGAAAGCTGCATCCAGGTCTGGAGGTCTGAGTTCCTCTTTGTCTGCTCTGATCCTTGTGTTAGCGTGAGATGGGAAGAGCAAGGCTTTCAGCACCCCGCCTTCAAATACTTTATTCTGGAGCAGTGCATGCTGACAGTTGCTCGGCAGTTCTCTGGTCTGGCCCAAAGCTTGTGGAGCGGTTTTCCTGCTGTGTGGATTTTCTGTTTGGATGGGCAAGGCTTTGCAGGTTAGATCTTGTCGTGGTTTTGGCCGGCTTGGCCAATCAGAGCGACAGATGCCCCCCACCCCCGTCCTCAGAGAGGAGAGGAAGAGATAAGGAGATTTATGAGTTTAGAAGAAGAACTAAGCTACTTTAATGAAAATAATAATAAATAAGAAAATAGTAAATAATAATAGAATAATAAAAATTAAAGAAAAAAAGTATACAATATATACAAAACTGTATCCAGCTCCCAGGATGGCGATCGCGTCACCAGCAGACACAGGGAAAGTCCCAGACTGGAGTCAGCGAAGGATGGGAGCTGAATTCCGGAACTAAAGTCAGGAATGCTGGGATCGGGATCAAAGGCAGACGGACAGACAGGGTCCTCCTCAGACGTCGGCCATTGAAGAAGGAACGAGCCAGAGCCCCCTTGCCCCTTTGATCCCTCAGCTTTTACACCGAGCGTGGTGCAGATGGGATGGAATACCCTGATGGTCGGTTTGGGGTCCCCTGTCCTGTCTGCTCCTCCCTGCAGGTGGGACCCCTCTGCGCTTCTCCGCTTCCGACCCTCTAACGGGGCAAACGGCGAAGTTTGCTGCCCTTGGTTGGTACAGCAATAAGTGTAAGCAAGAGCCTCTGTGCGCACCGTTCCTTGGTACAATCAGGTCTTACCCCTCTGAGAGTGAACAGTTTCTGAACAAGATGCTGTTAATTTCAGACTTTAGTCAGTTAGAAGAGGCCCAGCTAAAAAGTAAAAGTACAAATGAGAAAATTGGTTCTGTTTTACCTCAAAGCAGGACAGATCTAGATAGCATCTTCGAAAGGTGACTTGGATGGGTTTGTGTGGTACCGTCCAGCGATGGAGGATTTTCATCTCTCTCTGATTTATGGTACCCAGCCCACAAGTAAGCCGCTCTAACACTGTTTGGCTCCTGTTTGCGGAGGTCAGGTGTGGAGAAATCCTCAGGCTTATTATCTCCCCAGCTTTAACTCTATTGATCCTGTCACTGCTGCAGGAAGGCATTTCACCTCGCCCTTCTTCCAAGTCTTCAGCTGAAAAGCGACCACATGGGATGGCTGTGACTTGCATATGAAACGCTGTGCAAAATGATACTTGGTAAAACCTAAAGTGTCTCTTCAAATGTTAAAACCTAGCTTTAATCATCCTCAGCCCATGCGTGACCGTAGGATCTCGCTCGGCTTGAGGCCATTCTCCACCGCTGAGGTTCCTCAGGCGGCATGCTGCTGCGCATCAAACCCCTCCGTGTTTGGTGGGAGCAGCCTCTGCCCTGCCTGGGCTTGCATTTGTACTACTTACATCGCAGTGCAGTTCGCGCCATGTGTAGAAAGGATGAAAAAAAGCCTTTAACAGATGTTTTTCCTTCCTGTAGTTGATGTTGTGCAAGATCAGCTTCTTGTAGGAAAGAGCTTTTAATATCGTATTTGCTACAGGGAGATTGAATTGAGCAGAAATGGAAACTTATGAACTGCCTTTGGTATTTCTACACCGAGAGAAGAAATCGGGTGGTTTGGTGTTGGGTGCTCTAGTCCGTGAACTGTGTGTGGGGGGGCATTGCTAAAACTACTTTTTTTTTTTTTTTCTCCACAT
The DNA here is from genome assembly GCF_963924245.1 of Chroicocephalus ridibundus. Lineage (NCBI taxonomy): Eukaryota > Metazoa > Chordata > Aves > Charadriiformes > Laridae > Chroicocephalus > Chroicocephalus ridibundus. The sequence continues at coordinate 7,470,710 of NC_086305.1, read as the reverse complement.
TTGTGTTTAGGACAGTAATTACCAAAATGCCACCGGTGGATTTTTTTTTTTTTTTTTTTAAACTGAGTTTTGAAATGAAGAATAGAAAACCCACTTGACAGTAAGGTCAGGATGTGTCTTCTCGTGTAAATCAAAGTCACAGCTTTCCAGCTGTTAGGGAGTTCGTGTCATTTAACTAAACTGTCAGTTACAGCAGTTTTCCTGTGGGTGGGCAGGTGCAGCTGCTTTATGTGTCGGGATTTCAGTGTGGGCTGGCGGGGCACTGCTGATTTTTGGTCTTTCTGCAAGCAGGAGTGTGGCTGTGGGGAGGCTCGGCCCTGGGCTTGCAGGCAGCTCTTCCTCGCTCCAGTTAGACGTGTGAAAATCAGGAGGTGGGAGCAAATCTCTCTCGAGCCGGAAGGATTTTGAAGGCTAAAGGTGCAGCGACCTGCCTCGGTGTCGAAGGCACTAGAGTTGTGCCAGTGTTTGAGAGCTCCCTGGGCTTTTCTCCACCCACCACGGGAACCCTTTGCTCTTCCAGGATTTCTCTCTCCCGTTGGGAATATCTTGCCTTACTCTGATATTTTATTTTTTTCTCCTCTAGTTGAATGCCGCAGTGCTGCGTTAGTGCTGGAGAAGTGGAAAGCACAATTCGCTAGTCCTGGGATTCCCAAACCGCTCTCCCCGGGCTGGGCAAGGTGGTTCAGAGGCGCCGGGATGGCGTTGTCAGCTCATGTAATCCCGGCGAGGCGGCAGCGCTGGGCGGTGGGCAGGCAGCGACAGGCAGCGCCGGGTTGTCTCCCTGCCCTGCCGGCACCGAGCGTGGGCTGCGGGGCTGGAAAAGGGGAGTTGCCTTGGGCTCCTGGGACGGGGAGACCTCTTCGTGTGACCCTGCGGATCACCCACCGTTTGGGAAACCACTGTGCTCGCCAGTTTGGTCGCTCAAATCAAGTAAAAAGCGATGTGTACAGTTGGGGAAAGTACAATGTCAAAAAAATCCCCCAAGGTGATGGCAGTAGCGCTAGGAAAGAAGAAACCAGGCAAAAAGCCCCCGCAGACACTCGAGTAAAACGCAGTCTGACTTGGGAGTAAATGAGAGTGAAGGCGGGACTTTGGGTTGGTAAGTCCTGCCCTAATTATCTCTGCAGCCCAGAAAGTGCTGTGTCAGCACATGGTCAGTGGTGGCGTGCCATAAGCTTTGCCGGAGTGTCTTAGCAGTACCAAGCAGATATTAAAAGCCTCAAGTACAGCATGAACAAATATCTGCAATATTTATTAACCGCGGGGAGCTCAGGTAATTCTTTGAAGTTTTTGACTTGCTGTGGAGCGAACTTGTGTTTTTGTGTGGGTTGCAGTACGTGAAGAAGCAGAGGCGAGAGCATTGCCTTCTCCAGAGAGGCTTTCACGTGTTAGCCGTTCGTTTAATGCGAGCCTTTGGTCCTCAGGGTTGCATCTGCCTCTGAAATATATGGACTATGCAAAAAACTCGGCTCTGCTTTGGAGGGTTTAATTGCGCACGGATTTTTAATTTCTCTGTGAGATCTAGCCTTTTTCTTAAAGAGAAGATCCGGGCTGAGAACTGGGGAGTATGTTGGGTTTGCTGGTTAGAAGAGTCTGCGGAACTGCAGGTGTCTGAGTCGTAAAGGAGCTGCAAAGTATTAATTCCAGCTTTTGAGTTAACTAAAGCCAGACAGGTTTTAAAACCAGTTTAAGTTTTGGTTTCAGTCCTTCATAAGCCACAGCTGAAGTTTTTAAATGTAATTTAGCTTGAAAGGTGCTTTTCTTTAGTTTTTAACTTTGTTTTTCAAAGTCTGCAGTTTCTGCCTGTATTTGAAATACTGTTGGTTTTTGGTTTTTTTCTTATATGGGAATTCTTCACCTGAAATGGTTAAACAAATAAGACAGGTGTTGAGAAGATAGCTTATCTTGAGCAAGCCGGAGAAAGGCTGGAAAATTAAGGGACTGGTGGGTGAGGAGCAGTGTTACTGCCTGTCACCGTGCTGGTCAAACTAAGTTTTCAAGGCGGAGTTGAATAGAGAGAAAAGAAGACACTAGAATACTTGAAATAGTTTCTTTTTTTTTTTTTTCTTCTGCTTTTTTGAAATGAAGATGTGCTCTACTAATGAAGTTTTGGAGCAGATGCTTAGTTTTACCTAGCACTTATACAGGAGATGTGGAAATGTTTTCTGGTCTGTCTTTTTCTTGGAAACAGAAAAAACAAATGTCTGTTAATTTTTTATTATTTTTTTTTCCCAAACAGAATTTCAACTTTTCTTGTATATTGAGGAATAACTTTAAAGTAAAATGAGAGAGGGAATGGAAAGATCTCCAAAGAATCCAAACATTGAATACCCAGATTAATGTATCATCGATTTTAAAACGGTGAGACGCCTTCTAGCCTGCGCGATGACAGGCTGTGGGGTTGGGGTAGCAGCCTGGGGAGCAATTGTGACATTTGGGGTGCCAGCCTTTGCTTTCTGCCCCTCTCCTGGCAAATACACCAGTTATCTTTCCCACCTTCCCTCCCTGGTTATGGGAGAAATGTGCCAATGGTGCGATTTCCCTATAGGAAAACGTCAGTCGCAGATCTTCATGCGTCTCTGATGCTCGTTGCCTGCCGCTGGTGTTCTCGCACCAGCGCGGATGGGACTGTAAATCACTGTGGCAATAGAGGAATGTAAATGATGGCTTTTGCATGGGCCAGACCATCTAGTTTTGGCTTTTGCATCCTCGGATTTAACTAGTGTTGTCGTGTGAAGCAGTGGCGGTCCCAGCTGCGCTCCAGGACGGGCTGGGAGGCCATCAAGAGGGGGTAGCTGCCGTATTTAGCGGGCTTGAGAACCTTTTAGCTGCCTCTTCTGCTGTGCCAGGGGTAAAAAGTTGTTTTTTCTTGAATTAAACAAGGTGCGTACTGTTTCCCTGGACGTTGCTTTCTGAGCTGCTTTGAGGGTTGTGCCCTAATGTTCTCTGGTCAGAGGGAGTTTCCTACCTGAGTGAGTCAATCCCTGATGTCGCTGCCTGCCGGGGGGTGGCTTGGCCCACGGTGGAGCTGCTCCCTTGCAGGATTGAACCCACTCAGGCAGGTCCCTGTCTCCTCTCTGGCCACAGCGTGACAGCAGTGTCGGGCAGCTTGAGCTGAGAAAATGGCTTATGGCTTGTACGAGGATGATGTCCTGGATGCTCTTGTCCCTCAGTGTGATCCACCCCTCCCTGTGCTGGTTGTGACATGCTCCGGGGAACCCCCTGTTCAAGTTCAAGCCCACCGAGATGGTCCTTCGGTGGCACCGAGCGCTTACGTGGGCTGCCAACATCTGGTGAAACCGTAGCCTGACCTTGAGCAGGCTTTGTCACAGCAGGTTTAAAAATACTGCAGTGTGATGGACGACTGTTCAAACTTTTTTCAGACTTGCTAATATAAGACTTTCTTTTCTCATATTTGCTTCCTTTTTTCCACTAAAGAAATGACCGTGTTGGTTCATGATGTACTCGACGTTGTGGCATCAGATACCTCTCGTGCAGTGATAAATGCAAGGAGCGGGGTACGCTGGGAGAGGCCAGTGTGGGCTAGACTGGCTGTAATACCTCAAACCTTGCTGCTCTGGTGTTCTTAGACCAGCACAAGTTTATCTATGCCTTTAATACTTAATAATTAAAGTTATGATTTAAAAAGAGAAAGAGCAAAAATAATCATTAGGACTAGGGTTAAACTTGAAGAAACATTTCTCTTACCTCCTCTTACCTGCCCTCCTAACCCATTTACTCGGGATAATTATTTGAAATGTACTATTTTAAATCTCAGTGTTAATTATGTCCAAGTGGTTGGATATTATTGTTAATTGTTACAAATTTGCTTTGGGTACTTGCAAATGAGGTCTGTGCCAAAAACTGCCATTTCTTTTGCGCTGTTTAATTCTGCAGAGCAGCAAAACTCAGGCTGCTGGTAAAGCCTTTTGGAAACATTTTGTTCTTGAGAACCGACGTCTCTTCTGTGAAGCATTAAATGAAAAGCTTAAAATAATTTTCCAATGGTGATAATTCTTCTGTAATCGCAAAGGTTGTCCATTTACTAAGTACTGGCACTGTAAACACGGGCAAGCTGTTAAGCTAACAAAGGCGTTCTGCTGACGTTAAAATAAAAATGCCCCCCCCCCCCCTTTTTTTTTTTCCTTCCTACGAAGAGGTCTCCCAGCAGCTTTCACCTTCCCCATCTCCCGATGAATGTGCCTTTTGTTGACAGCTCCAGGTGACCCAGGAAAATGGGTGACTTCAGCAGTGGCAGATCTTGAAAACGTTGGCCGTCTTTTGGCTTGCGCTGGTCCCTTGCAGCTTGCCCAGCAAACCCTTCCCTTCTGAGATCCTAATTACCGTCAATTTGAAAGTTTCTAATTTTTGCCTCCCTCTTGCTTAGCAGCAGCTGCTGCTGCTTAGCAGCTTTGTGTTACATCTGGAAGGAAGGTAGTTGTCATCTGTGTCCCACCTGTATCCCAGACTTTGACTCCTTCCAAAACCTGCAGGTTGACAGCGACTGGTACCCGTCATACATTCGGGCTTTTCTGTATTTAAAGCATCTGAAGTATGTGTTTTGGTAGGGTGCTTGGGGGGAAAAAAGACATCTTTTTCTGCAGAATGATTCACCGTAAAATAAGTTTTGTCATCAAACAGGTGACCTTGTACGCCCATTATTCCTTTAATGTCAGCCTTTGTTTACTGCCTTTGCCTGTCGCACAAACTAGAAGGACCAGTGCATGGCAAGTAGTCGCGGGCTTGTAGAAGCTCTGTAATAAAACAGCTCCACCTCAGAACTGAGGCCTCATTTCCCAGAACCAACATGACTGTAACTAGGAAAAAACCCAATCAACCTTGGGGTTTTTTGGAAGAATCTTCTTTTACGCTTCTACGTACTCTGTGCCAAAATGGCTGATGTAAGTGCAGCTCATCTTGGTGTATTGTAAAGTAGTTCTAGGTTAAATAAATTGTTCCCTGAGGTCCTACGTAAATTATTAATAACTTGTTTTGTATAGTGTTGATGTTACACTGTGTTTTTGTGTCTCAGAAGGATTATTGCATATGTCTGAGGTACATTAATTTATTAAAATAGTTTGCATTTTAAAGAGTGTCCTGACAGCAGTTTAGTTCACAATCCTGTAAGGAGTTGTCATCTCAAGTCTCATTATCTCATGATTCCCAAAGGACAGTGTAGCCTCTCAATTTTACATCCATCCAAAAAGAGTTATTTCACTGCATGGTGCTTCTCGCTCGTTTTCCTGCAGCAGAAATACCGCAGGCGTCTTGTATATCAGAACAGCAAAACCAGCGTAGTTCACCTTGTAGTAATCTTCCTTTACACCAGGGATACTCCTGTTAGTGTTTGAAATGCAGAGGAATAAATGGAAAAGCTGAAGACAACTCCTTTGAATCCTGCGTCCAGGTTGTAAGAAGGGGGGTGTGGGTGCAGCTGGATGCCTGCCTGGGAGGGGGCTCAGCTGTCCCACAGACCCTTTCCTCTCCTTGCTACCTGGGAGTACAATTAGACACCTGAAAAAGTGGCCTGATTTCAGGTAGCGTATTTAATTTCTCTGACTTTAAAAACTTGTGTGTATATATGTGCGTATATATATAGGGGGGAAATAGCGGAAGATTGGTGAGGAGGATTGTAAATACGCTCAAGTGACTCGCACCTGGGGTGTTGGAAAACACATATATCACACTAACTGTTGTTTAGTCTTATGTGCTTGACAAGTAGAACATCTGTGTTTAGATAACGCAGGCCTGTGATGGACTTGGAGGCACCTTATCGAACGTGCCTGAGATTCCTGCCCTGCTGTTGGAGAGATCGAAGCACGGTGGAAAACTATGCCTGCTTGAATCCCTCAAATACTGGCGACAACAACAGGTTGGGTCTCTCTCTCACTGACAAGGAAAAACTCTGTAGCAAGGACTGTCTTGCTCCATGGTGCCTGTGTTCCCCCTTGTGTGCCTCTGCCCGGGTGCTGCTTCGGGGATCCCCCGGTTCGTAAAGTATCGAGATTAAATTTACCCCTTGCATTTCATCTGTGGTTTTGTGGTTGTTCCCGTGTCCTGCCTGCGTCAGCTCACACAATGTGTGTGTGTATGTATGTGCGTGTGTAGAGAGAGAGATATATATATATATATAAAAAAATCCCCTTCTGCTGGCGTTTCCACTACAGTATCGGCAAATGCATCGTGGCCAAAGGTGACGCTCCTGATGAGTATCGCGGAGCCCACTTACACAAGTGTCTTTCATGGCAAAGGTAGCCTTTGATCAGCGTCGCTTGGGTAATCCATCAGGCCTCTACACACCTACAAAAGAGCTCTTTCATGACGATATCTCAAAGCCTCCTGGCATTCTTAGAGATCATAATGTATTTTTATATCTGATCATTCCATTGAAAGAAAATGTGCAAATTAGCTTTATACTGTAGATGAACAGCAGAGAGTCAGACACCAGGTCAGTGCTTAGGTTGTCTTCTACTTTCCCTGTATCCTGATATATTTAAAATCGTTTGTTTTTCTGCATGGACAAAATGTCTTTCGTGTAGTTTGGGTTGGGTTTTTTTGGTGTGGTAGTGTTTGTTGGTTTGGGTTTTTTTTATTATTTTGGCGAGTCTTTAGATCCAGACTCTGTGTTCTCACCTCTGTTTGTTTATAGGCCACCTAATACTTATCTCTGCCCAGGCTACCAGGCTGTCAGCTCTCCCCCTGACGATGCTTGGGCTAAATTTTAAGTCTCCATCTTGAGTTGGAGGGTAATAGCTGACCCTTCCAGACATCACTGCACCGGCCTTCTCTACCACTGTGGTGGTGGGAAATGAGGTGGTGGGTATGGAGGGCTCTGTTCTTTATCAGTTTTTAGGCTAATATTTATACCTCGTTATTTTGTTAATCTGTTTACACGTAGTAGCCTTGCTGCTGCTGCTGCTTGCAGGTTTGTTCCTGTTTTTCCCTTGTTCCCTGCATTTCTTTGTGGTTTCTTTTTGTAGCTGGGCTGGGGATATCGGTCTGTTCCGTGTACACCGTCTGCTGAGATGTTCTGCTTTGCCACCTTCTGCCTCTTCTCTCCCGCAGGGTGTGAGCTGTGCTGGGTGTCGTGATGGGGAAGAGCAGACACTAGTTTTGGAAACCCTCTTTGTGGCTTGGTTATAAAACACTGCAATAGGTGGAGGGTGAGCTTGGTATAGGAATATATCCCCGTGTTCTTTTTTCCCCACATTTCTGATCCTGAGCTCAGCTCTGACTGTCCTTTGGAAGATAGTGACATCATGCTGCGATTGCCCGGAGTCCCTCCTCAATCAGGAGCTAATTGGTTTGGAAAAAAACTGCGCAAGCCCAAGGGGGTAAAAAGTGTTTTATGAAACCACTGCCTTTATTTTAACCCAGTCTCTGTTAACTCTGCTTGCTCGGAGGTTCGTTCTGCCAACTGCTAGATGGGTTCTTTTCTGATTACCAGAGAGCGCTGTGCATTCATGGAGCCTCTCTCAAAAACAAAACAACAAAACAAAACAACAAAAAAAACCACCACGACCCCCAAAACCCCCCAAGAAAAAACTCAATTTTGTGAGAATGGTGGAAACGACTCCTGTAAACGCAGTTCATTTCTGGCTGTTATAAGAAATTCTTTCACCCCTGTTAGACCTGAGAGTTGGGTTTGGGTTCCCCCCCCCCCCCGTCTTTTATCTCTCTGCTTACTGTTTTGTTCTTCTGTGTATTCATGTTGGAAAGCCAGTTTTACTACTGTCCTTGTAGCAAAGAACAAAAAGTTCCTCTGGAATAGCAGCAGCCAGAGACACTATGATAAAACAAGGATTGAAGACTCTTCAAAGTCGAAAAACCAGCCATTACCTTGTCCCTAACTTCTGTTAGCTTGCTAATTCTGTTAGCTTGCATCTTTATCGCTGGTTCCTCCATTACTATTCTGATTTTTCGAGGTGAGGTTCTTTTCCTGCCTATTCTTTGGCAAGCTGGGTGCCTGTCATTCCGCACACGTGCGGGAGTGATGGCCTTTTCCCTGCCTTGGGAAAGGTGGGTGGGAGAGTTTGGGATACCGTGGCAGGAAGTAGAGAGCGTTTATGCTTGCGATAACTGCTCCCATGGCCTTTTCAAGATGAATGGTACAAGACGAGCTTTAACAGACTCCAGTTGCAAGTTTTCCCATGGAGAGGTTGCTTTGGCATTTCCATACAGTTCCATAGGGTGGACTGTCACTCACCCAAAGCTGTCCTGGGGAGCTGTGGTGGGAAGAGCCGTGCAGCATGGTCAAAGCGTATCCTCTGCTCGTCATCCTAGAAACGCCTGCGTAAGAGAGGCCACCGAAGGGAGTCGGCTGAAAAGAGAAACGTCAGGTTGGGGTTCTGGGCGTTTAGTGATCCTCTCTTGGTGGCTGTTCTGGGCGGGTTGGGTTGTGTTGCCTTTGCACCTTCTTATTAGCAGTTTTTCCATCCAAACAAGACTGGTTTTCCTGCAGCTGCCATGAGAAATACCGGGCTTTGAGGAATATTGGTGGCTTTCAGTAGGTTTTGAGCATTGGCATCGACAAATGAGAACATAATCCAGAGTCTTCATACTGGAATCCTCTCTCCTCCCTTGCTCACTTCATTGAATTAAGCAGATATGCTGTGCATACTCAGTTCCTCTTGGTCCTAATTCAGTGATTATTTTTAGTGCCCTGAAGAATACTTAATTTATAGAGCTTTTCCATGAGTAATAAAAGGCCTTTGTTAATAGATCTTTAGTCCTTAAGGCCTGTGAGTAGTTTGTAAAATCCAGTCTAGCCACACACCAGAGAATGTCACTGGTGGCTTTTGGTATCAGACGTCTATTCTGTGGTGCTGAGAGCATGACTTTTGGTAGTGTCTTTCAGTATTGGGTTTCGAAGACAGCAGACCGTAAAAATACCTTTTTAAAATTTTTCTCCAAAGAAAATTTTACCTAAATTGCTGTTACATTTACCTAAATTGATTATTTTTCTCCTCCTCTTTTACAGAGCGGGGCTATGATCCCTACAATCCAGAGCTTCCAAGGCCCTCGCTGGAGGCGGAGGATGGCGCTCTGGCTGACATTACGGATGTGACACCTGGTATTCTGGAGCTGGAACTGGTCAACAAGGCCATTGAAGCAGTCAAAAACGAAGTTGAGAGAGAGCAGAAAAAGTATGAGGAGCTGCTAGAAACGACAAAGGAGCTCAGTGCTTCAGAGGCCTCCTCGCTCATTTCAAATACACCCGTGTCAGCTGCTGGGACGCAAAATGATTCATTGACCTCCTTAGAATATAATCCAGGTAGCTACAACTTTAATAATAACTCAGACTACAACCCTACTCCTCTCGCTGCTGCTAGCCAGTCAAGTAAATACACTTTAGATAGTTCCCGATGTAAAGGTAGCTCGCTGGAATATGTCCCCAAGGCTATAGTACAGAATAAAAAATACAGCAGCACTGTCACTAACAATAAATATGTGATTGATGACTCTAAGCCTTCTACAGACTTGGAATATGACCCGCTTTCAAATTACTCAGCCAGGCTTTTGAGCAAAGCCACAACAAAGGAGCCCAAGGGGTCTAAAAGGGGTAGGGTCTCTAGTTATGAGGAATCTTATTCTCCATCGCGAAAGAAGCTCTGTGAAGTACCCGATGACTATGAAGCCAGGTTCTCGTCCTCTGAAGATGAGACCGATGCGGATTATAAGACAACTTCTGTTAGTTCACAATCAAAAGCTGGTTCTGAAAGTGAATCAAGTGACAGGTTATCCAACAAAGAGCAGAGCACCAAACTGGATGACTTTGCTTCCTGGGATAGCAAAGAAGCAGCAGCGCAATATGGCACGGAGGACCTTACAAGTTCGCAGAAAAATCTTGCCAAAAACTTACCAGACAAGAATGCAAAAGCAGCAAAATTGTGTTCTGGTAAGAATGACCGGGAAATTGAAAATAAAAACAAAGACTCAAAAGACAAAACAAAAAGGAAGAAGTCAGATGTTAGTAAAACACCTGGCCTCAGTGAGGTTGGCAAGAAGGAGAAAAGTAAAAATACAGAAAAAGACAAAGGGCTCAAGAAAGAAGAAAAATTAAAAACTAAGAATGATGAGAAAAACTGTAAAGATAAAAGTGTCAAAGTAAAAACTGATGGGAATTCAAAGAAACCTGAAAAACAAAAGTCAGAAAAAGTAGATGGGCTTAAAAAAGAAAAATCCAAGTCCTCCAGCAGTAGTTCAGGGAAAAGCAAGAGTGAGGATGCCATCAAAGGCTCTAGTACAGAGAAGCTGGGGAGCAGCAAGAAAGACTCCAAACTAAAAGCAACTGACTTGAAAAATGGTAAGGAAAGCTCTGGTCGTAAAAACAAAGAGAAAGGGACCAAGACTCCAGCACTGGAACGCAAGAAAGAAAAGGTCAGTTCTACTGAAAAAGGAGATCCAAAGAAGAGTCGGAAGCAGCGGAGTTTGAGTCACGTTGACCTGTTTGGCGATGAGAGTGGGGATGATGATGACAAAAGCCGGCCTTTGGCATCCACGTTTCTTGACGTGAGCTCGAATTCAGACGGTGATGACTGTGGTTCAGACTCTGAGAGTGAAAATGAAGGGACAAAGAAAGTGAAGCGCTCTAAGTTGTCAAAGTCGTCATCGTCTTCCTCAACATCTGATGACATTGATTATTCCATCCTTGAGAAAGACTTGGACTTTGAGTCAGACCCAATGGAAGAGTGTCTCAGGATTTTTAATGAATCTACAGATGTGAAAACTGAAGACAAGGGAAGGCTGGGGAAACAGGTAATGCTGGTTTGGGTGGGTTGGTTCTTGCATATCTAAATGTGAGAGGATTCCGGTTTAGTTTAGTGGTGTTGCTTATTCCAAGTTGCTGAAGAGGGCTATGGAGGGAGACTCCATGTGTTGGAAGACTCTCGTCCGTGTCATGACTGAGTGCTTTGAAGAGTTTGAAGAGTTTACCCATTGAATTGAAAGCTGCTGTGAAATGTAAGGTTTCAGTTGCCTTTTGTCTGGAAGGCCTTTATCTTTCAGGGTTATCAGTTACTTCTGTCTCCATCTGCCCTAAGAACCATGGTGGCCTGGATGGCTGGAGAAAAGGCTTCAGAGAGAGTATGTTGTGGGTATTTCAAAGCTAATCCAAGTTTGCTAATCTGGGTTATGCCGCTTTGTTGCAGCAGAGTTTAAGGAACATAGTGGCAGGTAGAACCAGGACAATGTGTTGGCGTAAGTCAGTCAATGTAGTTGGCACTGGACACTTCAGAGACTCCCCAGATTACTGTTTCCCATTTTAAATGCACACTGCAGATATTTTATGAGGATCTCTGGATACCTTGTAGGTGGCCCAAATAAGAAATGGAGGGTAAAATTTCTTCAAAAGGCAAAAAGGGTTTCAGAATAAGAAGGTAAAAAGACAGCATTTACAAAAAAAGGCTTGTGCCAGTGGCTGTGAGGTGGTCCCCAGAGGGTGCAAGGCCCTTGTTTTCAAAGATTAAAACAGAACAGGGCGAGTGGCTCGAACTGGAAGAGGGGGGATTGAGATGAGATGTGAGGCAGAAATTGTTTGGTGTGAGGGGGGTGAGCCCCTGGCCCAGGTTGCCCAGAGAAGCTGTGGCTGCCCCATCCCTGGAGGGGTTCAAGGCCAGGTTGGCCGGGGCTTGGAGCAACCTGGGCTGGTGGGAGGTGTCCCTGCCCAGGGCAGGGGGTGGCACTGGGTGGGCTTTAAGGTCCCTTCCCACCCAAACCAGTCTGTGATTCTATGAGTGTAAAAGGCTGGAAAGCAGCTGCTGGCAGCGATCCTCTGACGGCCCCTGAGGCAGGGAAGTAGGAGCAGACAAAACTCCTTTGTCTTCCAACGTCTGAGTTTAACTGGGCAGCGGGAGCAAACCCTGGATCCCGGCAGTGGCTGCCGTTGCATGGGCAGGATTGACAATGCCTTGCTGTCCATCCCAGCACAGCCAGGTTTTCTGTTGGCATGATTTTGCCTGTGCACAGAGCAGGCGTTCAGGGATTTGGATTGGGAAGAGCTTTAAAAAAAGGACAATGACTGATTTGGCAATGTTGAGAAAACACCCCGAACTTCTATCTGGCGTTACCCATCTGGCACATCTGAGCGCAGTGCGGAGGTATTGGGATCGCTGAGTCAGCTGTATCACCTGGGAGGCTTTAATGGGGCAAGGTGACAAAATCCGGTGCCCTCTGTGTGCTGGGGGACAGGGGGTACCGAAGGCTGAGTGTGTCTATCCAAGGAATTAATTACTGAGTGGCATCAGCTGCAGCTATCCTGCATCCCAAAGGTCACAGAGATACTGGGACGCCATCAGGGCTTCCAGTGTGTTCCAGGTTAGACCCCTTCGAACACAGCAAGACCCCTGTTGGGATTATCGATCTGAAGGAGGGGCAGGGGAGTGCAGCAGGAACCACACGACCGCGTGGTGGAAAGGCCTTTTCACCCGGTGTGATTGTTTGTTGGCTTTTATTCTAAAAACGGCATCAGAAATGGGTGCTGGTTTTCAGGCTTTTGTTAGTCGGGCGGGTGAAGTGGCCGTCAACAAAATTCTTCCCTTGGTGACCCATCTGTATGTGGAGGACAAAGTGAGGCAGGATCTGCGGCGCGGGGAGGAGAGCTCATCTTTTGGAAAGAATAGCTGGGCTATTAAAGCTTTTTGCTGAACTCTCCGTTGCAATAATGTCCCCGATCTGTTCGGAGAGAGGTCTGTGTTGCGGACAAGTAAAGACCTTTTTAGACTCATGAAACGCCTTGGTAGAAGAAACTATATAAAACAATTGAGCGTAATGATTTTCTTCTGAACTGTTAAGCATTACTTGATTTTGCTTGTTTAAAACTCAGCTGTTCTTTCTTCAGTATTTAATATAATTCCCAGCTAGGAATCGGCACTTTATTTTTGGCTTTGTTTCTTCAAATTGCCTGCTTTAAGTGAAAATAGTACAAGGGCACACAACCTATAGTGGGAAATAGAATCATGGAGCGGTTGAGGTTGGAAGGGAACTTACGGATCATCTAGTTCCAACCCCCTGATATACTGATCCGTTTAGAGCTTTCCAACTACGGGATGATTCCAAATGGGCTGAATTCAGAAAGTGCTGAACCAGGGGCTGCTACTCACTGCAAACAGTTAATTCTGGCATGGAGTGGCGATGTTCGGCTGTCAACAGACGCGTGTCTTTCCTTTGCGCGTGCTTTACCTTCGTTCCCTGCCCTGAAATTTAATTTCTGCCCTGTTTCGGAAAGGAAAGAACAGGCGTCGCAGCAGAGGGGTCCTTCGTTGGGAGCTGGGGGTTTGTAAGTGGGTGCCTGCTTCCCCGCTGCGTTTCTGGCGGGTGGGATTGGTCACTGGGAGGTTTTTTTGTTTGTTTATAGAATAATTTTGTAGCTGGAGCCCGTGTGGTTTGGTCTCAGTAATGTGCCAGTCCGGAGGGAAGGTATGTGTGGGCATTGTGGGACTTTTCCACCAGGAAGGATCACTTTGTGAGAGTTTATTAGGGACGTCACTGGAGTAACAGATTTACCGAGTTCCTAGAGAGCGAAGCGATTCAGTGGGAAGTGCTCACCCAGAGCGCCCTCGTGGCGATGGACACGCTCAGCCTCCGCCACCTGGGATGAGGCTCATCCCCAAATCCGGCCTTCAGCTCGGCTGCTGGGTTTCTAAGGGACCGTCAGGCTCGTCTCTGCTCAGAGCTTGGCCAGGGGCTGGGTTGGAAAACTGAAAGCAAGGTTGACTAGAGAGCAGCTAGAGTTTTGAAAAATAAACTTGTGTTTTGTGTAAATGAACAGCCGGGTCAAATTCAAAGAAGGTTTTAAAGTGGTTCCCCCGGCCCCTGCGAGCAAGTCTGAGGTGTTGGCTCGGAAGTAGCTTTAGCTGGAGAGGTGCTGCTATTTCCTCTTGGGTCTCTGGCCATACAAATGTGTCACCGGGGGATCTGTCACTGCAGTCTCTCTGCAGGTACGGTTGTGGATAAAACGGCAGGGAAACGTGTCCCAACGCGGGGATTGGGGACACCGTGGTTTGGCATCGAGCAGGTTTCCAGGACCTGCTCTGGCAGCACGTTATACAAGGCCAGAAATGAGTCAGCTCCCAGTTTCTTAGGAAAAAAAAAAAAACCAAACCAAAACCAAACAACCCAAAAACAACCCCCCAAACCAAACCGCCTGGATTTTCCGAATGCCACGAAAGGTGAGGTGTGTGAGCAGCTGGCGGGAGAAGGGTGTTCAGGTCTCTGGTGGTGGGCAGGGGCTGGCCTGACTCATGCCAGTGCTGCCTAGGGCACAGCTGGTGGAGCGACTCCCTGGGTGGCAACTGTAATGCTGCTGTTCCTTGGCTTCGTTGGCGGCTCTTGGGTTCAAAACAAGGTTTGTTTTAGTAATTCGGCTGCTGACCACATCTTCTTCTCACTTGCGAGGACTTTCTGTTAACCCGAAAGGAGACTTTTCAGACCTTCTTATTGAGAGGGATCTTCAAGTCTATTCAATTTTGGAAGCTTGTTCTTTTGTTTTCCAGCTATCCAAAGAGGAAGGAAATGAAGAAAAGACAGAAGATAATCTAACTACCTTGTTTCCTGGCCAGAAAAGAAGGATCTCTCATCTTGTCAAACAAGGAAATGTAAGTGCAGCTTTTAGAAGCAAAAGTTTAGTTTCTTTGCAGTGAGGATTTTCTGTCCTGTTACAGCACTGGAAAATGATGCAGACCCAGGTTCAGGCAGTAGCGTATGAGTTGTTGGCACTGGAATCCCTCTGTCAGGTTTGTTTCCTCCCCTTTCTGATTTCTGAAAAACGTGGTGAGGTGTCTGCTAGAAATGGCAGACAATAAACTTTCATAAAACCACGGGTAAGCTGTGGAAGAGAAATGGATTCTGCCCCTCGTAACTCACTGGGATTGATGGAGCTGTTCGTTTTTCTACAGTACGGCTTCATCCAATCACTTAGATGAAAATTAGCTGGACGCGAAGTCAGTCTGTGTCTGATTGTGCTTTTCTTTGTCTCATGGACCTAAAAGCTGTAGGAATTTTGTCAGATGTTTAAAACCATTACCATGTATCTGTTCTGAATCAGCCAATACATCAACAGTATCTTGTTTGATACTCTTCTTCCGCAGTTGTGAAAACACTTTAAATACAGAGAAGAATGGGAAAAAAAAAAAAGGCAAGGAAGACAATCTGATTTTTTTATTTTTCTCACTGGGATTTTAATTCATGTTTTCTCTGAGGGTTTAATGTGTTTCCCTCCAGGTGCTGGGCACAGATTAGTCAGTTTTATGTTCCAGCGGGGTGAGAGTGGAGACTTACGTGCTGATTTGAGCTACCGTCCAAATTAATTGTTCTTCCTTTCCTGTCTGCCTAGAAAAGGTTTCTTTGCTTTTAATAACTTGAAGCCCTGAGGTCAATACAATGCATTTTATTTAACTACATATCTTCAGCCAGTTCGCGTGTTTTGATAAGGGCCCTTTCTTCCAAAGTGAAGAGATAAGAGGCTGAAGCAAATGGGTTGGAAATTCATTAACTCAAATATTTATTGTAAATAGGCACCTTTTAGACATGTACAAATCCTTAAATGCGTTTTCTTAATGTGACAGCTGATCCCAAAATGCTTTTCCAAAGATGCGTGCCCTGGCGCAGCCATTGCCTGGGCAAACAGAGCCGATCCGGTGTGTTCAGTGGCAGCCGCCTTCAGCACGCAGCGGGACGTGCCTTCCCCGGGGTATCGCGGCTCGGCGCTGCTGCCAGCTCCGCGCAGGGGGGGCCGTAAGACCTGAACTGCTGCTTTTACATGCAGAGTTGAGGCTCGTGCTTTGCCCTGTCCCTCCAAGTCGAATATTTGCTCAGTCCTGGCTTGTGATTTATAGCTCAGGGACTGAGCAAGCAGAAGGGGAGGGAGCCGAGTTCTACTTTAGTTGCCGGGGGAAATGGTGGGCCAAAGGAATTGAAGGTGAGTCGGAAAATGAGTGTCCTGTCCTGCTCGGAAGTCTGTAATTATCATTTAATGGCTGACTGCGCTCAGGTTGGTATCCAGAAGCTGGTGTCAGCATCAGAGGCCAGGAATGCAGGAGGTGCCAGCTTGCCCCCAATTTGCGGTCTCAGAAACGCCAGGTTACGCCCGGGCTGTGCGAGCGCACCCTCCTCTGAAGAGATTTCGGCAGGCAAGGCCTGTTTCTCAGATTTCAAAGGTTGCTAAGTATGGCGGAGAAGTTTGCACTGCTGCTGCTTCTCTTGTGCTTCTGCTGCTAGAAAACTTCTCTTTGCTGACATAATTTCTGGCTCCTTCCCTGCAACCTAAATTTGAACATCAAAGAAAATGCCCGTGTAACTTGTTTGGGCTAGCAGCGGCTGAAGCAGTGGAATGCCTCCGGAAGGAGGCAGGGGCAGAGCCTGTTTAAAATTCAGGGCTCAGTTAATGTAATGTTCTAATCCCGTAACTACGTATTTGTGAGACTTTTAAGTAGCTACAGGAACTAGAGAGCTGACACAAGGCTGTGAGAGGTGGGGAGCTGCTGTAACGCTGGCACTGGTTCTCCAGCGTGGGAGAGACAGAGGGAGAGCTGTAAAACTCTGCGTTGTGTAGCGAAGGGGAATGGAGAACAGTTGGTCACTTTTCCATCGCGATATAAACTGAAGCAGCACGCAGTAGGCAGCACGGGGGCAGAGTGGTTTTCTGGCGCAGGACTGTAGAGCTGGGAGCACTGACGGAGTCCCGGCGTGGCTTAGGCACAGTGGTGGGCAACAGCGCGCCATTAAACAGGCAGCTCAAATGCCACCTACCAATTTAGGAACACGTCAAAGTGCTGGGAGCCTTTGCCGCAGGGCGAATCATTGATGCCATGTTTTTTGGTGGGTGACTCTAAATATTTTGTTCTGGAAGACAGTTGGGATCTTCTCCTCTCAAAAACCTGTATTTGCTGACAGAGAGGGGTTGAGGAAAGAGACCTTTCTTGGGTGAATGGAAGGCAGAGGGAAGGGACTGAGCAGGCGAGTGTGCTGCCTCTAAAACCTTTTTGTCTGTGCAGGCGGAGGTCCCGAGCAAGCCCATAATCCGGCCGTACCGTCCCCCCACCGCTCAGGAGGTCTGTTACCAGAGGATCCAGCTGGCTCAGCAGCAGGCGGCACAGCTGGTTCAAAAGGCCTCTCTTTCTTTGCCAGGAGAAAAGAGGAGGATTGCTCATGTGCCAAACGTAGCCCTTTCCGCAGCAGCCAAACAAAGTAAGCCAGCAGCGTTATCTGTGGTCCCTGTCCTGTCCTCCCCCCTGTTAGAAGACACTGCCTTCTCTTTGAACTTCTCCCGAGCAGTTGTGAAACTATCAGGAGATGTGTAGCGTTGGCCATGACTTGAATCTTTACTGATAGTGACCAGTGGAATGTTTTTCCCCTGAGAAATTACATCGTGTTCTGAAAAGCGACGTACAGCCGCGTTCTCCCGTCTGTCTCACCCAGCCGCACTCGCTTCAGCCCGTTCTTTTTCTCTTCCTTCCTTGGAGCGTGGTTGCTCGTTCCCTCTTCCATTCAAGCCTTCAGAGGTGGTGCGAACAGGAGGGAAGTACTAATTAACACTCATTGGTATCCCTTTGTAGTTGGAAGGACTCGGAGCTGACGTGAGGGGCAGTTTGTGTGTTGTTGCTGACAGGGTTACCTCTTTAACCTCTGCTGACTCAGTTACCCCCAAACAAACAGAAATTAGGTACGTTTCCTGGCAGAAGGTTCCTTCATCCGTGCCTGGAAGGTGGTAAAATTACCCAATTTGTATTCCTTTGGAGGCTTCCATTTGAAAAAAATCACAGCTTGCAGCGCAGGCCTTTTATAGAAAGTTCATTCTGGCAACTTGAAGCCCAGTGGTAGGATTTCTACCTAAATGTGTTTTCTGTTTCTTGCAGGCCTGGTGAGTAGTAAGACAGCGGTTGCTGGCAGGAGCGTCGCACCTTCCAATGACTCTGAAGCACCCACCCTGTCTCTGAAGGCTTGCACCTTAGCTGGGATGGCTTCGAAGACCACCAGCACCATCGTGCCGAAAAGGGTAGCGCATGTTCCCTCCTTACAGGTAAGTGAAATTTGAAATCTCTCTGGTCGTTCCCCGTCGCGGGTGGTGTGTTGTTTAACCACGCTGCTCCAAACTTAGTGCTCTCTGAAGGGCGACGTTTTGATTAGGTTGATTAAATGGGTTTATTTCTTCCTGTGGTTTTCCTCGATAGCACTGTATAAAAAATTAAACACTTGAGGGGTAGGAGCTTAAAAAGGTAGAAATACTTAAGTGCTGCTCTGATCTCTTTGAATATCGATCCCGCATCTTCAGTTTGAGTCTTCCGTTGTGCTGTCTGGTCTTGGTGTGGAGCTGTTTGTGTCAGGGACTCCGAGCCCCTTGTTTTCAGAAGGCATGGCTGGATTAACGGCCTTTGTGGGCCATACCGAGGAATGTCCCGCAGTGACCTGTACAGTTAAAATGTGATCATTTAAACTTCATGCTGCTGTTAATATTTGAGGAAAAAACAAATTATTTTTTTTCTTCTTCTTTTAATTTTATTTTTTTTTCCTGGGATACCTGCCCAGCCTTGGGGTAGTTGTGCTGTGAGTTGCTTAGCATAGAAGTCCCTCCTTTCCCCGTGAGCACTGGGGAACGTGTTACTCGCTGAGAATATTCAGAACAGAGTTCCTCGGGTAGCAGCGCGTGAATGGCATAAGAAGGTGTTTGCTGGAGCGGATGGCAAGGAATGTGATTGATGCCAGGACCTGATTAAAGATGTCTTTATTGATGATATCTTGTGTCAAGATGTGTCATAACAGGCGCTGATTATCTCTGGAGGAGCGAAAAGTCATTTTCATCCTTTCCCCACCCCAAAAGCCACCGTAGTAACGTATAACTTGAAGCTGTTTAAAAATAAAAGAAACAACTGAAAGGATAAAATATTTACCAGTGTTAACAGAGGTGCTTGAGGGTATCATATCGGAGGTTGAGAAAATAGATATATGTAATGAAAGGGACCAAATCCCCTTGAACAGAGCATCAAAGCGGAAGTTTCACGAGGAAAGTGAGCACTCTTCCCAGTGGGACAGGACTGGCCGCTCCCCGCTGGACGTGCCCATATCTTCTGTAGAGCTCTCTTCATTACAGCTCTTTTATTGCAGCAGATGGTTTGGTTTATGGATACTTCTTGGGTGGGATGGAGAAAGACTGACAAAAAACAATTGGCTGCTTTAGAGGTGAACGTACAGTTTCTTGTCTGAAAAAGAGGCAAATTGTGTTGATTTGGCAGATAAACCTGGTGTTAAATAGAAAACTGCCGTGGTAGGTCATAACTTGGTCCAATGCGCAGTTTTTATGCATGAAGAAGATGTAATTCAATTTAAGGGAGAAATCCTTTCAGGAGCATCATGATTGGCATTAAAAAAGGAAGAAAAAACCCAGTGCAGTAAAGTTACAGGAATCCGATGTAGCGAATGTGGAAACCGTCCCGTGAACGTGGTGATTTAGCTGGCAACCAGCCTGGCAGGAGTGGGCCACCCGTTCTCTCGTCCCACCCGGAGCGCTGAAGAGAAAACGGTGTCCGGTGTCCACGTAACTGGTGTCATGTGTTCACGTCTGCAATTCCAAGCGTGGCGCTTGGTACCAACCTAATCTTGGCTCCCTTAATGTAAACGTCATCATTTTCATGGTCTGGAATGCTTGTATGTGTGACTGTGGTGTTGTGAGTAATGCCCCCGGGAGTCCTTGGCTGCCAGGTGCGTTGCATAATGAACCATGGCTGGTTTTTTGAAGCAATTCAAATACTGAAGGTGGCACAAAAACTTCAAGTGGCATTTTTAGTACCAAAAATGATGCATGTTATGTTTAGCTTTGGGCAGGTTTTCAGAAAGGAAGTCATGCCGCTATTAATAACAGCAGGAACTGTGAGAGTCTCAAAGCAGCATACTTCTTAAACCTGAATAGCCTCTTTCTCTCTGTCTCATCTCTAGAGCGCCACCTTACAGAGGCCTGTTATTCCCACAGAATTTGGTGCTAAAGTCCCAACAAACATTCGTCAAAGATATCTCAACCTCTTCATTGATGAGTGCCTGAAA
Source organism: Chroicocephalus ridibundus (assembly GCF_963924245.1). Classification (NCBI taxonomy): domain Eukaryota; kingdom Metazoa; phylum Chordata; class Aves; order Charadriiformes; family Laridae; genus Chroicocephalus; species Chroicocephalus ridibundus. Next base: position 7,450,679 of record NC_086305.1, on the reverse strand, counting down.
TTCTGCTCCTCCTCCCAGGAAGCATTTGACAAGGTCTGTACTGGTGCTTGCTTCTTAGGAATAGAGTCCGCGGCGAACAATAGCCTCCTAAAATCACAGCAAACCCGGAAAACTCTCCCATCCCCATACAATTCTGTGGAGGAGACTGGCATTCGGTAATTCCAGACTGGACAATGGAAGGTGTAATTCCAGTGGGGGTTTCCAGTAGCAAATCCCTGCATTCGGAAAGCTTGCACAATCTTTTCAGTAACCCCACAAGAGGGACTTAGGGGAGCTGGACAAAAGGGCCTTTTGCTCAGGTATAGCAGCAAACACCTCCTGGAATCTTAAGTGTTCAGCAGAGGTAAGTGTTTGAGATAGATATAACTGGTAAAACTCGCTGCTTGCAAACTGCGGGGCTTTTAAGGAGCTTTCTAGCAGCAGGAAATAGTATAGTAGGATTTCCAAAGGCAGAGTTAAAAAGTAACGTGTTTTGTGGTAAGACTTGCGCCGTTAACGTTAGTTGGGTAAATATGGGACATTGCGTGGTGTGGTTTGTAACTAAAACAGATGCCATGAGGATTTCTTTTGTGGAATTTCACCTTCACGGCTCCCTAGAGGGAATGTTCCTGTTGCATCCAAGGAGTGACCATTTCCCAGACTTCCTTTTCTTGCCAGTTAAGATCTTGCACTGCCACCGAAGTGAGGAAAACAGCCGTGCCCAGGCAGTCCCAAGACTGCTTTGTTAATCTGTTGGGGAAGGTTTCACGTGATAATGCTTCTTCCGTCGCTTGGTTTAAAATACAATTATTTTTTTTTCCCCTCTTGCTCTCCAGAGCAGGCCCCAGAACCAGTATATATTTGTGCCATGTTCCACTTTATTACTCGATTCCTTGACAGGCAATTTTTGTTTTTTTTTTTGTTTTTTTTTTTTGCTATCACACTTGGATTCTGTACTTTTAAGAGCCAAACGTTTCTTTTCTCCCAAAGAAGTAGTGGAAAAGAGAGTATGTAGTAATGAATTGCCTTGTTTGCAGGCTCTGTCAGAAGAGAAGGTGGCTTATGAACGTAGCACCAGTCGCAACATCTACCTGAATGTGGCAGTGAACACCTTAAAGAAGCTCCGAAGCCTAGTGCCCAATTCCCCGTCCAGTACGAACAGTACGTACCACGTTTGTGGTTTACTAATCGGAGCCCTGCTTGGATTAGAAGCCATGGAGAGGAACTTGTTGAAAAGACCAGACCCATTTCTCAGAAGCATTATGCTGAAAGGCAAACAACTCCAGTTAGCTTTTTATAGTCTGGCAAGCTTTAATGGGCCTTCAAGAGGCAAGTCCTGCAATGCTTTGTTGGCTGTCTGAACCTAAATGGAGATAATGCCACATGGATTTTTTTTTTTAGCACAAGTTCTTTAAAATGAAAAGCCCCGCTAATGGAGTAACTTTCACATGATGCCTTCAAAGTGATAGACTCGTCCATCACCGCAGAAATCTGTTACACACATTAAGCTTCAAGAGAGAAACGAAGAGGGTTAAGACATTTCATTATTGGCTCTCGAGAGGGTACATTAAACAATCAATTTGTGCTGTTCTTGTGAATTTTTTTTTTCCTGGTCTCTTCCCTTTTCTCCCCTCTGTCTTCATTACCTTCATGGCCATTAGTCGGAGCGGCTGAACTTGGGAGGCTGGCCTTTAGGAGAGGGCTGCCAGTTAATGATTAGTAAAAAGCACCTATCTGCCATTGTCTGGTGTGCTGAGGATATTCTAGAGCTCTGAAGCTCCTTTCTGAAGGAAGCTGAAAGATTCGATGTGGGAGTCTGGTCTGCAGGGAGCTAAACAGCAAAGCTGCTTACTGTGGGTGGGTGAGCCCACCACGCAGCACGTGACTGGGTCAAGTTGCTTCTGTGCTTAGTCCTTTCTTGCTTTTGGTCAGGAGGAGGGTTTGCTGTGCAGAGGAAGCAGGTAGAGCTCCCAGAATTTACAGGGGAACTGTAAAAATGTCCTTGCTGCCCTTAAAAGAAGTTGGTGTGGGCTGAGAGTGCAAACAGAAAGATCCCCATAGTGCTGGAACGAAAATGCTAGTCTGCGTCCTTACACGTGCCAATTCTGGAGCAGAGCGAGAATTCAAGAGGATAAATGCAGTTCTCCTTTTGCCGATACGTAGTGGCCTGAACTCTAGGACCGGAGTCACTTACTCTTACTCAGCTGGGTCCCTGATGTCTGTCTTGTTTTGCTTCTCCCCTCTTCTCGCTGCAGAGACAAGTAACAAGAAAGTGGTGTCCCATGAAGCTGTTCTGGGAGGGAAGCTTGCTGCTAAGACAAGCTTTACTCTAAACCGGTCAGGGAGCTTGAGAGCAGAGGATTTAACAGGTAAGACCCTGCTCCTGCAAGGCCGTAACCCGTAAATTATAGCTGGAGGTGTAACGCTCTGACTGGGGAGAGCAGGATCTTGCTGATGCGTGAAGTGCTGTGATTTATCTGCGGGCCAGTGTTATGAGTTATTACCCAACTGCAGCCCAGCGCGGCAGAGTCGCTCGGTGAATGATCAGCGCCTTCCTCGCTTCCCCGCTCTGGGCTGTGAGTTCTCTGATGTGGTCCGCGTGGCTTTGATGTAGCATCAGTAACCGTTCGGAGCTGCCTCTTGTGTTTTGGGTATTACTGACTTTTGGTCTTTTATTTTTGTCTGGATTTTACTTTAACTTTCTTGCCCTGAAGCAGTACTTGACAATGTGCCTGTCAGATTAAAAGGCGAACTTCCAAATATCTCCGTCTTCTCTGCAGGGCTCGTTTTCACCTTTATGAATGTCATAATAAGGTCACATTGTAGCCAAAGGGTTGTGCCACAAGCATTATTCGTGTTGGCTCAAATCGGTTATGGGTATTTTGGTTGCCAAGAGAGGTAGGCAAATTGTTGAGAAGATCAGAGAAGAGACGGGGAAGCCACGGAGCAGAAGGAATTGACATGGAGAAAGCTTAAAAGGGCCTGTATAGCTCAGCTAAGCAACATCAAAGGGTACACAGCAATATTGGAAGGGTTTAACGTAGCAGCGAAAGCAGAAATATTGAGCAGGGTGCAAGAAGTTATCATTATTCTGTGAAATGAAACGAACAGCCTGAAATCAACAGCAGGAAGAAAGCTTCGGATAACGAATTTTTTAGCTAGCTGTGGGTGGCCTTTGAGGGGTGTTCTTTGGGCTGGGTTAGAAATTATCGGTTAAGGCACTTAAAACATTAAAATGGGAGAAGTCTCACATTGGTAACAGAAAGGCCTGAAGATGGATGGACTCTTTGGAGGAATTGTGTTTCGGTTGTGTTTTCCAAACTTAATGCTGATTATCGAAGAGGTTAAAAATCAGCTTATGCACCAATGATGAGAGTTTAAAAAAAATACTGCCCCAACACCTATTTCCACGCCGATCCTGAACAAAGGCGGTGGAAGCAAGTTCAAAACAGTGTGAGTCTCTGCCAGGAGGCTTGATAAAGCAAAAAACGGGGAGAGAAACAGCCTCTACTTAAGTGATCTGGCTTCAGCGTTGTCTTTGTGTGCAGGAGCCGCCTTGTACCGGCGACTGAAGGAGTATCTCATGACTGAGGAGCAGCTGAAGGAAAATGGTTACCCAATGCCTCACCCGGAGAAGCCTGGTCGCGCTGTCCTCTTCACTGCAGAGGAGAAGAAAACATCTGACTGTAAGCTCTGCTGGCTCTTTCATTCTGCAAGGTTTGCTAGATACATTAGATACTAGATACATGGAGACGCCTGTCCTGCTTGCAAATAGTCTTTTTGCCTAAAGATGTTCTTGGTCTCAGCATGAGCCAACAACAGGCTCCTGCTTAAGCGTGAAGCCAACAACGGGAGCTCCTGTTGCAGTGTGTCTCCTTGGCTGTGAACTCTGTCTCTGCAGGCCAGCCGGTCGCGGAGGAGAGGAGCGTGGCTGCAGGAGTCCGCTGCCTTTCTAGGGGGTGGATTTCTTCAGCCTGCGTGTCAGGAGAAAGTTATTTTTGACACAAGGTTTATAGTTGGTGGCATGTGGGGCTGTGAGGCTGAGGGAGGTTTCTAATTGCTGCCAAAGAATATGAATTAGAATCACAGAAGGGTCAGGCTGCCTCTCCTGGGACAAGCTGCCTTCGGCCACCCCTGTGAGGGCACGTGTTTTGTCAGTGAGGGCACAGGTTTCGACTCCAGCTTCATTGCAGTAACCTGGAGGCTGCCTGCTGCTGTTGCAAGAGAATCTGTTGGAGAGAAGCTCCTGTTTAGCATCTGGTGTCGCTCCCCTCTTCCAGGGGAAGGATTTTGTGTCTGTGTGTCTGTGTGTCTCTGCATGTGAGCTGCTGTTATGGTTGGGATACGGACCGGCATTGGGCCAGGCTGGTTTTGCGGTGGGTCCTGCCTTGCCGCTTTGGATTGCACAGTTTTCTGCTTGGTCTCTTGAGAGCTCTGGGCCAAGCAGTTCCCCAAAGTCCGTTTTGCAACTGTACAGAGCGATCGCCCAGGTTTCCTCAGGACGGGGTGGGGGCCTCTTCTGTCTGAATTTTCTGGATCCCTGTAGCAGGATTTATGCTTCTCAGATGCTGGTGAGAGCAGGCTGTGGTGCAGCAGGGGTGAAACATACTTAGGGTGTACTTTGAGGTGCTGTGCCACGCTCCTTTGAGCATCTCTTGGGAGAGAGCTTGCTAAAGTGTGTTAAGTGCTCATCCGTGTTAACACCTTGTGTCTACATTTGTCCTGTGGTTGCTGAAGCAACCTGTACGAAAGCTCTCTTGCATTAACACTGTCAAGTACTGTATTTGTTAGAGCCCTTTTCTCCAGCGAACCAGCCAGCTCCTTTATACGATTCTGAGATCGTGTTCCTGATTCGGTTTCTGTATTTTCCTGCAGATGTTGCAGGATCTTTGAATTTGTTCTAATTTAAGTAAAGCTGTTGCTAGTCTGTCAATGCTGCAGCCGTGGTCAGTGGACAAAAATGGTCCAGACTGGTGTTACGCAGAGCTGGGAATGTGCTGGCAGCTTAAATGCTCGCACTAGAACACGGGGAATTGGGTGGACATCAGAAGCATGGCAGTTGACTCCTTTATTGTGGCTTTTTGTATCTCTCTCCTCTGAATTGTGAGCAGTACGAGCGGAGGTGGCAGGAGCGAGAAGTCCGTAACTGCCCCCGCGGTGGGCCAGGATGTGCTGTTGTAAACGTTGCCATCTTTAGATGCTGGAGAATCCGTACAGAAAAGCTGTGCCCAGGAAGAACGGGAACGTCATTTAGAAGTGTCAAGGCACAGATCCCCGGAAACGGGGCTTCATTAGCTCTGATGTCCAATGAATGACTTATTTATCCTGTGTCTTAAAATAACTGTGTTAGAGTACAACGTAATTTGCTGTGGCTGGAGAAACGGGTGGCAAATGTTGATGTGAACTGTGTCAGAGCCAATGTTGCACACCAAAAACAGTGGGGAGTCTTATGTTTGCCTGTGAGAAGTGTTTGGGGGCAAATGCCACAGGCCTGTGTTTTCAGAGGGGTTGCTGCGTCTTTACGGGAGTTTAAAACCACATTTGGAATCCTTTGTAACGGGAAAAGTTGTTTCACCGGTGTTTGGGGCTTGAGTGATTCTGATTTCCTTGTGCTTTGGCCAAGTTTAACAGGTGAAGGATTTCTAGTGATGTGACTCTGGCTTCTCTCTTTTCTTAAAGCCTCCTGCCGGATTTGTTGTCGCTGTGGCACGGAGTACATGGTCTCGGCCTCTGGAAACTGCATTCGCAAAGAGGAGTGTGTCCATCACTGGGGAAGGCTACGCAAGCAGAGAGGTATATCGCGTCAAAGAGGGCTTAGTCATGTGCTGGCTGTGCTCTAGCTCCGAACACAGGGGTTACCTCGGGTTTGACGTGCTGTGGAATATTCTGTGGCTTTTGGGGCTCGTCGTGCTCACAGGTTGTGACAGTTCCTAGTTTTGTCACTGGGTGGCCCTGCTGCTGCTGCTGCTGAAATAGTCTTGCAAAGAGCTGCTGGTGAGTAGTGGAACGGCCCTGAAAAACGTGACGCTGGGGCTGGAGCAGAGGTTGTTCATCTTTGTTTACAAAAAAAAAAAAAAAAAAAAGAAAAAGCAAACCTTCCTGTGCCTTTTGAAGAAATCAGTCTTTTTAGGAGGCTAACTTGGGAGCACTAGATGTCTGTCACTGCCCAGGAGAGTTTACCGGTCTTGGCTGAATTCATTGGTAGCAAGACACTAACCTAGTTTGAGCTCTGCTGTGGTTCTCCATCAGAGCATCCAGGTGGCTTCTGGAGTTTGTCTGGCTGAGACTTAAACTCTTTAGATTGCTGCGTGCGAATCCGTACTTATTTTTCCCCTTTATTTGACACATTATTGTTGCTGTGCTCATCCAGGGTATCTCTGCATGTGAGAGCTAAAATTTAGGTCTCTTGTTAACAGGACTCTTCTCTTTGACTCTTCTTTCTTGTTCTTTCAGTGCCAGGTGGATGGGAAACTCATTACAGCTGCTGCTCAGGAGCTGTGGGTTCACCAGGCTGCCAGGTTGCTAAAGTAAGACATTGAGCAACACCTTTTTATTCTCAATGACATTTGTCCTTTGCTTGCAGTGGTGATGGCTGTGTAATCGTTGCTTAAGCACTTTAGAAGAGTGGTGGCTTTCCTTAAGGGGGAAAAACAAGTACTTCTCAAATATGTTTTGCTCTGTAAAGGTAGAAGAATGCAGTGTTTGGCAGGAAGGAGGAGACTCGGCTGTCTGAAGTGAGGTGGTTTCATTTGTTTTAAGCAAATGCCAATGGATTAAGCTGCCCAGCAAAAGCTCAGATGCAGTCGTCTTTAGGAAAACATTGAGGAAGTGAGAAATAAGGCATTTCCTTCTAAAAAGCAGTCTCGGGGCCTTGGCAACAGTGTGTAAGAACCTTTTTCCCATTTTTTCCTTTCCCAGACGGCTGTGCTAAGGTCACTTTCTGCTGTAGACCAAATCTTTTCTTAGTTTTCCGTTTATTGCATGATCTTTGTTGTATTAAGAGGAGGAATCTACCCAAGGAGGCTGTTGTAACTCATAAATATTACTTCTCTTGGGGTGAGGGGGCAGGGAAGGGATCCCACCACTGGAAAGCAGAATGTAAAACCTGCTCAGGAATGGAGTTTTGGCACTTTGATAGAGCTGAACGCTGTTTGGGATAGCTTTGCACAGGTGCTTGCCTTTTTTTTTTTTTTCTTTTTTTTTTTTTTTTCCCTTAGCCAACGGGAGAGTTGGCTTCCCAGCCTGGCATTACTGGTCCTCAAACCATTGACTGAAGGGAGCAATCTGTCTTTTGCCTTTCTTTGGGTCTCTGCGGATTCTCCTTGTCTCTTGTTTCAGTGGCATTTTTATATCTGGCCGCCCTGCGGGGCGGAGGAGTGTGATGCAGAGCCAAGAGAGAGGGGATCTAAAAGGCTCATGTCCAGTGGAAGGGGCTCCCAGAGCTTATCTGTTAAAAGGCGGCGTCTTGTCCCACTGTCTGAAAGACCTCAAGCGATACAGGGCCAGCGAGGCTGGCTGTAGGTTCTGGAGAGGTGGGTGCCCTTCTTGTTCTTGTTCAGACCAAAAGCTAGAGCTAGGAAGTGAATTCTGGGGCAAAATTCAAGGCTGGTCAAAACAGGAGGTATTGTCTGGATGGGCACCCTGAAAGCTGCCCTGCGCAGCCTGAAGCGCGGAGGGGATCGGGCAGGCACCGCTTCTCCTGTTTCTTTTTATGTGTGAAATTAGGATCTCTTTTTAATCAGTGTTCCAAAAAAGCATCCAGCAGGGAAGTCTAGAGAAATTGATGGGGCTGTAAAAACACGACTTCTCTGCATGTTTTTGCGTGGCTGTTGTAGACCATAAACCCTCATGGCCTTTTGAGAAACATACAATCTCTCTAATAGCCTCTTACCCAATGAAGCGTGCCACCAGTGCTTCAGGGCTCAGGCATCCTTTTGCGTCAGCCTCCTGGTTGTTGTGCTGCTACAACAGCTTTCTTGGTTTTCTCATCCAAACGTGCGAGTTTCACGGCATCCTTTGGTAGATGGCAGATTGGAGTCCATGGCCCGCTCAGGAGTGAGATATCGGGATGTTTGCGCTGCTGGGGAGCACGGTATCTTTCAGCTTTGAAGGAGGGCACTGAAAACAGCAAATATTTGTAATAAGAAGCTGTTCGGAGTAACTAGATCCGTAGCTGGTTGGAAAAGCATGTCTGTGTCTTCCTTCCAAATACGTTTGACATGTGCCTGTCTGGATTCCGCTGCAGTTGGCCGGCGTGGCGGGAGATGGCAGGATGGAGCTGTGCTCGTACCCACTGCTCCCCGGGAGCGGAGGAGGCTGGAGCTGCTCTTCTTTGTGATAACCGAGTCGGCTTCTTTTGCCGGTCTGAAAAACAGAAGCAACTTTTCTGCCCGCCTCTCAGCAAGGGAGAATTGCGCAGTTGCAGAGCATCTAGTCTAGAAAAACACCCAATTTATATTTATTTTTTTTCTTTCCTTCACTGCCCGGTTATATTGTATCCCAGAGGGAGGGAAGGGATCAAGCTGCAAGGGAGAAAAACGTTTACTGTCCGTTGGCCTGGTAATCTGCCGTACTTGTTTCTGTAGCAAAACTGTCAGATGCAGAAGGGACAAGTGTGGCCTCCTGCTCCTAGGAAGCAACAAACCATGCCACCTTTGAGCAGTGCTGGCTCTGGGTACAGGAAGAGATTGGACTCGGTGTTGGCCCAGCTGCCCCGTTAGACTCTAATGATGCAGTTCTGTGCACTCTGGCTGCACCTGCGGTAATAACCTGAGCAGGAAAACGTGCAAATCCTCGCTTTGGTTATCCCTCTGCCTGCAGGTTTCAGCTTTACAAGTGCCTCAGGTCCTCGTCTCTGCAGCCTTTCCGTCCTCAGATGAACAAGTACAGTCCGCTTCCTTGCAGGGTGAGATCTGTGAGAAGCGCGATGAAGGAGGGTGTACGCAGGCGGCTGCGATTGGGCGCAAATCCATTGAGGTTTAGGGGATAGACGAGACTTAAACAAAACAAAAAACCCTACTGAGGAATAAGGGAGAGAGGGTGTCACCTCTGGGTGTGGCACGGCAGTTTAGTTTGACCTAAAACCACGGTAGTGGGCAAAAGGGCAGTCCCAGTCTCTGCCTTGCCCTCGATTGCGTGTTCCTGCCTCCCCACTGGCGCAGCGCTGCGGGTAACCGCATCAGTGCGATCATCCAGTTTAAAACTCGCCCTGCAAAGAAGGGTTCCAGGCTGACCCAGGTAGGGTGGGATGTGTGGCTGGGGAGGAGAGGAGAGTGGGAGTCCCTGTTGCAACGGCGGCTTAGTCTCGCATTGGCTTAAGCCACTTGCGAAATGACTCCCTGAGTTTTCCTGCTGGCTCGGGGAGCTCTTCTCTGCTGGATCTTCTTGACCCCAGAGCTTTATCTGGGGATAATGAAGAGCAGTTGGAAATACTCTCTGTTTATTGCCTCGAGTGCTGGTAGGCAGTAGCTCCTGTTTGTCTGCAAACTCTCTGGTTTTGGAACACAGTGGCTTTTATTTGTATGCACACGTTGACATTTGCTGGTACTTCATTACCCTGGTTTCTCATGCCGTCTATGGGCTGTGACACACCTGGTGCTAATGCGCAAACAGGGATGTCTGGGATTAGAATCCTGCACCTGGGCATGTCTCTGCCGCAAGCTAAACCAGGAACCAGCAGCTGGAGTTATAAGACCCCATTGTGACCCTTTCTGAGTAATTCTGCTCCAAATTGAAAGTTAAAAGCTACTTGTCCCCAGATGTGTGATGTGTTGCTCCAACAGGAGCTGGCAGTATGATGCCGCTAGCTCCGATCTGGCTTTGGAATTGGGGTTGTACATGGCTACGTTTGCTCTTGCGGTGACCTTCCCAGAACGACTGGTAGGTAAAACATACACCTTATTAAACTTCAGAAAAGATAAAAAAAAAATTATTTTTGTTTAAGTGGGAGGTTCTGTTGAAGTTGACTTTTTGGATTCTTGTTCCTACCATCAACAAACTGTTGTCCCTCTCTTTCTTTCTTTTTTTTTTTTTTTCTTTAAGCAACATGTCCATGATGGGCGAAAGGAGAGCCTTGATGGTTTTGTGAAGACTTTTGAGAAGCTGCCTACGACTGATGGCTACCCTGGAATCTACGCGTTAGACTGTGAAATGGTGGGTCCCTAGTGATAGGGGCAACGCAGAAGCAAAATAAAGCTTTTTGGGGAAGACCAAAGGTGTGATACCAGTGGCTGAAGGAAAGCTTTGTTTCCCGACCATCTTCTTTCCTTTCTGCTCCAGGCTCTAAATCATATTGGTCCCATACGTTTAAATTAGCTCTTATTAATTAGTTCTAGCAACACCTGTTTCATTTGGGGACTGCGTGCACCCTGTAGCTAGCTGGCCGATATTGAGCAGTGTTTGCTGGCTGGCCTTGCTACGCTAGAGGTGCTGCATTTTGGGAGCTGCGGCACTCTGGTGAATGGCTCCACTGATACCACGCCGTGGTGGGCTTGCATGTGTCTTCACGTCTGCTCTGTTGCTTGCAGTGCTACACCAAGCAAGGACTGGAGCTGACAAGAGTAACGGTGATCAATTCTGACCTGAAAGTGGTATACGACACCTTCGTCAAACCAGACTCCAAGGTGGTGGACTATAACACCAGGTAAGGATGGAGGAGGATCTTCCCTGGGTCAGAGTCTGTGCTCAGAATCAGGAACTTGGGGGGAATGGCTGGGAGCACTTGTTGAACCTGCATTGACCACCGCTCCCTAATGGCTGAGACGCTTGGGGTCTTGAGGTGTTCCTTTAGCGAAGGAAGGCTTCCTTTCTGCTCTTGCTCTGCAGATTCTCAGGTGTGACAGAAGAGGACCTGGAGAACACTAGTATCACCCTGCGGGATGTCCAAGCTGTCCTACTGAACATGTTCAGTGCAGATACCATATTGATAGGCCACAGCTTGGAAAGTGACTTATTTGCACTAAAGGTAACTTGCATGTCTTGCACGTACATCTCTCTCTGGTTCTTTCCCACCCTGGTGTGTGTTACACATCTCCTTTAAATTTAGGATCTCTTTATTTCCAAGAAGCAGGAGGACACAGTAGATCCGTCTTGTCTCTGAGCCAGTGAGAAGCTGACTGTGTTGGAGGAGCAAGAGTGTGGGTCGCGTGTGTCACTCGTGCTGTCACCCCAGCTCTTAGTGACTGGTGCTGCCCAGGGTGACAGATCTCTAGAGGTGACTGGGGAGGGTGAACAGAGCAGGGCTGGTTGGAAGGACACATCTCAAATTATTGGCCTTTCATCCCTGCCATGTGGTCAAGAATCCTCGCTTGGTGTCAGCCTCCTTTGACTGGCTTGAAGATGTGCTCAGCCAGGGTCAGGGCATGAAGAGGGGAGGCTCAGGGTCCCCTGCGCCCTCTGGGTGTCCCCAGTAGGTATTTTAGAAACAGGCAAAGCCTCTTGGTTGTCTCTGCCACTGGAGATAATTCTCATGCTTTCTCTTCTAATGTTAAGATGTGTGTTTTCTGTGAGTGGGGTTCTCTGCCTGGTTTGCTGTGATTTGTGGTGTTACTTTGATCAAGCTGTTTTGACCTTTCAGCTGTCTTGTTTCCTGCCTGGCCCTCATCAGTCTGAGCTGCACGTCTCTGCTCTCCTGCGAGGGAGGGCTGTCCTCTCCCCTTGCACTCTGAACGTAGATCCCCAGGGCATTGTCCAGGGTCACCAAGAAAGCGTGTGGCTGGCAGGAGCTCAGTCTTTAGTCGGTGCTCACAGCCCAGAACTTCCTGCAGCCATTCTTTATCATGCAGCTCCTTCGATGAAGAAGCTGCGTCTGCCAACTCACGGCGGTGGTTTGGAAGCAGGAGGTTTTAATGCCTGCAAAGCGCTTTACCTCTCCATGGCACCCTTTATCCCAGCCTCTCAGGGAGTTCATCATCATCATAAAAAAATTATTTACAGTTTTATCAGCAGAGGATGACTGCGTTGGCCTCTTAGAGGCATGATTTTCTCTTAGTGTCGCAGACACTGCCAAGAGAACGAACCCGAGAGCAATATAGCAGAGGGTGACAGGCAGTGGCATGTCAAGCTGTAACGTCTGCAGGCTCTGGCAGTAAAGTCGACATCTCGCTAATGGCCATGGCAAGCTCCAAATGGTGATAGCATTTCAATTTTTATTTAAAGCTATATTATCCTGTTTCCTCAGTCTTCCTGATCTACATAAGTAATTATCATTGTGCCTGGGTGGGTGCCAAACTTGACTGCGCCCTACGAGGGATTATCCATAATGTTGGCAGTTTTATACTCCCAAGAGCGTAGCAGGTTGTTTCTGTTAAACTGCAGCTGTTCTCAGGCATTCACGGAGCTGGGCTATGAAACTATTAATGAGGAAGTTACGGATTGTCACGCGACATTAGCTGGTGCCTAGGAAGAGTTGAGGCAGATGAGATGGGATTATCAGGGTCCTGCCTGAGTCATCCTGTGTCAAGACTTGCAGAGCCGTCTTTTGGTCAGGCATTCGGGTTTATCTCTTAGACCTTGCATTTTACTCCTGTAGAACCTTCGTCCGTGTTCCTTTAGCTCTCACTGAACATGTATTCTTCGCAACAGAGGATTAATCTTGTTTTAGCCCGAGAGTAAAAAAAAATGGGTATTTAAAAGAAGACAGCTTACCCTGTGTTCATGGACTCTGCCAGATGTGCGGCGTAGGCAGCACGTTGACCTGATCAGCAGCTTCAGTTCCTCCGGCACGATGACACTTCAGACCTGGAGGACGGCAAGCCTCTTGCCTCTCCTGTGTGCCCAGGCACTTTGACCTGAACATGGGACCAGCCAGGGCCTGCCTCCCCATCCGCTGGGTAGTTCCTTATCCCCAGAAGCACAAGATCTTCTTGTCCCGTTCCATCCCTGTTAAGCCGGTGCTGGTTAAAAGCTTCCTGTTGACTCATTGCTGACGGACTGGAGGTTTTCAGGGTGGGTTGCGCCTTGAAGGTTAAGCCTTTTCCATAGAGGCAGCGTGGCGTACGATGGCTTAGGTACAGTTTTGACTTGCACATCCTTCCCGCTTGAGTTCACATCTTGAGAAGCAGTTGAAAAGCTATTAGAAGCTTTGTGGGGTCAACTGGTTCCTCGGCTGAGTTTCCCATTGTGAAAGACACTCTCAGAGGTGTGCCAGCTTCTCCAGGCCAGGGGATTACGGAAACACCTGTCCTGTAGTTTGAGTTTTACAAACCGAATTAACCCTGAATTTCTGCTGCTTTGAAGGTGCAGTTAGGCGGGGCTTTGAGGGCAGGGATGTTGGCTGGCAGAGCTTTGGGAAGCCAGCGTGCACACGCACTTTAAGGGAGAGTCACCTTTAATTCAGCCAGAGCCTCTTGCAAGACTGGTTGGGTTGGAGCTTGGTGATAGCATTACACAGAGCCTGACCGGAAGATTGCTTTAGCGTGGTTAATCCTAAGGAGTGTCCGTCCCTGTGGGAGAGGGAAAATAACTACCTTCCTTTCTGGCTCCCTCCCTCCAGCTTATCCATGGCACAGTGGTGGATACTGCGATCGTCTTTCCCCACCGGCTGGGTTTGCCTTACAAACGGGCTCTCCGGACGCTGATGGCAGACTACCTCAAGCGCATCATCCAGGACAACGGTGAGAGCAAGGAGGAGCTGAGAGTGAGGGTCTGGTGTCCTGTCCCACCTGGAGGTGGGCTCCTTGGACCTGCTTTCCCCAAGGCCCCTCCTCTTGCTCCTCATCTTTCCTCCCTGCACAGTGTCTGGCAGTAGCTGTGAAGGGGCCAACACGTGAAGTCTCTGCCACAGACAGTCTCAGTCTGAACCCTGCTCTGAGGGCCAGCAGCGCTTGCTTCTGCCCTCTCTGTGCGAAGTGGGGACCAGAGAAGTGGTGTGAGAAGGCCAGAGGTAGCTCTGTCAGGGCCATGCCATGCCCTCCCTTCTCTCTCTGGCAAACTGAGATTGGCCTTCCTGTTTGAAGCATGGCGTGTTCCTTTCCGTCTTCGAGTACGGTGTAAACATACTGCTGGGGAAATGGAGGCCTCTCTAACCAGCTGCTCCGTAGCCTGAGGCCCTCAAGCTAGCAGGACTTCAGCCCTTAATTTAAACAAGGGAACAGCATCGGGCTGAAGTCCAGCAAAAAATGTGTTTGGTGGAAATTCTACTTAAAATCCATCATTGTGGTTCACGGTGATCACCGAGGGACCTGTGGCTGCTGTGGCAGAGGGCAGTGAGCAGCAGGGCCAGCAGCGTCAGGCAGGAGCTGCTCTCGGGAAGCCTTCCTCTGAGCGTCGTGCTGGGCGGGCAGCCGCCCTGCAGCAGAGGGGCTGCCGGGGCCCGGGTGGTAACGGCCGTCCTTGTCTTTCTGTCCCCAGTGGAAGGGCACGACTCCAGTGAGGATGCCAGAGCTTGCATGGAGCTGATGGTCTGGAAGATCAAAGAAGATGCTAAAGTGAAACGATGACTTGCGCTTTCTCTCTCTCCTCTTCCTCCTCCACCTCTTTGAAGCAGTGCAATAAATGCTCAGAGTAACACTGTCCACCCGTACGCAGCAGCATGCTACCCCAGGCTCCCCGGGCACTCGCAGGTATCTATGGGACTTCAGGACTGCTGCTGGCGCAGCTGAACGGCACCAGCTCACTGCTTGCAGGTCCCTGTGGCCAGGTAGTGGCTCTCAGATCCTCTTGACTCCACCCGAGGGATATTCTGTGGTACAACACTTGCCTTGTAGGCACGGCAAGGTGGTTTTGAGTAGCGCAACCAGAGAGAACTTCTTGGCTCCTAGGAGAAGCTTTTAGAGGTAGGTTGGATACGTGCAGAAGGATCTTTCTGGTTCAGTTAAAGGTAGATCTTTTTCTTTCTTTTTTTTTTTTTTTTCCCCAAATGTAACTTAAATTGCCTCTGTCCTCCAAGGCTGGTAGATTCCCGCAGAGTTTGGCGATGGGGGGGGAAATGGCAGAAAGTTGGGCAGGAAGCTGTAGAGCGAGTGGATTGCGGAGCTGGTGTGTGAATGGCAAGCGAGGGGTGGCCAGAGCGGAGGCTGAAGCCATCAGGGAGGAGATCCTAGTGCAGTTCTGCTGCAGAGGGGAAAGCCAGAGCTGCGGGAGAGGGAGGCCATCTCCGAGAGCACGTAGTGGGAGCAGCAGGTCGGAGAGGAATGAGATGGGGTTGGGGAATTACCGCCTGCTGCGACCCAGGTGATCTCTTCAGTGAGGGCCGGCATCCTGGTTCTGCAGCCTCTGCAAAAGGGGGAAACCACGATGTCGGTCCTTGCCCAGACCTCAGGGAGCTGCGGTGAGGCAAGGGACAGCGGGACTGGGACGAGCTGGGCTCCCAGAGCCGAGCGGCAAATTGCAGCCTTCCAGGGGAGGACAGTGGGAAGAGCTGGCATTGTGTCTCTGCGGGTTAGGACAAGCTGTCCATCCCCTCACCCTGAGCTTCCAGCATGTCTCCAGCAAGCTCGTATGTAGGGATCAAGGTTTTTTGGGGGGACCCAGGTGCAGCTCAGATTGCGCCTAAGGGTGGCCCCTGGCGCTCTGCGGGACTCCCCACCGCTCTGTCCCTGGCGGCAGGGACTTGATGCAGGCAAGAGCAAAAGCAATAGGCAGAAATTACTATTTTAAACTAGTTTACGCGTTGGGTGTTTACGCGTTGACAGACCCAGTTACTGTCTGTCTGGGCCCTGGACAAAAGCAATGTCGGGAGTGTCCCTGTCACACTGGTGGTGGCTGGGGCAGGAGCACGGGCAGCCAGGGTGGCTCTGGTGGCCGCTCTCTGCCCAGGCTCCCTTGCTGTCGGGGGAACAAGAGAGCTGATGGAAACAGCCCCTGAGAAACGAGGTCTCTTCGCTGAGGTCCAGGCAGCAGCTTTGCCCCCTTGTTAGAGCAGCGATCGCCTCGCCCCCCCCAAGGCGGGACGGACACAGCTTCCCGCGGTGCTGGTGGTGCCAGCCCCGCATCCCCGGCACGGGCTGGTTGTGTTGCTCCAGTGGCAGTGGGGCAGGGGAGCTGCTGCGTTTTGGTTCCTGTCGGAGCTGGGTCTGGCTCGCTCCTCTGTAACCCACCGCCAGCGCTGGGCTCAGAGTCTGGGGACGCCCCCGGCATGTCCTGGTGACCTGTCCCCGCTCTGTGCCCAGCATGGTGGTGGGGAACGTGGGACTGGGCTGTGTGCCACGGGCAGGGGTGTCCTGCTCGGGCCCCTCTGCCTGGGCCAGAGGGTGCTGGTACAGCACAAGCCCTGGGGGGCTGTCCCCGTCCCACTGCTGTCCTCAGAGGCGAGGAGGTGGCTTCCAGCGCCAGACCTCTGCCAGGCTCTCCTGAAGCCACCAGGAGAAGTGGGGACTGTGAAGGCTCCTGTTATAGCTGAGCCCTTCTGTGTTGCCTCCGGCAGGCAGTGGCACGGGCTCCCAGCGTTACCCCAGATTTTAGGCCACGCAGCTCCCTGCCGGCCCCAGCGCTCCGTGGGGTACGTCGCATCCCGCTCTCCTTGCAGCCCGCCTTTGCCAAGCGCTGCAGCCGCCTCCTTCCCTGCCGTGGGGCTTCCAGGTGAAGCAGCCTCGGGACACCCTGTCCTGTCCCCCTCTCCCGTCGCCTGCAGGGAACGGTGCTGTTCCTGCCCAGGCTGTGGGAGAGACGGAGAGAGAGTTCAGTGCTTCCTAACCAGGGAGGGAAGGTTTGTTCTTGCTTCTGCCTCTTTCCCTTGTTTATCCCCCCGTTTCTCTTCACCCCTGGCTGCAGCAACGGAGCGTACCCGGAGCAGCCCACCCGTGTCTACCGTTAGATTTCAAAGCTGGCTCTTGCCCCGGGGTTCCCCTGTTACTCGACAGGCAATTCCAGCTCCCCGGCCCTCTCCCACAGCAGCTGCCTTCCCTGGAAAAGCCGTCCCATTTCTAATGTGGACCCGGAGTGCTGTGTCCTGCTTGGGGAGCTGGTTGCATGGCTTCATCCCAGCGCCTGGGCTTGGGCACAGCAGAACACGGCTGCAGGGTGCATTCCTCCAGGCGTGAGTCCTGCCAGGCCAGGGGACCACGGCCATTCCCCCTTCCTTTCCCTACGGTTCGGCCGGGACCCCTTAAAATGAGGTGTTTTTCTGGGGGGAGGCTGCCTGTCTTGTGGGGTCTTGGTGGGAGAACGGACCGCTTCCACCCGTGCTGTCGGTGTGGGTCAGAGCAAGCATCGGACCCACGGGCTGCAATCGCCTCCACCCCCTGGGACCCGTAACACTGTAAAACCAGAGGTTTGTGGTTGGTAAGAGGTTTTGGGGTTGTACATAACTATTGTAACCTGTAACTTTTTTGTAATTGTTTTTAATAAAAGAGTGTTGACTAGACGCATGCTCCTGAGTCTGGGTCTGCTCTGCCTGCGGCCGCGTCGAAAACAGTGGGTGCTGGAGCCATCCCGGAGGCGGGGAGGGCCTGGGCAGCCTCCCCCGGAGCATCCCCTCGACTTGCAGCCGCTGTTATTTCCTCTGTGTCCTCCCGGGGTGGCTCTGCAGCGGGGCCTGGCCTTCCCAGCCTGCCAGGGCGAGCCCAGGAGCGGGAGGAAAGGGGTCAAACCCAGTGCCACTCGGTGGCTGCAAAAATCCAACCCAACACCCTGGGAGTGCGAGATGAGGTGACGGCTGCGGTGCCTGGGGTGGTGTGGGCCGTGTCCTCGCTCAGTGCAAACCTCTTTCTTCTTGGGTGTCAGTGGCGGGGAGAAGCTCCACACTCCCCGGCACCGTGCGCTGGCAGCCCAGAAACCCCCCACAGCCTGGGCTGCATCCCCAGCAGCGTGGGCAGGGGGGCGAGGGGGGGATTCTGCCCCTCTGCTCCGCTCGGGGGAGACCCCCCTGCAGTGCTGCCTCCAGCGCTGGGGCACCGACAGCAGAAGGACACGGAGCTGTTGGAGCGGGGCCAGAGGAGGCCCCGGAGATGCTGGGAGGGCTGGAGCCCCTCTGCTGGGAGGACAGGCTGAGAGAGCTGGGGGGGTTCAGCCTGGAGAAGAGAAGGCTCCGCGGAGACCTTCCAGCCCCTTCCAGGCCCTAAAGGGGCTCCAGGAAAGCTGGGGAGGGACTCTGGAGCAGGGAGGGGAGCCACGGGACGAGGGGGAAGGGTTTGAAACTGGAAGAGGGGAGATTGAGGTGAGATGTGAGGCAGAAATTGTTTGGTGTGAGGGGGGTGAGCCCCTGGCCCAGGTTGCCCAGAGAAGCTGTGGCTGCCCCATCCCTGGAGGGGTTCAAGGCCAGGTTGGACGGGGCTTGGAGCAACCTGGGCTGGTGGGAGGTGTCCCTGCCCAGGGCAGGGGGTGCCACTGGGTGGGCTTTAGGGTCCCTTCCCACACAAACCAGTCTGTGATTCCATGATTCTCTCCCCCCACAGCGTGCCCTGAACTCTGGGCAGCAGCAGGGCAGGTCCTGGCTCCTCTTGTTTCCATCCCGGAGCTGGGGCAGGATCCCAGCAGCGCCAGCGCCCACCTCAGCATCCTCCCGCCGCCTGAGCAGGCTCCCCGGGAGAGCCCGTATCAATCTCGCAAATGGGGCAGGAATTAAAGTGCCAAGCGAAGGAGCTGATTCAGCACAGAGGAAGAGGTGAAGGTAAAAAGTTCAAATAAAAAAATAATAGGCTATTAGATGACCTCACTGGCAATGTGTTTTATTTAACATGCTGGTGATGGCTTGGCGATGGCAGCGGTTACTTAGGATGCTATAAAAGTCACGGCTGAACCGTGTTCTCAGCCACCTTTATGGGCCTTCGTGGTTCTGGGTGCGCTGAGCGCCAGCAGTGACCTCCCAGGGTGCCATCGGTCCCCTGCGGGGTGGCTGGTCCCTCCAGTCCCGCCGTGTCCCCCTCCTGCAGGTCACCGCTGCAAGGTCGGCAGCATTTTAGCCCTGGTCGCAGGTGAGCGCGGCCTCGGGTGCACGGATGGACACGTGGATGGACAGATGGACACCGGTCCTGCAGGTGCATGTTCAATGTCTGGCTTGGGGGTCTGAGACCCTCCTTTTGCCCTGGAAAACTGGGCACTGCCGGAGCCGGGGCATCGCCGACAGAAACCGCAGTGAGGGGCTTTGCTGCTCTCTGAAAGCTTTGCCCCATTGGGGTGCTTCACCTCTGAGTCAAAGCAGAGCCCCGGGGCTTGGCGCTGCCTGTCCCCCCCCCCCGCCACCACCCTGGCTTTCGGATGCTGGAGCTGAATCTGGGGAAGGAAACGAGCAGGGAGACCCCCGTAACCCCGGTCTCTCGCCTCCCGAAACCCCCGCGGAGGCTGCCCGGGCGCAGGCAGCTCCTTTGGGGCGAGCTGAAGCCTGAGGAGGTGAAAAAGGGAAAAAAAAAAGGCCCCTTTTCCAGCCCAGCAGAAGGAGAGGGGCGAGTTCGGAGGTGCCGGTGCATCACAAATCCCCCCACTTTGTCCCCCCCCTTTCCCATCCCCGCACACTGTACCCGTATCGATCTGTGGAAACAGCCTCTGGCCCCTCCATCCCAGTCGAAGCTCTTGACCAGTGAATCGGGGACACTGGGCTGGCTGCGTCCTCCCAGCTGTCATGGATGCGGGACCCGCTGCGTCCCTGACGGCGCTGTCGGAGCCCGTTCTGGCCCTGCGCGGGGGCAGCGGGGACGGGGGGGCCCTGCCCTGCTCCTGTCTCTGCTGCGCCGGCTGCTGCTCCCTCCTGCCTCCAGCTTCCCTTTCCCAAGCAGGGAGGGAATTCCCAAACCTGAAGCAACGCAGCCTCGGCCCCGAATCTGCCCCTTTGCAAGGGCTTGGGCAGCCCGGGGCCCGGTCGGGCCATTACGTGGGGGTCATTACGTGTCCCTCTTCTGCACCTGAGACTGGGCAGCTCATCACACGGAACCCCATGTTTGCAGATGCCGCCAGGGTTTGTGCTGTGGCCCATCTTGTCCTGCAGCATCATCCCCCGAGGAGGGGCATCCACGGGGCGTCTGTATGTCACCCCCTGCCACCGAGCCACCCGGCACGGCTCAGAGGAGACCGCGGTCATCGATCCTCTCTTTAAAAAGCTTTTTATCATGGTTTGCCCGGACCCCCCCAGGGATGTGAGGGCCAGGGCTGAGGCAGGGGGGCAAGTGTCCATCACATATCAGGGGTCCCGTGGCTCATGCGTGAGGGCAGGAGAGCCCCTTACCTGGTGACATCAGTGGTGTGAGGCCCTTTCTGCCACAGTTGATGGGGACAGGGACCTCGTGGTGGCCCCCACGCATCCGCTCCCTCCACACTCTTCCTCGCTCCAGCCTTTTCCCTGTCCGGACCCGTGGTCAGTCCTCAGCTGCTCTGCCCCGTGCCTCAGTTTCCCCCAGGGTGACAGCAGGGGATGCCCATGTCCCCCTCATGGCCCCGGACCCCCACAGTGCCCTGCAGTGCAGGGGGGGGCTGTGGGACTCCCCAGACATGGGGGTCCCTGTTCCCAACCCTAAACCTGCAGCAGGGGGAGGTGGGTGACACCGATGTCACCGTGGGTACCGGGATCCTCCCGCCACCAGTGAGAGAGGGAAACTGGCCAGACTGGGGAGCAGGGGCTGGCGGTGGCTGAGAAACTGGGTGACCAGCCCTGTCTCCTCCCCAGCACTGGCCCCTGGCCCTGGGGTGGCTGCAGGGTGGCCGGGAGCCGAGGAGGAGGAAGAGGAAGAGGAGGGTGCGGGTGCCGGGCAGGAAGGAGGGCGGCTGCAGACTGGTTGTGCTGGTTTTGTGGGGGAGGGGGTGAGTTTTTGGGCATTGGAGGTGCCGAGGGCACCGCAGCTCTGGTCCGGGGGCTCGTGGGAGGCAGCAGCGTTGACCGGAGGCAGCACTGTCTGTCCATCGCGCCATCACGGCCATCACCGTCGTGTCTGCCAGCAGCCGAGCCAGGACCAAAAATTGGAGCATTAACGGGAACCCGGGGAGGTGCCGGCTCGAGGCCGGGGGCTGCACCTGGGGCTGTTCCCAGGCTGAGAAACAACCCCTGCCCCACAGGGAAAGGCTTCTAAATTATTATTATTTTCTCCGAACAAACGGGGCTTTGTAGCTGCTCGCCCGGTTGGAACGGGGCACCTGGAGCTGCTCGGTCCCCGGGCGAAGGTAAAAACCAGGCTCCGAGGTTTAACTCTTCCCTGCAAGCGCAGGAGGGCCCGGCCGCTGCCATGGGGCAGCCCCACGGGGGTCTCCTGTGCCCGCAGAGGGGACACGCTGGGACGGTCATTGCGGCACCCGGAGGAGCATCCTCTGTCCTGGCACAGGGCTGTGCGCGGCCTCCCGGTGCTCACTTAATTGCACTGGGGGGAGGGGGGGCGTTCAGCTAATTGCAGGGGGCGATTGATTGGTAAAAATGTCATCTTGGCTGGCTGTGGTTGCCAGGGTGACCTCGGCCGGTCTCGGCCAGCGTTATCGGTTCCTGGGTGCCCAAAGCCACCCGCCGCGTGTCCGTGTCGGGGGGACGCCGGGGCGGGATGTGGAAATCCTTTTCCTTCCTCCGTATCTGTCCCGCTGCTGTCGGAAGCAGCGAGCGGCTGCGAAAGCCGGGGGGAACGGGGAAGTTTGGGGCCGGGCTGTGTCCCTGCCATGCCCTGGTGGCCGCTGGCCCGTCCCGGCGGTGACGATGCCACCTTCGTCCGAGCGTCTTCACGAGGCTCCGGCGCTGCACGTGCTGCGGGGCAGAGGGAGCGGCAGAGGGGAGAAGATGGCAGACGAGGGCCGGAACGCTGAGTTTCTTCACGACTGCTGCTGCAGGGCTGGGAGCTGCCAGGGCTCGCTGCCGTGGCGGAGGAGCTGCTGGGGCAGTGCAGGCGCGAGAGGCAGGTGATGGGCTCGGGGAGCAGGAAGGGAGAAACCCCGCTTGTGTTTGGGGATAGGGGTTGTGTTCACGTTAACGGTTACAATCCGGGGATGGGAAAATCCAAAAAATCACTGCCAGCGGGGCTGGCTGGACCCCGCCGCGGTCGAGGGTGGAGAAGCCCCGGTGTCTGCCTGCTCTCCCCACTGGCGTTTGCTCAGAGCATCAAACCGAAACCTCCCGTCCTGCCCGCTGCCACCCAGGGCTCTCCCCTCCAGCTGAACCCCTCTCGGTGGCCGCCGGCTTTGATTTCATAATGAACACGTGCCACCGGTCACCAACTTTGCGTGAGAATTACCCATAACTCGTTGATTTGGCTTTATCTCGCAGCACCAGCCCCTTGGGCCAGGGCCTGCGTGAGGTTTTCCCCTCTCTTTTCAGGAGCAGCCCCTGGGACGGGGATGCACCCAAATCCGCCCCCACCGCAGGTCGGGTGCTGGCCGCTGTCACCCAGCGCCCCGTGGGGACGTGGGGACACAGCGCAACCGCCTTGTTTATGGACCTCCAATGAGTTATTCATGGCTGCGTAGTAAATTCTTTATGGACTGTTGGGCCAGCGCTTGGTTAATTGCCTCCGGGTTTCTGTGGTTAATTGCAGCGAGCAATTAATCTAATGGTGGCTGAGGCAGGACCACTACAGTGGGGCCTCTCGGCGTGCAGGGCGGGATGGGAGAGCTGGGTGACACCAGGCTGGCTCTGGTCTCGTTAGCTGCCGTCACTAACGAGGTGGCCTCTGTCCCCAGCTGGGTTTGCAGTCCCCGCTGTCACCTCGGGAGTGCTTGGAGGCGGCGCGGTTCCTTTGCGCCTTCGGCCTCCTCTTCCTCAGCTGGCCCCTGCTCCCACCTTCCTCCATCTCCAAGGCACAGCCTCAGCCCCTGATCCCGGCGGCTCTGGGGAGGGGAAACCGAGCGCTCCCCAGTGAAACCAGTTCAGTGCCGGTGCGGCCCAAATCTGCCTGTTTTCTGCCTAAACACCGCCCCGGCGATGCTCATGCCCACCTGCGGTCCCAGTCTGGGACCACCTGCCTGCCCACCGGGACAGTGGCAGGGACGCCCCGGCCGTGACACCGTGTCCCCATTCCCCAGCAGATCCCACGGGAACGGCTCCTGCGGCAGCAGCTCCGGGTTGTTTCGAGCCGAGCCGCGGCGAGACGATAAATCAGGGCCGGTTTTGAGCCCGTGGCCGGCTGCCAGGCAGGGAGGGGAGCCGGGGGGGGCGCAGGGAGGGCGCCCCGGCAGCAGGCAGGGAGCGGCAGGCCGCCAGGACGGGCGCAGGCAGGGCCGGAGGTGTGTCACGGGCCGTCCCCACGGCCCCCGCCCGGGGCAGGACGGGTGGCAGCAGTCCCGCTTGCCACGGCGCGGGCAGGAGCTCGGCGGCTGCGGGCAGGATCGGTGCAGGTACGGGGACACGGCGCGGGGGGTGGGGGGCAGGGAGCGTGGCACGGTGTCCCCCTCCTCAGGGCAGCAGGAGCTGCCATCCTCATCCTCTCCTTCCCTTCAGGGCACCCATGGGTGCCGACCCCCCCTGAGTGGGGTGGGTCCCTGGGGGCTCTCCCGGGGGCTGCATCCCTGTGGGCCCCAGGGAGGTGGGGGGAGCCCCCCCCCCGCCTCTCGCAACACTGCGGTTGGATGCTGGGCATGGAGAAGCTAAAAAGCTCTCCAAAAGGAGATGGGGACGGGGAATCCTTTTCACCCGGGCTGCCATCAAAACGGGTGGGAAAAAAACAGGGTGAGCGGAGGGAAACTCGCGGCCCCGGGCACGTCCTTGGAGCTGGGCTCCAAAAACACACCCCCCCCACCCGAGAGGCTTGAACGAGCCGTGACCCACCCGGCTGGGGTGCGGGGGCGTTTCCGGCGTGACGAGGGCAGGAGGAAGCCATGAGCCGGCGCCAACCGCTGCCCACTCATCGCCCGCTGTCACCCAGGGCTGCCACTGCCGGGCCCAGCCTGGGGCGACACCGGGGCCCGTGGCGGCCGGGGGTTGGCGGTGGCGGGGGGTCCTCAGGGTGGCGGGGCACCGGTCCCCGGGGATGCTGCGAGCAGGTAAACAACGTCAGCGCTCACAGGGCCGCTTGCAGCAGCGCCCACCAGCCCCGGGCAGGGGACGTGGGGGTCAGGCTGGTCCCGTCCCCACCTTTTCTGTGTGCAGGAGGGGCAGAAAGGTGACCAGAAACCCCCAGCCGCCGGCTCTGGCTGCGCCGGGTCTGCTGGGAGCTCCCAGGGAGCCCAAGGCATTAATTCCTGTACTGACCAACAACTCACCATTTATCCGGAGATTTCAGGAACAAACCCCCGTGGCAGCGGGTGGGATCAGCGACCGACATAAATCTCCGCGTGTTTCACTAACCCCAGCCAAAGCCTTCGTGGCGCGGTGCCAGTTCCTGCTTAAAACCGCTCTATTTGCATTCGGCCATGCAAACCTCTGCTAGCCTAAAACTACATTTTTGGGGTGAGAAAGCCCCGCTTTGGGTCTTGTTAGCACCTGGCAGCAGCGCACGGCTGCTCTACAGCCGGGGACCGGTGGGACGGGACGTTCCCTGCTGGGCCGGGTGGACCGACCGGTTCATCCCAGGCATCGACTTGGAGGAACATCCCGTAGGTTAATAAATCACTGTTGGTTTAAGATGTGGTGCGGAGTCAGAGGATGGCCCGTGCCTTTGGCCATCACTGGCCCATTCTCGGCCCCAGGAAGCCCCGGGGTGGGGCAAGTGTGGGGTTTGGCCGCCTACCCCCGCCCCCCCGGCTGGGGCTGGCAGGGTGCCCTGGCACCCGCCTCCAGCCTGTTCCCGCCTATCCGAAGTACAATTTTTTTTTTTGCGAATTATCGAAGGCGAACGCATGAGGTTTGTAGAGAAGTTTCTTGGAACTGAAGTTTCTTGGATGCCTCCTTGGAAGGATTTCTCCAGTGCTCTGAATCACTCTTTTTTTCCCCTTTTTTTTCCCCTGCTCCTGGGCTCTGGCAAGGGCTCAGCTCCACGGAGGGTCCTGCATCTGCCAACTGCAGGTGCTTAATGAGCTGCGGTTTTGCCTGGCATCGTGCTTTGGAGCAGATGAGTGGCACCAAGGGGGTAATGGCCGTCGTTACTGGGTACAATGGGGCTGAGAGACGCCAAGCGCAGCGGGGATTGATGGATATTCAACTTCAGGCCAGATCTTGAGGGTAAGGGGGACCTTCTGAAAGGATGACCACAAAGAACTCTAAGGTCTTCCAGTGTATCCTGAGGAGACTCAGGGCAGGGCGGGCTTCGACCCTTTGATTGAAGCTGGTTTGGAAGCAATGAGCTCAAGCAAACATCTTGGCACGCATCGCTGTCGGCCTCAGCTTTAATATTAATGCCCTGGAACGAGGAGCAAGGTCAGAAGGTGCTTTGAGGACCGGGTCGGGGCCCTGAGGGCATTAACGGCCCCGAGCAGCCTCATATGGGACCTCTCCCACACCTTCCCATGGCCATGGGGCTCAGTCCTAGCCTAAGCTTTACTGTAGGTGGGTCTGTCTCCAGCTTGGCCATGGCCCCAGCCCCCTACCCATGGACCGACTTTCTGGCTTGGCCTTGGAGCTGTCTTGTCCCAGTGGACCTGCTCAGCAACCAGTGGACCATGTCTCACCTCGGCCTTTGTCACCAGACCTGATCTTGACCTGCGTGTTGAGTTCTTGGCTTGAATCTCGACCTACCTCATCATCACAAGCCTGACTGGAGATCTGGGCTCGGGGTTGACCCTGGCTGCCCTCCCTGGCTCTGCCCTGCCTGCCCATGGCTGGGGACTGCAGGATGGATGGGCTGGTGAGGACCTTGCTGTGCCCTGGCCCAGTGCTGGGGATGGAGTCACGGCAGGGATGGTTACCTCCACCGCTCCGAGCCAAGGGGCACTGGCTGGGTTAGAGGGATGGGAGCAGGTGGCTCAGTTTTCCCCATTCTGAATACCCTGACGTTCATTTTGTCTCCTGTTGGATGTTCCCTACCGTGCGGGTACCTCCATTTAGCCCATATCCCTTGGCCCATTTGTGGTCCACGAGGAGCAGGTACCCCTGTGTGGCCGGGGGAGCCCACCCCTCTGTTGGGAGGGGGCTGGGAAACGTGTCTGCCAGGAGCAGGAGACGGAGGGCAGTTTGGTGTCCCCTCCTTGTCCCTCTGCAACCAGATGCAGCCCAGAATTGTCAGTCTGCAGAGAAAGCTGGTCCCAGGTGACGGCTTCACTGAGCCGAGGACAGGAGAGGGGTCGCAGCAGGGAGGAAGATGGGAGATTTGCATTTCTCTGTGTGAAATCCTTTGCCACCTCATTTTGCCCAAACAAAGTGGGAACAGCCAGTCTGGGCATCAAGGGGCTTCTGTGCAGCTGGGGATGGAGGAAATCTCGTCCTTCCGGGTACCCCTGCTCTTCCCCCTCCCTCTTACCTGTGGGACAAACAGTAGCTGGAGCCGTGGGATGTAGCACGAGTGTCCCACCACGCGCAGCAG
This sequence comes from Chroicocephalus ridibundus, assembly GCF_963924245.1. Taxonomy (NCBI): domain Eukaryota; kingdom Metazoa; phylum Chordata; class Aves; order Charadriiformes; family Laridae; genus Chroicocephalus; species Chroicocephalus ridibundus. The sequence continues at coordinate 7,424,469 of NC_086305.1, read as the reverse complement.
CTCCCTGCCACCCTTCTTTCCTTCTCAGCCCTGCTGTGAACATACAGGGGGGCCCCAAATGTGCTGACTTCATGGGTGACACTTAGGACCCAACTACAGTGACAAATGCTGAGTCCTCAGTGGTAAAGACGGACGATGTTGTGGGTCAAAGCTTTTTTGGGGGGCAAGCTCTTGGACGCAGCGGCCAAGGGTCTCTTTGACCTGGGAGGAGGTGACAGCTCTGGCCCGGCTGGTGGCATCCGTGAGCATCTCGGGGCAGCGTCATGTGTCGGGGCAAACCGGTATGAAATTGCCTTGTACCACGAGGAACAGTAGGGCGAGAAGTAGACACTTTGGTGAAAGAATGGGAAAAAAGAAGTGATCAAAGGAGTGAGATAAAAAATAATGGCAGGGACAGACTTCTGTGTGGGATTATTTAATAATAAGGTAATTAATGCTTTATACCTCACTGACTCCTTTCATGTAAGGATCACAAAGCGCTTCACAAACATTAATTAATCTTCCCTAACATCCCTGCAGGGAAGGTCACTGAGCTACTGAGCGTAAGGGAAGTCTTGTCATTGATGAAGGTGGCGGCTCTCTAGGCATGACGGGTGCTCGGGTGTGATGGCAGGACGGGGAGAGTTTCTGTTCCTCGCTGATGACTTCAAATGATTTCCCATAACTTCCCCAGAGAGGAAGAATGTCTTTTAGTTGTCATGGCCAGCTGGGACTGGGCGAAGGTGGGTCTGAAAGATGACCCACGCCGAAGCCGTTGAGCATCCCTGAGGACACTGAGAAGGGATCTGTCCTGGCAACCCCCAGCGCCCAGGGCAAGGTTTGAGTAGCGTAAGGCACCTGCAAAGGGCAAATCTGTGACTGTTGGACAAAAATGCCAGGGCGAAGTGGATTTCAATTCACATCTGACCTGTGGATGGTCCCGCAAAAGGTGGAGAAAAAAACATCAGGCACCAAAGGGAGAAAGACATTTTCTGATGACAAATATTCAGCCTGACGTCCCTGATCTGATGGCTACAGAGGACTTCCTGCCAATGTGGGCTTTTACATCTCCAGGGTATTAAAAAGGTCTAAGTTAGTTTGTGGCTCCAGGGAAGACACTCATCCCCAGCTGTGCTCACAAGTGTCCCTTCTGCATGCTGTCCTGCCCTGGAGAGGTGGAGGGCCCAGCTTTGGGATGTGGGAGCGTCCCGGTGGGATCACACTGTCATTGCTCGGCGTTGCAAATACTTTTGGTTGTCCTTGTCCCTAGATCCTGGCAGCGGTGCTGGCATGGCTGCGCAAGACCCAGCCTTGGGCTGCCTGCATGGAAAGAAGCAACTGCCAGGTCAGTGAGCAATAAGTCTGTTTTGGGTTTTTTTTCCCCTTTTTTAGAGAGTTTATGAGAAAGTTGACTGTGGGACAGAGTTTTGAGATGGGGAAGAAGCAGATTTGGGGTGAAATGATCTGGAAGGATTGGCTGTCAGCTGGGGTGCAGCAGTTGGGGAACATGGCCAGGATGTCCCTTGCTTGGTGGTATCTGCACTGAGATAACAAAAAAACGAATCGGGAGAGGAACGACCAGCCTTCAGAATAGCAAAGAAGGAGGAGTCATCCTTCACCTGGCCTGATTTTACTGTTCAATCAAAACCTGAGCCCAAACGGTTAGCCTGAGGCTGGGAGGGGAAGTGTGCGCAGCGGTCTCTGGGAGTAGTCTCTGGAAGCTTCTGGCCTCCTGCGTCCTCTGTCCATTCTGTGACCCAGCGGACCCCAAAGATCCAGCTCTGTCCCAGTTTGTTCCTCCAGCTCCTCTCAAGCTGTAGGTGCAGGATGGAAAGCCCACCTTGCCAGCAGTGGGTCACCATGAGCCCAATGGCACCATCACTGGTCCTTGTGTCCTTGGAGACCAGAGGCTGGTGGCCAGGGCCTGGCTCTAACGAGAGCTGGTGGACATCCACTTGCTTTTCCAGCTTTCACCTGGGAGGTGAGGGCCAACAACCGAAACTACCACATGCAGTTCAAGAAGAAATTTGCCTTCTGTCTGACGAAGAAGAAGTACGCGGTGAGTCAGCCTGGGCCAGCCCTGGGCCGTTTCTTTACCCAGCCCCTGATTCCTGAGCTGGCGGTGGTCGGGGGCGACATGACAGAGAAGCTGCAGAGACGTTCCAGTAGGATGGAGCGTCACATACATAATCCTCAGGGAAGAGGAAGGGCTGCTCCCTGCCTGGTGCCCCAGGTGCCTTCTGAAGCTGTCAGACAAGGAGCAGAACTGTACGAAGGATACTTTTTAGTCTGATGGTCAAATCAAAAGAAAGATTTTTGAAAAAGTTTTGGTTGAACAAAAACACATTATTTTTTTACAGCTAAATAATGACCATCTAGCTGAGGGGGTCCGTTACATATGCTTTAGATGATCAGAAGCAAATTATTTTGTTTCAATTTTATATGGCCCTTTGCTCTAATAAATCTTTTTTTTTTCTTATGGCTTTGGTAAATTTTTAAAGTCATCTCTTACGCAATGAAAAGTCATAAAAACACCCGATTTTTTTGATATTTTCAAAACGCATCCTTGATTTCATGTGGCTGAGCTCCCGCTGCCTTTCTCTTGCAGGGCAATGCCATTAAGACAGCCAAGTACAACATCTTTACCTTCCTGCCACTAAACCTCTACGAGCAGTTCCACCGAATGGCCAACGTCTACTTCGTCTTTGTCATCCTCCTACAGGTGAGATGGACACCAAGAGCAAGCGCGTGTGAGACTGTCTAGCAAAGGAGGGTTGTCTGGTGTTTGGAGCAGGGGACTTTGGTCTAAGGTGGCGTTAAGGATGCTGCTTTTCAGTGGTGTTCATTGTCTTTTGTGAACTCCGAAAGGTTTATCCTATGTTAAGTCTGGTTACTTTAAAGTGATTGGGTTTGGATGTAGACCACACCTGAAAATAGAATTCCTACCCTCCAAATTCAGGGACTCACAGGCATTTCACACACCCGCTTTAAAAAGAGGTGGAAATTCAACAAAACAGTTCTCTGTAGACAGAGATGGTGATTTGATTTGTCTTAAGACAGGCTCCTGCCATCATAGAATCATAGAACGTGTTGGGTTGGAAGGGACCTTTAAAGGTCATCTAGTCCAACCTCCCTGCAGTGAGCAGGGACATCTTCAACTAGGTCCTCACGTGCTGGCTGGGGAGGGGAGCCGGAAGTAAGGAATCACCTCAAGTGCCCTGAGGTGGGATGAAAATTGTGTCCGTGGTCTAAAATTCTCTTTCTCCAGACCTTCCCTGAGATCTCCACGCTGCCCTGGTTCACTCTGCTCTTCCCTCTGAGCTGCCTTCTCACCATCCGGGGTCTACGAGACCTGATTGATGACATTGTGAGTACGAGTTGGAGGAAAAGGCTGTGAGTGTTGGGTGTAGGTCCTGGGTGGGACAATCAACAGAAAGGGCCCCTTTGCTGTGGGGTGAACCCAAAATCTTGGGAGCTGCTGTCATTTGTCGTTCCTGAGGTACCATCAACTCTACCATGTCCAAAACACTTTGTATCTCCCCTTGGGAAGGATGTGACCTTGGGGTCTTGCTTTCCTTGGGGTCTAGACCCCCCCATCTCTGTCATCTTTAATATCTTGACCAATGGCTGTATTCCCAGGTTGGTCCCCAGAAATACCTTGGGGGAATTTTGCCTCTTTATTCATCAGAATACATCTTCCAATTGCTTCGGAAAGCAGATCTTGCCCTGGGGCTGAGGAGGCAGATTGTGGCATTAAGAAGGTTCTTTTCACGGGACAAGGCAGTCTGGCATGTCTCATCCCTTTCTTTTGGCCTCTTTTTGTCTCTCCTCTGTGCAGGGCCGTCACCAAAGTGACAGAAACATCAACAGCAGGCCATGTGAAATCCTGTCTGGGAAGAGGTGAGGGGCTTTGGGAAGCTGTACCCGTATTTTCCAGGCCTGTGTGGAATGATGGATCATCTGAAGTGCTGAGCATCCTTGAGCATAGCAGCTGAGAAGGGTTTTGGTGGGAACGTCCCTGACTCTGCAAACTCCCATCACCTCCCAAAATCTCCTGCTGGTCCAGCCGTTCCCTTGTGGGGATGATCATACCCTGGTCACAGGCTAAAAAAAAGCCCTGATTTGCTGTGATACACTGTGGGAGGACGGTTTTCAGGCCACAGAATTTCCTCAGGTCTTCATATCTAACCCATGGAGTCATATTCCTACTAAACACTGGGAAGGACCAACATTTCCCACCCGTGTCCAGGGGGCCGCAAGTCCCTGCCACCCGTAGGTACGGGGGATATGGATGTGACAAACGGGTACTTGTGCCATCCTCAGTGCTCAGCTGTCCTTTGGTCATGCAGATGGGAGGCCACCATGGTGGCAAAGGAACCAACAATCTGGAGAACCCATGCAAGAAGCTGGGACAGACACAGGCTGGCCCAGAGGACAGAAACAGCCGCGGCCCCCATTCCCCCTGTTCCGTGAGGATAAAAATTTCTCCCCTAATTCTCCTGCAGCTTCCGCTGGCAGAAATGGCGCGACATCTGCGTCGGGGACATCGTCCGCCTGCGTAAGGAGAGCTTCGTCCCGGTGAGCGGTGCCCCGGAGCTGGCTGCGTGCCGGGGGTGGCGGGGGGCAGTTTCAGCGAGGAGGGGCTCAGCCGGGGGCTCTCTCCCCATTTTTTGCTCTTCAAGGCCGACATGCTCTTGCTGTGCAGCTCGGAGCCCAGCAGCCTGTGCTACGTGGAGACTGCCGACATCGATGGGTGAGGAGAGGGGCAGGGGAACGCTGCTGCAGTGGGAGGAGAGGGGCAGAGACATCCCAGCCAACGGCTGGAGCCTCCAAGTCTTGAGGCCCCCCCCTCCATTAGGTCAGGCAACTGGGAGGGCTGCAAGTCCAGCAGAAACCATGGGATTTGGGGGAACCTCTGAAAGCTAAACTTACAGACACCCCAGAAATGGGATTGGAGCCCCAAATCTTGAAAACGGGAGTCCAAAAACACTTTTGAGGCTTCCATAGAGCAACTGGTGACCTCGGGCATCTCTCTTCCTCTCCGAGGACAGCAGCTGCCCGTCCTTCCCGCCACGGTCTGCGGGATGATTTAATGGCAGGGTCTCCGGGCCAGGGCTCTCTCCCTGCATGAGTGCTCAGTGTGTGGCAGGAGGCGTCTCTGTCTCGCTTTTCATTGCCACCACTTTCGTAATCACCTGATAACTAATGACTGTCTCTGTCCCATGGGTCCAACAGCTCTATCACCCCACAGGGTTGTTTTATTTTTCCCTCCCTGGCTCTTGTTCACAGGGAAACAAACCTGAAGTTCAGACAAGCCCTTCTGGTCACCCACCAGGAGCTGGTGAGCGAGGAGAGCATGGCTGCCTTTGATGGTGAGTCTCCCGGACAGGCAAGGACGTGGCCATCCCACCGGGGTGGGATGGGTTCAACCTTGGGAGTTCTCAGGCACCAAGTGCCATCAGTCCGACAGGAGTTGCACTTGCTCCTGCCTGCAAGGAGCCACAGACCTTGTGTGGAGGCCCTTCCCCAGCAGAACGGCTCTGTGATGGGTCCATCAAGGTTGTGCACCTTCCCTCTGTCCTGGAATCAAGTGCTTGGCCCCCCAACCTGACTCAGACCCTGGATTTTTTCCCCTTTGGTCCTCCATAGGATGCAGACTCCCCTCTCAGAGGCTCTGAGTTTCTACTTTCTCCAGTTTTACAGCCCAGGGCGGTTCCTGGACTGAGCGCCCTCCCAGCTCTGCAGGGTGGCCCTCCACTTAGCCTTAATTTGAGCCATTCATATCTGAGCTGGACCTGGAGATGCCCTGACAAAACCTGAATCTCCCCAAGAAGCCCCCAGCACCCCTTTTTGGAGGGGGCAGACGTGGGGGGTGAGGGGAGAGGAAGGTCCTCTCGTTTACCCCAAAGCCATCACCTGAATGGTGCCGTCTGCTGAAGGGAGAGTGACCTGCGAGGAGCCCAACAGCCGCATGCACAGCTTCACCGGCACGCTGGAGTGGAGGGGCGAGACCTACCCGCTTGACAGTGAAAGGATCTTGCTGCGAGGCTGCAAGCTTCGCAACACCGACGTTTGCTACGGCTTGGTTATCTACGCAGGTGAGTGCCCAGGAAGGGCAGAAAACACCCAGGTCCCCGGGGGTTTTAAGCTGCCCAAGCGCTTCTGGCATCAGCAGGTCCCATTCTCAGCTGATGCAAAGCGGGAGGACCCACCACTGTGACCAAGCCCCTAGAAGTTTGTCCTAAGCTTTGCTGGTGTTGGGCTCGCTGGCAGGGAGACGACGTGGTGGTACCAAACCTCTACTCATCCCAGGTTATATTTCACCTGCATCACGTCCTGGACCTACTCCTCGTTGTGGCCTCTTGCACTTTGTGGCTCAGTGCAGCTGAGAGCTTGGCCATGAGTAGCTGTGGGTAGAGGGGAGGGGTACGACCTGGTGTAAGCAGCGCTTTTCCTTGTGTGCAGCCATGGCTTAATTAACCACTGATCAAGGGATGCAATCCTCTGAAGTCTTCAGAGGTGGGGAGATGTTGTTATGGAGGAAGCCAGCATCACTTAACTGCAAGTCAACCTTCTGGGTGCTGTGGACTTGCGTTTTCACTTCTAAAATGTTTCTCATCCAGGATTTGATTCCAAAATTATGAGGAACTGCGGAAAGATCAAGCGGAAGAAAACCAAGCTGGACCGCATGATGGACCGGCTGGTGATCATAGTGAGTGTGGTGCAAACACCTCCTGCCCTGGTCCACAGGCCTCCTGGGGTTGCTCACAGGTCTTCTCTGAGAGGCTGCTTGCTTGGGTGATGCTGATTTTCTTAAGCTTGCAATATTTTACTCAAAATTATCTTGGGTTTAACATGTAATGGGCAAATACCAAGTGATGTTGTCAGGAAGCGGCAGTTGCTGGGTCTGGAGCAGTCTGCATGGTGGTTGTGGATGCTGACAGCTCTGAGTCCTCAGCTGCACAGCAGCCCCTTGGACCAGGGAGCTGGAGGATTCAGGAGCTCCAATCCCTCCTGGCCTGCTTTACTAACCCTTAACTGTGCAGGTCCAAGGAGACATTTTGTGCTGAGGGACATGCAGGCTGTGGCTCATCAGAGTAGATGGACAAAGGAGGAGTATTTTTCATCTAGTACTTTAGAATTTCCAAGATTGGAAAGGACCTTTCAGATCATCAAGTCCAACCATCAACCTAACACTGACAAAAACCATCACTAAACCATATCTCTCATCTGGACTTTGGCAAGGCCTTTGACACTGTCCCCCACAGCATTCTCCTGGAGAAGCTGGCGAATCATGGCAGAGACAAGTGTACTCTTTGTTGGGTTGAAAACTGGCTGGATGGCCATGCCCAGAGAGTTGTGATTAATGGGGTGAAATCCTCTTGGCAGCCGGTCACCAGTGGTGTCCCTCAGGGCTCAGTTTTGGGGCCAGTTTTGTTTAATATCTTTGTCAATGATCTGGATGAGGGGACTGAGTGCGCCCTCAGTAAATTTGCAGATGACACCAAACTAGGTGGGAGAGCTGATCTGCTTGAGGGTAGGAAGGCTCTACAGAGGGCTCTGGACAGGCTGGATCCATGGGCCAAGGCCAACTGTACGAGGTTTAATAAGGCCAAGTGCCGGGTCCTGCACTTTTGGTCACAACAACCCCAAGCGACGCTACAGGCTTGGGGCAGAGTGGCCGGAAAGCTGCCCAGCAGAACAGGACCTGGGGGTGCTGGTGGATGGCCAGCTTAACATGAGCCAGCAGTGTGCCCAGGTGGCCAAGAAGGCCAACAGCATCCTGGCTTGTATCAGGAATAGCGTGGCCAGCAGGAGCAGGGAAGTGATGGTGCCGCTGTGCTCGGCGCTGGTGAGGCCTCACCTCGAGCGCTGTGTTCAGTTCTGGGCCCCTCTGGACAAGAGGGACATTGAGGTGCTGGAGCGTGTCCAGAGGAGAGCGACCAGGCTGGGGAGGGGTCTGGAGACCAGGGCATGTGAGGAGAGGCTGAGGGAGCTGGGCATGTTCAGCTTGGAGAAGAGGAGGCTGAGGGGAGACCTCCTTGCCCTCTACAACTCCCTGAAAGGAGGGTGCAGAGAGGTGGGTGTTGGGCTCTTCTCCCAGGTGAATAATGACAGGACCAGAGGAAATGGTCTGAAGCTGCGGCAGGGGAGGTTTAGATTAGATATCAGGAAGAATGACTTTACTGACAGAGTGGTCAGGCACTGGAACAGCCTGCCCAGGGAGGGGGTTGAGTCACCATCCCTAGAGGTGTTTAAGAAACATCTAGATGTGGCACTTCAGGGCATGCTCTGAAGGGCAGAGATTGTAGGTTGGTGGGGGTTTTTGTGTGTGTATGGTTGAACTCGATGATCTCAAAGGTCTTTGCCAACCATGAAGATTCTATGATTCTCTAAGCACCACGGCTACCCACCTTTTAAGTACCTCCAGGGATGGTGACTCCACGACTTCCCTGGGCAGCCTCTTCCAATGCTTGATACCCCTTTCAGTGTAAAAATTTTTCCTAATATCCATCCTAAACCTCCCCTGGCGCAAGGAGCTTTTCCTCTGTGGGAACCAAAACAGCATGGGCATAACAAGGAATTGGATGACTCTTACTCCTGTTCCTGGTGTTTGAGTGTCATCACCTCTCAGCCTGTCCACCAGCATTGCTCTGTTTCTTGGCACTTCATCAGGAAGGCTGCAGGACACCCTTGTCCAGGGAGATGGTGTCTGAGGCAATTAGGAGGGCGGGAAAGTTGGGGTTTGGTGTGTATGTTGCGGAGGTGTTGAGCTGAAATACGTGCTGCAATCCTTCATCTTGATCCAGGTTGAGCTCTGAGAACCAACTTCAGGCACAAGGACACTTTTCCACAAGCTTACAGCTAAATGAGACAAACAGTCTGGAAGGGGCAATGGTTGGTCGTAGAAAAGATTCTGGTGGGCTCTGTGTGATGGCACATTCTCATCCTGGCTTCCCATCTCAGATCTTCCTGATGCTGTTGGTCACATCACTGTGCCTCGCCATTGCCTCTGGGTTCTGGGCCAAGATGTTCCAGGAGAAGCACAGCTACCTCTCTGCTCTCTACAAGCACACAACTCCTGCCCAGCAGGCCTTCTTCAACTTCTGGGGCTTCACGATCCTCCTGAGCATCATCATACCCATGTCCATGTATATAACGTAAGAACAACAGAGCTTGGAAGTGATCAGAGATCAGTAGCCCACCCCCTGTCCTTGGCCATCAGCTGACACCTTGGTTTATGGCCACAAAATGAGGCTGCACAAAAGATCCAGCTGTGACCCTGAGCAAGTCATTCCCGTGTGTTCCCTTAGCCATGAGAGGGTAAGGGTGGATGGGGCAGATGTCTTACAGACATTGATGATGTGCTTTGAGATCTTCTCAGAGGAAAGCCAGAAAAGAGATGCAAAGACTGACGTACTGAGGTGGGAAATGGTGGGCAGGCCGAGGATGAGACTGGTGAAGGTGGTGTTCTCCCCACTGCGCAGCAGCAGGGTGGGGAAGAGAAGGGCAGAGGCGCTGTGAGTGGGCAATAATCACAATTTGTGCTGGAAGAGGCGGTTTCCAAATTTTTCGGCCCTTCGCTGAATCTCCAGATCTATGAATTTTGTCATCAAGGGCCGGCTTTCCAAAGGGGAGCCCAGTTGCCTGGGACCCAGTGGGCTCTCAGTCTGGTATGATGAGCCTTCTGCAAAACTGGCCACGAACAATGAAAAGCCTCTTGGTTGCCACAAGCTCAGAGCAATAGGATCCAGGTGGGGAGTTCCCCTCTGCCCTTTCATCCCGTGTCAGATCCCCAAGACCCCCTGGGATGTGAGCAATGCCATCTCCTTCCCCGGTGTGAGTTTTCTTCTATCGGACTCCCTAGGTTTGAATTCATCTATCTGGTGAACAGCTTTTTTATCAACTGGGATCTGGAAATGTATTACGCTGTCAAAGACATTCCAGCAAAAGCCAGAAGCACCAGCCTCAACGATCAGCTTGGCCAGATCGAATATATCTTCTCAGACAAGACTGGCACCTTGACACAAAATGTTATGAGCTTCAAGAAATGCTGCATCAATGGGACCATCTATGGTAACTTTTGTTGGATGCAAGTTTGCAGAGACTCACGAGCGAGGTAGACCTTGAATTCAGGCCACTTTGGTTCTTTCCACTCCTCCTGGCTTGCTAGGAAGCTTGGGGCATATGGATTGATCTCGGTGGTCCAGTGTGTAGGCAGAACCTTTAGGAATTCAGCTTGTTTTCATGTCCCGTGTTATCGGTGCTCTGCAGGGGCCACCACCCCTGCGGTCACATTTGTCTTGTGCTCCCAGTGCATGGAGTCAGGGCACAGTTCTGCCTCCTAAAATGCGCTCCTGCCTTTCGGGAGATGTGTCAGGCCCCAAACTCGGCTGAGATCAGCTTGGTCTTCCCCAATACAAAAGCAAACACGTGGCAAACCCGTGGTCTGAGTGAGGTGGAGCCCATCTGGAGTAATCAGCTGGTGCTGGCCCAGGTGTCCAGGGCAGGCAGAGGGGCCATGGTGTGATGGGCCAGTAAAGCCCATGGATTTTTATTTTCTATGAAGTTGTTGGAGAGAAAAAGGAGGTTTTGCTTTTCCGTTTTGTGTCATTTTCTTGTGACCTATGGAGGAGGCAAAGAAATTATCCTTTCCCTGATGTTGTTTCTTCACAATGAATGCATGTCATTGCTCTTTATTTTTTTTCTTTTTTTTAAGATTCTGCTTGGTTTTCCCCTTAGAAACCTGAGAATTGCCAAGCCATTCCTTTCCTTGTTGCTACATTTACTCGAGCTCTCGGCTGGCTTTTTGAGCTCAGTGCTTAATTAGTGAAATTCAGCAAGTGGGGCAGGCCAGAGCTTTAGCGCGGAGCTCCTTCTTCCCGAGATAAGTATCCGGCACTTGGGACAAATGGACAGTGGCAAAAGCAAAGAGGAGAAAAAAATACCTGGCAAAGTTTTTAAGCAGGAATGAACCCAATTTAACCCTGAGGTACCGTACGGCACCTCTGTGAGAGCAGCATCGCCGCAATCCTGCCCGTCTCTGGCGAACTGCAGAGTCTCCCAGGAAACGTGGGGGAGGGCTAGTCCTGAATTTTTAACATTAAAAACGTGTGGAAAGTCCGAAGAGTCCAAGAGTCAAATGAGTCAGACCTGGACATCCTAACAGAGCTTGGCTCATGGCTGACACCGAGCAGGTACTGGAAACCTGTCTCTTTTTGCCAGCCTTTTGGCTGGCAAAAGCAGCAGCCCCTTCTAGAGAAACTACTTGAAGCCCCTGCTAGCGATGCGCCCCCCCGCCCCCGCCGGCTCTCGATTAATTGAATTATTTTTATTTTGGCAGGTGCTGGCACAGGCCGTGACAACAAGCAGCCATCGGTGCGTAACTCCCCTCCCCCGTGCGGCGTGGGGCCGGACGCTGCTCCTCGCCGGGGCCAAAGCCGTAGCAGTTATTGATTCTGCCGGCAGCAGGACCAGCCTTTGTCTGGGAGCACAGCTCGGGCTCCCGTGCGCTAAGAGAGAGGCGTGTGCTTCCTCGGGCTGGCGAGTTTGCCAGTTCTCAGCTGCCAGTTAAGGACAGGGGAACCAGGTTTATAAAATCGTCCAGCTCTGATTTTTTTATGTGGTTTTTTTTTTGTTTGTTTGGTTTGGTTTTTTTTATGATTCCCAACCTTTTTATACTCACCCCCAACGCAGAGCTCGGCTCACGCACTCTGACGGGGCTCGGGCCATGCCAGCACAGGGTGGCTGCATTGCGACCTGGCGGCACCCCCGGAGCAGAGCCCTGTGCTCGGTCTCTCTCTGGGGTGCCTGCAGCCCGCCCGTGTCTCTTGCAGGGGTCAGGGTTGACCTGGAGCCACCACGGCGAGGAGAAGTTGGACTTTTGTGACGCGACGCTGCTGGAAGCCACCCGTCGGGACAGCGACCCCGTGCTGAGGGAGTTCCTGAGGCTGCTGGCCCTCTGCCACACTGTCATGGTGGAGGAGAAGGGCGGTGGGTTGGCCACGCTGGTTGACGTGCTCAGAGCGGGGTCGAGCTGCCACTCAAGGCACTGAGGCTGTGATGGCTTTTTCCATCTCGCCCAGCAAAGCTCTGCTGTGGGGGTGCAGGTGGTGTGAGAGCCCAGGGATGCTTTGGACCACTGTCCTAGCATCATGGATGTGTACATTCGGGGTTGTTTTAAAGCTAATTAGCTGGAACAGGAGCACAGAGGGGATAATCCATCCCTGGCTGGGCACTTGAGCAGAAGAGATGAGACAAGTAGGACTGAGTTTCTCTAGCCTGGTGGCTTGGACTTTAGGGTCTCCATAGATAATGTTGGTGCTGGGAAAGAACAGGGTGTTTCAGACATCCAAGGGTTGCTTGGCTGGGAGACTCCTTGTCTAACTCCTCCTCCTCTTCTGCAGACCAGCTGGTTTATCAGGCAGCTTCACCAGACGAAGAAGCACTGGTGTTGGCAGCCAGGAACTTGGGGTATGTCTTTCTGGCCCGAACGCAAGACACCATCACCATCAGTGAGCTGGGGGTGAAGACGACGTACAAAGTACTGGCCATGCTGGACTTCACCAGTGATCGCAAGAGAATGTCTGTCCTGGGTGAGTGGGACGGGGTGTCTCTGGGGGCCCTACAAGAACAGAGAGCGTCCCTTCCATACTCAGCCCTACAACGGATGGCACCAGGATGTCTGCAATTGACCACAGCTGGCACAGAGGCTCCTGGGGCTCGTCCTGGTCATCCCCGCAGTTTTGCTCACCCCAATACCTTGGTGAAGGGAGCTGAGAAGGGTTTGAGCAGCCAAGAGAGAGCGAGTAGATCAAGGGCTCAGAGGAGATGTGTGAGGAACTGACAGTCCTTGAGGCCTGATCCTGCCTCGTGGTGGTGTAGATCTGGGGACATTGCTGTGTTTCCTGTGACTGCGAGTAGAAAAGCACTGGTGTCCCTTGTGGTGCCTTCTGCAGCGTGGCCATTGCATGGGGACAATGATGAGTGGGGGCCATCTCTCCAGGTACCTAAGCTGTCCTTCCCTTCCTTCCCTCCCAGTGCGAGACCCCCAGGGCAGGATCCGGCTCTACACCAAGGGGGCTGACACGGTCATCCTGGAGAGACTGCAGAGCCGAGGGCCCAACGAGACCTTCACCGAGATGGCGCTGGATGTGAGTCTGGGGCGGAAAGGGATGGTGTCCCTACTGCTGGCGTTGGGCTGGGTGTCCTGGAGTCCTCCGCTGCTCTTTCTCCCTCAGGCTTCAGGATTTTGGTCCTCCTTTCTTCCTTCTGCTCCAGGAGCCTCACCTGCATATGGGAGAGGGGCTAAGAGGGCATCAAATCCACCTTCGGTGTTCTGCATGGACCAGTAGCATTGCAAGGCTGCTCATGGGGATGCTGTAGGAGGGGGGCGGGAGTCAGCACCCGGAAGGAGACCCCCAGATCCTGGAGGTTCTCTGGTTCTGCCCGTGGGAGCATTGTGGCTGGCTGACATGATACCCTGGTCCACCATCAGAGTCATCCTGGTCGAGGGAAGGGAGACCTGATGTCTCATCTCTGCAGCGCTTTGCACAGGAGACACTGAGGACTTTATGCCTGGCCAGCAAGGAGGTGAGCGAGGTGGAGTACAGCGTGTGGGGCAGGAGGCACCGCGAGGCCAGCGTCCTGCTGCAGGACCGCGCGCGGGAGCTGGACAAGCTGTACGAGGAGATGGAGCAGAACCTGCAGGTGGGATGAAGCTGGCGTTTAGAAGGACAGAAGTGTGGGGTTTGGCTCTCTGGGATGAGGTGGTGAAGTGTCCAACCCAACACCCATCCCTTGGGTGGGAGGGCAGGTGCAGCTCCCTCCCGCCCTGGGGTGACTTTGTGATATGCCAGTAGACACTGGGTTAGATACCTGTCAGGTCATGTCCACCCATGGGCAAGGACCCCTGGTTGAATCCAGGGGTAATTCCTACCTCTGCATCTTGCCCTGCCCCATGTCATGCCACCCACTCACCCTCCTTCCAGTTGCTTGGGGCCACGGCTATTGAGGACAAGTTGCAAGATGGAGTCCCTGAGACCATCCAGCTGCTGAAACTGGGCAACATTAAAGTGTGGGTGCTGACAGGAGACAAACAAGGTCAGTGGAGGCAACCCCAGATCCCACCAACACATTTCAGCTTCTCCCTAACCAAGACCAGAGAAGAGACAGCAGACCCTGGGAGTGGGCAACAACTAAGTTGTGATCTTCTCTTTAATATAAAATAATAGCCTGTCCCACAGATCATGTCACCCATGCGGTGAAGCAGGGGAAGCCATCTGCGCGATGGCACAGAGCTGGGGCAGAGCCCCCAGCAGCTGCTGCCCACCGAGGGCTCTTGGACCCGAGGGCTGGGGGCTGCCCTGGCATGGGGGGGAAGCACCATGTGGCCATCAGCCGTTGACACCTGCGTGTTGCAGAGACTGCAATGAACATTGGCTACGCGTGCAAGCTGCTCACGGATGACATGGAGATCCTGGAGGAGAAGGAGATCAGGTGAGGAATCGCGACCTTCTGGTTCAGGACATTGTTGTCCCAACTGAAGGCACCCGAGGGCATAGGAACCTGTGCAGGGTGGGCAGAGCTCAACTCTGCCAGAGACGCTTTTCCTTCCTGGTCCCAGCCTGGATGTCTGTGTCCCTCGTCTGCTGATGCTCTTCCAGGCCTCCCCATCTGTTTGTCCCCCTACAGCAGTCTCTTCCTTGGCAGGCTTTGACCAGAAAGTGCTTAAGCCGTGTCTTCAGACTCTAAACCACAGGGCCAGGGGCTGATTTTTTATATCAGTGAGTCCTTGAGGCTCCTTCTCTGTCCCGTCTGTTCCCACCACTGGGTACCAGCCCCATCTCCCTGCAGCTGGCTTTGAGATGGCAGTGGCCAACTGTAGGTCTCAGCTGAAGCCAGGCAGTGTGCCCACTGTCCCCAGCTCGGCTCCAACCACCCCTTCCTCGCACAGCGAGATCCTCGAGGCTTACTGGGTGAGCAACAACAACCTCAGCAGCAGTGGAGAAGCCCTGTGCAGCGGCCACCTCTCCCAGCAGCGCCCAGAGGCTTTGCGCAACAAGAAGAGAGCTCTCATCATCAGCGGGGACTTCCTGGTAAGGTGGCACTTGGATGCTCTTCTCTGCTCCCTGCCTGGGCTGGCAGATGGCTCTTTCTGCCCTGGTGCTATCAAAGTCCTGGGTGGCACCAGCGTGTGGAGGAGGTGATGCCCCTCCTGCCCAAGGGGTGGGAAAAGTCCATTTTTGGGCTAGGGAATGAAGAGTGGAGAGGGGGACAAGCTTGAACCAATCATTTGATGTTGGAGGATTTGACCAAACCTGCCCAACTGGTCTTTTGGGGTGGTGCAGGCTGGTGGGTAATCACATGCTCTTCTGGTCACACCGGGGCAAACTGGTCTCATGGTCACAGTGCCTGCTGCGTGATGAGCTTGGAGAAAACTGGGGTCACTTTTTTGTAGCACTGACAAGATTTAAGAGGATCGTTGAGGAGATGGGGGCCCTCATGCTATGAAGTCTATGGGTGAGGTCCCAACCACGTGTACTCTCCCCTAAGGACAAAATCCTCCACACGGGAGAGGTGCTGAAGGAGAAGAAGGGGCGGCTGTGGCGGCGGCTGGACTGCTTCAGGGCTACAGGCTCACAGGAGCAGGGCAGTCTGGTGGAGAAGGCCTTCGTGGACTTGGCCACCGGCTGCCAGGCGGTGATCTGCTGCAGAGTGACCCCCAAGCAGAAAGCCCTCATCGTGCAGCTGGTGAAGAAGCACAAGAAGGCCATCACGCTGGCCATCGGGGACGGGGCCAACGATGTTAACATGATCAAAAGTGAGGCTCAGGGCAGGCGGGAGTGTGGGGTTTTGGCCGGCATGTTCCACTGTTGGGGAGTGGTGGTGGCCCATCATCCTGTCCTTCGAGGTGAGGAGCTGGGAGGGGAACCCCCAGCCCAGTTCCCCGCGTTGCTGTGCTGGGAGGGGAGCGAGAGGACCGGGACCAGCCTGGGCCAGGAGCAGGGGGGACCACTTGCTTTAGCAGCGGGGATGAAACTTGATGAAACTTCAAGCTCCAACCCAGGCAGCTGGCAGAGGCCTCCCTGCCCCTCTCCAGCAGCCCTGACCACATGGCTGTGCTCTTCGTGTGCCCAGCCTTGCCCAGCATCTCCCTCCCCCAGCCGTGATGGAGGGAGTTTCTTCCCTTTGCCCATCACTGTGGATTCGCCCTCTTCCCGTCAGTGTTGGGGCAATCCACTGGGAAATCAAGCACCCGGGTCCCCAAACCCCCCACCACCTGCGTTTCACGCCCTCCTGTCCCCCGCAGCCGCTGACATCGGTGTGGGCATCAGCGGGCTGGAGGGCATGCAAGCCGTGCAGTGCAGCGACTATGCCCTGGCGCAGTTCTCGTACCTCCAGCGCCTCCTGCTCGTCCACGGCCGCTGGGCGTATCTGCGCATCTGCAAGTTCCTCCGCTACTTCTTCTACAAGACCTTTGCCGGCCTTATGGCCCAGGTCTGGTTCGCTTTCCACAGCGGATTCACGGCTCAGGTGAGGGACGCTGCCGTTAGCAGTGGTCGCATCCATCCCGTGGAGGTTTGCACGTGGGTGCTGTGACCCCTCTGCTGGTACTGCCTGATGGGCGTGTGGCCACATCACCGCCCTGCTCTCCTTTCTCCCTTGTCCTGGGTCTGGGCTGTCCGATTTTTTGCGGGGGGAGGCTGCCTGGCTGAGATGCAACTGATTATTTCACCTGGCTGGATTGGGAAAAGCACCCTGGGGAGATTTGGGACGTCCTTGTGAGCTGCAGCTCAGTCTCGGACAGACTCAGGGAAAGATCCCACGCGCATTAAGCTGGTTTCGCCCCAAATGGGAGCTTTTATCCCCAGGGCCATCAGTGTGACTGGACCCCCAGCGTGTGGCTCCAGCTTCCCATCTCCGTCTGCAGCACTGCCCCACAGCCCACCCATCGCTGCAGACAACGATGGGTGATGCAGAGCCTGGGGCAAGTCCATGGGGCTTTCCCCAGTGTTTGGACGTGAGTGCCCTCACAAGTGAGGGTGTTTGGATGCCCTGGTGCCTGGGTATCCTTTCGGAGTTTTTCCAAAGCCCAGCTTAGCCCACAGCTGCTCTCTTCTCCCTTCTAGCCTCTCTACGAGGGCTGGTTCCTCGCGCTCTACAACATTTTCTACACCACCTACCCCGTGCTGTCCATGGGTCTTCTGGAGCAGGTACGGGTTCACCGGGCTGCATCCAGCCCCTGCGCCTGGAGGCTGCGTCCTCGGCGGGGGTGAATCAGCCCGGCGGCCGTTGCACCCCATTCCTGTGGCTCTTTGTGGTACCAAGCAGCTTAATGGGCATTTGGATGTTACCACTAGTCCTGGGGGGCCTCTGTTCCCTCTCACCCCACAGCAAGCGGGTGGAGGGACTCGCTGCAGCTTTCCCAGAGGGTGTGTTGGGTGGGGGGGAGGGCCCAATCCTGCTTTCCGGTGTGGGTGGGGAGGATGATGCTTGGTGTCCACCCGGTAGGACGTCAGTGCCAAGAAGAGCCTGGAGTTCCCTGAGCTCTATGTGATCGGGCAGCAAGACGAGCTCTTCAACTACCGCGTTTTCAGCGTCACCCTCCTACATGGGGTCAGCACGTCGCTCGCCAGCTTCTACATCGCACTCTGGGCCTTCCAGGACCGCATCGGCAGCAGGGCTGTTGGCGACTATGAGTCCTTTGCCATCACGGTGGCCACATCAGCATTGCTATCGGTCCTCATGGAGGTGAGTGCTGCTCTGTCCTCCCCCATGCTGGCCCTGGGGCAGATGTTCAGGGACTGCAGCCAGGCTCAGCCCTGGGCTCTCTGACACGATCCCCAGCAGCTTTGTGGCTGGGGGATGATCTCTGTTGGGGCAGGGGGGGAATTAGGGATGGGTGGCTGTAAGGAAACAGGTCCCCGCAGCCTCTGTGTGCTCTGCCCTTGCCCCTGCAGATCATCCTGGACACCAAGTTCTGGACAGCGTTGTCCTTCCTGATGGTCACAGCCAGCCTGCTGCTCTTCTGCCTCTTCTCCTTCCTGACCCAAAGCTTTGAAGCCTTCAGGATAGCCCCTGCCATCTTCCACTTCCCAGGTGAGATGCCCCGGGCATTCCCATGGTCTCTCCCTTCCCCAGCCAGGAGAGCCCAACCTGGGCTTTGTGATACGAGCTGTTTCCCACCTTGCATTGGCAGATGCCAGCCAGAATGCCCTGACTGACCCCTACATCCTGCTCGTGGTCCTGCTGTCGTTGGTGGTGAACACCATCCCCTCACTCACCATCCGCTTGTACCGCACCATCGTGGGCAAAACCACCATCCAGCAGGTGAGGGCTGCCTGGGGCTGGCATGGGGAGGGCTCTGCCTCCTGCCAGCGTCCATGTCTGGGGCTGGCCAAGGCGCTGCTGGTGATGGGAAGGGTGAGGTTCCCCAGGGAACCCACTGCCTGGGCTGTAGCGGTGGGACGTCACCCCTCCTTGGAGGTACCGCTCAGCTGGTGATGGTCTCTCATGGCATTGGTGTCCAAGTCTGGCTCCAAGGCCCTCTTCCCAAATCAGTTCATGGCCCGATGGGAGGCCCTGAGGCAAGAGACCTGCTCCAGCTCTTGGAGAGGGGCGGCTTTTGGCTGCGGCAAGGAACTGCCCTCCAGGACTCCCTGGAGCTGCCGCTTAGGAGGCCCTGGCGTCTGCTGCAGGCCTTGGTACCACCCCAGCCCTGGTAGAGCTCACCCCCATCTGGGTGGTGGGTCATACTTTGCCAGTGGTACAAAGAGGTCCTAGGTGAGCGCAGGGGTGGTGGTTGTGCTACAGAGCTCCGAGAGCTTTGAAGACCCCCCCCTGCGAGTCCCCACGTTACGCATCCTATCACATCAACTCAGGTCATGGCGGAGCTGGGAGCCAAACTGTGTCTTATTGGAGGGCACGCTCTCCTTGTGTGTCCCCTCCTTGGGGCAAGGGCTTGCCTGGGAGGTGTCCACAGCCCTCATCTCCCCATCTCCTTGCAGAAGATCTGCTTGAAGGCCAGGCGGGAGCCGGAGCCCTCGGTGGAGCTACGTGCCCACGTCCCTCGTGGCTCCTTCCGCCGCCGCTCCAGCTACGCCTTCTCCCACCAGGAAGGCTACGCCGGCCTCATCACGCGTGGGGACAGCCTGCGTGCGGGGGCCACCCGCAGCACTGCCCCCGCTCTCCTGCGCCCAGAGACACCCCCAGATTTGTCCTGCCCCCGCAGCCCCTCAGCGTAGCTACCCTGGCATCAACGTCCCACCACGCCAGGACAGGGGAGGTGCCGTCAAGGCGCAGGACTGGCTGGCTCCCTCCTTTATGGGCATTTTTTTAAAATCTGTTTTGGATGGGTTTGAAGCCTGGGCAGCTCCCGTGGCTGCGGAGGGGCTGGTCCAGCCGGGGGGGGGCTGCTGCTCCGGGCCATGTCCCACCAGTGGCTCCGTCTCCCCACTTGCAGTGCGTGCGTGGGCTTTGCGGGAGCCCGTAGAGCCATGAAGAGCTGCCACCCTCTGCCTCCACACTCGGCCCCTCGCCCTGCGACCCCCTGCCCTGCACCCTTCCCTCCGCTGAGCCCCCTCCGAGCCAGGGGCTCCCTCCTGCCCGGGGCTGATCCTGCTCCAGGCTGGACCCCCAAACACTGCTGCCCTGCCTTTTTAATTTAATTCCCCCTCGGAATTAATTAAACGCCCTGGTGGAAGGCCAGCGGCAGGGCTGGGTAGTGGGCGCAGCCCCTCGCCCCTGCTCGCTGCCTCCCATACCGGGGTCCGAGCTGCAGCAGCTGCGCAAAGACCCCCATCTCATTTCTCTTTCTCAGCAGTAACGAGACACCCCCCCCATTACCCTCAGAGCTGCCCGCGGTCCCTGCGTGGGGCTGGATCTGGCCCCCACGGCTTTCACGTGCGTCGCCCCAACAGATCAGGCTCTAAAGGCATAATTTTAAAATGCCCCCTATTTTCTGGAGGGGGGGGTCTATGGATCATGGATTACCTGTGGGTTTTTCTGCTACAGCCAAACCAGCCCGGCTTCTCGCAGCCTCCCCTCGTCACCCCCCGCCATCTCCACCTCCCCCTCTCTGCCACCCCTGCACACAGTGGGGGCGGCTGCTACGTGCCATGCCCCATCTCCACAGCAGCCACCTCCCACTCCCCCAGGACTGATGTCCCCAGCTTTGGGGACAGCCCTGAAAAGTACTTCTGGGGGGAAGGCAAAGCCTGGGGGTGAGGAGCACCACCTCTGCCCAGCAGGCACGGGAGCAGACGTCCTGCAGAGCCGCGCTTTGGGGACATCAGCTGGAGAAGTTGTGTGTCAACAGCTGACTGGTGACTGGATCACCCTTTTTACTGTTTTCATTTTTTAATTAAAAGGACTTTCGCTTTTCTCTCCTCTCCTGTAAATCTCTGCTACGCCACCAAGGGAGAAAGCTGCACAGAAATGTCCTGCGGTTCCTCCATGTGCGTCACCAGCTCTTTGCCACCTGCAATGCTCTTGTCATGCCCCATCCCTGGAGGGGTTCAAGGCCAGGTTGGACAGGGCTTGGAGCAACCTCGGCTGGTGGGAGGTGTCCCTGCCCAGGGCAGGGGGGGTCGAACTGGTTGGGCTTTAAGGTCCCTTCCCACCCAAACCAGTCTGTGGTTCTATGGCAAAGCACGCAGTAGAATGAGATGTTCAGGTAAAAAGATAAATAATTAAATCCGCCACGGGGGTTTGGACCTGCCTGCAGCACGCGCAGCTTGATGGGTTTGTTTAACAAGGGCTTTGGCCTCATCTGCACCGAGTTTGTGAGAATTAAAGTGTTTTCTTTGGGCTCTGGCCAGAAGACAGGTGTTGCCAAGAAATAAAATCATGTGAGGCTTCATCTGGGAAAGCTCTCAGCCCGGCAGCTACGAGGGGGAAAACTCGGGGCGGGGAGAAACCTTCCCCAGCTGCCTGGGCATGGTCCCCAAACATCCCCCCCCCAACCCCCGATGTCCCGGGCCAGGTCTGGGGCGACGAGTTGAGGTGGTTGAAACGGGGCTGCTCCCCCCCTGCCCCGAGAACCCCCCACCAGCATCGCTGCGGGACACACGCACGCCAGGGTGAATGACTAGAAAATAATTTATTGAAGAAACAGAAAGCTGCAGAAATACAACACAGTCATGACCAGTAGAGGATGAACAAATAGAGATTAATTAATTTTTTTTTTTTTTCTCTTTTAAAACCTGTTGACAGGCTGGAGTTAAGTTTCCTGGTAATTTCCCCTGCATGAGCCATTGCAAAGAACAAGGAACGAACTCCAGAGTACACAGCACAGTTTGGATAAAGTGCCTGACACATAAGACTCTTTTTTTTTTTAATTATTTTTTTTTTCTTTTTTAACGCTTGTAAATAGCTTAAACAAATATAGTTGCAAGACACAGAGGAGTAACAATTGCATTTCGCTGTAGAGTAAAATCTATCCCATGAGAGTAACAATGAAGCAGCAGCAAAAAAAAAAAAAAAAAAAAAAAAATTTCAGTTTAATTAGAAGGAAAAAGTCGTTTCAAAACTCAGAGATGCAGCCCTCGGACCGTCCGGGACGAGGACAAGCATCGCCTATTGCTATACAGAAAAATGAGCAATGTTTTCTGGAGGTGGCTGGACTGGCAAACCCAAGGGCCGGGATTAATTCTGTCTGACTTCCTTTTTTTCCTTTAGAAATTTAAGGGGAAAAAGGAGAAAAAAAAAAAAAAAACACAACAAAAAAACCCCACAAAACATGAATTTTGTTCTTTGCATTTTTTAATTTCCTCTTTTTTAAAAAACCCCTAACAAAGAAAGACGCAAAAGGAACCGGATTCGGCGGGGCAGCGTCTGCAGGTCCAGCCCCGCTGCCGGCTGCCAGCGCCGCGCGTGTCTTCTGAGACAAGGGAAAAGGGGACAGTTTAACGCCAGGGACATGCGGTGGCCAACCCAGCCCAGCAGCATCTTCACGGTGCCCAAAGTGGGTGGGGGAGAGAGGTAACGAGGAGCCAATTGTCTTCCCCACACACATTTTGGATGTTCCGGAAAAGGGACAAATGTTGATTTTTATTATTTTTTTTTGCAAAGCCATTTCTCAGCAGAGCGAAACGCCAGCTCCTGGGCCGCTCTGTGCCGACATCCCACCAGCGGAGCCATCGTTAGAGCTGGAAAAGCCCGGCTCTGGCTGTGCCGTAGCGGGGTGACAATGGCTCAAACCCATCCGGGCGTCCCCGGGAGCACACGCTCCTCCTGCTCGCCCGGCGGGACGGGTCGACGCTGCCAACGGAAGGGTGTCAAAGCTCAAACGCCAAAGCCATCAGTGGAAAACTTCCACCCAAGGTAGAACCACAGTGCCTGGGGGGGCGTCATGGGTAATGAAATGTCCCGAATCCCCGAAAACTTTCACAGCTGAAGTAGGACATGATGGCCAGGCTGAACCAGCAGGTCTCAGTGGGAGATCCCAGGTCCCGTCCTCTTCTTCACCCTCTGGCCGGCCGCTCTCCATCGCCCTTGGAGGTGCCACTGGGGCCCCGGGTTTGCTCCTGCTCCCCACAACACAAAAACACCCTTTGGGGGCAACCTTGGTCGAGAGAATTGTCTTAAGGACAGAGCTCGGATTGTCATTACCTGCAGGGAAAAAAAAAAATCTTTGGCATCATGGCAAGTTGCTCCTCAAGGCGTTTTCGTTGGTGTGGGCAGCAGGGACGGCCAGATCCGGCATCCTGGTGGGCTGAAGGACAGGGGAGGGCACTCAGCTCTTGGCTTCTCCGGGGTTTCCCAAGCCACTTGGTTCATGCCCCATGATGGAAACTGGATGGTCTCTGCAAGGCCCAAGGACTTGTGGCTATGGGTTGCATTCAAGCCTGGTGAGACTTTCGTGCGGATGTAAACCAGGTCTTGGCCTCCAAGCACCAAAGCTTCTCTTGCTGGAAAAGGTCCCATTGGAGGAAATGGGACACAGGGTGGGCTGCAGAGCTCCCCAGAGGGCAGGGGGGTTGGTTAGGAGGTGAATGGTGCTGCTGGAATAAATACCATCTCTTCCCAAAACCCAGGTCCTCGGTCAGTGGCTCACATGGATCCCACGTGGTACTGAGCATCTCAGTGCTGGCCATGAAGAAGGTGAAGGCTGCAGGGACACCACATTAGGCAAGAGATGCAGATTAAAAAAAAAAACAAACCTACATTGCCTTTGGGCATCACTTTGGTGGGGCCTGAAGAAGCTGAGGTTTCTTTCCTCGCAGTGGGATGAGCTTTGGGGCCACCTCTAGTGACAGAGGCGAAGGATGGAGTGGTGAAGTGGCTGGAGAGGGCTGAGGAATCAGCGTTTTAAGGTAATTTCTCTGATAATGGTGGGGAAGCAGAAAGAAGTCAGTACCACTGCTGCCTCCAGGGCCCCATCATCTTCCTGACCTCCAAAGACATGACTCCCTACTGCTAGTCTCCTCATGTCTTTAAGCAAGGAGAGGAGGAGGAGCTGGGGGAGGAAGGAGCAGGGGATTCAGCCCCGTTCAGGTGGGGATCATTTGCAGAAAGCTCCCTGGCTGTCTAGGGCAGGCAGGGAGACCTTCCAAAGTCCCCTGAGACCTGCCGGTGGGTTGGGGTCCTCCAGGACTTCTTCCACTGGCTGGACTCCTCCTGCTCCCCCTCCTCCTCCTCCTCCTCCTCCTCCTTCTTCTTCTTCTTCTTCTTCTTCTTCTTCTTCTTCTTCTTCTTCTTCTGCCCCCTTCAACCAGAGCGGGTGTCTCCGTGCAGAGCGAGAGCCGGGCTGGGTGGCACTGGAAAGCCTGGCAGGGGCAGACATTGTGTGTGGGGTGGTGCCTATGACCCAAACCACATCCTTGGGGTGAAAAACTTTAGAAATGGGTCATTCCGGTCCATCCCTGGGTCCAGTTGGGCGTTGATCCAGCGCCATCTTCAGCGCCTCTTTCCATGCAGGGTAAGGGCAGAGGCAGGTCTGTGAGGTCACCCCAAGGGACAGGGACTTTGGAGCATCACCTGGAAAGGTCTCAGCCCTGGGGGGAGGTTTGGGGCGCCCGGGGGCCGTTTCCCTTGTCTCAGAGGACACGAGGAGCCCCGCGGCTTTGCCGGCTCTGGTGGTGGCGGCTGATTGTCTCTCCTTCTCTCGTCTGCACTTGGGATTTGACCCACAGAGCTGGATAGAGCAAAAAAAGAAAAAAAAAAACAAAAAAAAATCCCCCCCAAAAACCCCAACAAAACCAAACCCAAAGCACGGCGAGGGGGTAGGACGGGTGGGTGCGCACGCCGCGGTCCCGCGCCCCAGATACCCTTACCCTGTTTGCTGGGCACGGGGCCGCGCCGTGCGCCCCGTCCTCCCCTGGGGTCCTGGGAGCTGCCCCCTGCCACCCCCCCCGCCGCTGCCGCCCCCTTTTCGGGGTGAGGAAAGGAAGAAAAGAGACAAAGGAAGAAAGCGAGGGGGGGAAACAACGACTCTCCCGTGGTTGTGTGAGTTGGAACAAAAGGTGATCCATGCAGAGAAGTCCTCAGCAACCAAAAACTCGTGGACAAAAAAAGCACAGTTTGTCCCCTCCCGCTCCCACCCGACCGCCCCTCCCCGAATAATTATTACATTACTTCAAGAAAGAGTATATTTTTTTCATGCATAAATCAAATTCTCATCTTGTCTTTTTTTTTTTGTCTTTTTTTTTGTCTTCTTTAAATTACATTTGAACACAGAACACATATAATAAATACTCTTGTACGACATGACTCAGAGAAAAGTAACACATCTGAACGCAAAGGTATCGTCATCATTATTAGTTTTTCTTTTTTTTTTCTTTTTTTTTTTAAAAGGACTTGTTTAAATATGAAATCTGTAAACTCCAAGGGTCCTTTTTTTAATCTTTCTCGCTCTCTTTCTCTCTCTCTTTCTCTCTCTTTTTTTTTTTTTAAATCGTGAAACTATCCAGCTTTCATTTCCTTAACATTCAATATGTCTCCCATTGAACGCGTCAAAGAAATAAGAACATGCCGTCTTCTGCAAAATTATAATTTAACAGTATAAAGCTTCAAGTCACAAATTCCAAAAACTAGCTAAGTAATTTTTTTTTTTTTTATCACATAAACTATACATTAAATATTTTGAGGTATTTCAGAGAACATTGTCAAAGGCTTGTAAGGTCTGTGCTGGGTGGAAAAGAAGGCTTTCTCCTGCATAGAGAACGTCTTTGGTATCACAAGCCACGTGGGTGTCAGGTAGAAGTGGGGTGGCGCGGCCACGGGGTTGGGCAAGATCTGGCCAAGGCAGTAGCGTGGGGGGAGCTGGGGGGACAGGGCAGCCATGGGGTCGGGGATGCTCTGCCCTGCTCTCTCAGGTTGCCCAGCGGGATGGAGGGCCGGCAAGTTTAGTCCAACTCGAAAGGAGCCGCCTCGGCCGGAGCCTGAACCAAGCAGGTGCAATTCGACCCAAGATTTTCCTAAACTAGGCATTCTGGAGATGGCTGCAGAGGAGCAGCTTCTCCAGCGGGTCCTCCCGTCGCCTTTTGCTAAAGCCAGGCGGCGGAGGGAGAGGACCCAGCTGCGCCCGTCTCCCGCAATGAGCCAAAAATGCCCCTCTGGGGAATGGAAAGGGTTCCTGTTGAAAGGCTTCACAGCTCCAAACCGTTCCCTAAAGGAAGGGTTTGGAGAAACCCCAAGGCGAGACTTTCCACTGCTCTACCTTCGGCTTTCCAGACAGAAAGGCCACGAACCCACCCTGCGCTACCAAAAAGGGAAACCGAAGCCCGAGTCTGAGCTGAGCGAGGAAGAAACACCCCGTGACGAAACCCATGGCTTCACCTCGCGGCGTCCCAGCGCCGAGCTGGGCTGGCGGAGGACACGGAGCAAAGCCTTTCCCCGGGAGCGACGCCCCACGAGAAGGAACCCAGACACCAGGTCAGTGCTCCTGGGGCAAGACGGGCTGGATGGGGGGACCCTGGGCACCACGCCAGGTTGGGGGACACGGGGACATCTGAGAGGGGGGACACGCCAGGGAACCAGCACCTTTCCCGCAGCGGGCGGCGAGGGGGATGCTTTCTCTTCAGTTAGGACAAGGGTTGGGTTTCTCTCCTTCACCCTAACACCCAAAGACTACAAGTTGCCAGAATCTGTCCCTTTGGAGAGCTGAGGTAATAGTGAGTCTTTAGGATCAAAGCAGAGGAGCAAAGAAATGGCCACACACCTTTGGTACAAGAAAAAGGCACTCATCTACCACGCTGCCATCCCGGAGTCGCTCGCTTGCCTTCTCCCTCACTCTCTGGGGACACGACGGGGCTGGGCTGGGGCGGGGGTGGGGGGGGTTGGCGAGGGGCTCTCGGCCGGGATGGGGGGCTCTCGGCCGGCCCGTCGGCGGGGAGCAGGGAAAGTGGCGTTTCCAGCACAGACCAGACAAGGCAACAAAATCTTTGGTATCAGACGTGATTTTCAAATCACAAAAATTGAAAACTCAAGTGAGGTAGCCTTTATTCTCGGGTTCTCACTAGAAATGTCTTTGCATCCTTGAGGGCCTGTGGCATTTACTCTTTTTTGTTTCTTTTCTTTTTTTTTTTTCTTTTTCTTTCTTTTCCTTTTTTTCCCTTTTTTTTTTTTTTTTTTCTTTCCTGTGTGTTTTTTTTTCGCTTCCCAAACCAAGGCCCCCTTCCTGGCTTTTCAGCCCTTGAATACTACTCGATGGGGTTCAGGAATCCACCACCATCGTCACCACGTCACGACAAGACAAGAAGAAACAACGTTAGGGGAAAAAAAATCAGTGGCGGGGAGCGGGGTCCTGGGGGGGATGAGATTCGCTTTGCCGTTAGTTTTTGGGGGTTGTGGTTGGCAAAATACGCTGCGGCACCTGCCCCTTCCTGCTCCTTCCCTCTCTCCCCAGCAAGAAACTGGTTTCGTTTGGTGTGACCGTGTCCAGCGTGACACCCCCAGCCCCTCCGCCGCCCACCTACCCCGGGAGCTCTTTGGTTAAAGACGTCCTCTAACCCCGCCGGCGGCCGCGGCCGGTCAGGGCTTCGTGTGCAGGGGTTCGTTCTTTCTCTCTTTCATTCTTTTGTCCTTTCTTTCCTCTTTTTTTTTTTTTGGGGGGGGGGGGTGGGGGGGGGTGGCGTGCTTTTTTGGTTGTTTTTCTTTTTTTGGTGAACACATACACTTTTTTTTTTTTGGTTTTTTTTTTTCTTTCTTTTTTCCTTCTTTTCAACAAGGTGCCTTCCTGTTACACAACAGATCGCTCTCAAAGTAAAGTGAATCGAAGAAACCATAGCGCTAGAACACAGATGGTACTATTTTACCCGCATAAATTCAATAGTGTCCCTTTTTTTGTTTGTTTTTTTGGTTGACGGTTGGTTTTGGAGGATTTTTTTTCTTTTTTTTTTTCTTTTTTTTTTCTTTTTTTTTTTCTTCCCCAAGTGGTGGGGGAAGGAGGGGACCTTGCCTCCCCTTCCGTCCCCAAGCCTCTCCCAGCCCTCCCCTGGCCTCGGTGGCACCTCCTGCTCCTCCCGAGGACACCCCAGGCTGGCAAGGAGCCCGCGGAGCGGCTGGGACGAGGGCTGATTGTAAGGGTTTGGCCTCGTGATTGCTTTTTCATATGGCACAAGTCACCATCGAGAGCTCGGAGGAAACGATCGTTTTGAAGCTAGTACCATTGCTCCAGAAATTTGCGTTTTAAGGCAGGTTGTTAATTGGCACAAAAAAAAAAAAAAAATAATCTGTCGTCTTTTTGGTAAGTTGCCGGTCTTTGCGTTGAGCTTGTTTGGTTGCGGTTTCTGCTGTTATTCCTTTTTTGGGAGGGGGTTGTTTTTTTTTCCCTTTCGATCTCCTCGGGGAGTTTCCCCCCTTCTCACACCCAGGGCTGGATTTCGCCACCAGATCCCTCGGATTTTTCTTTTCCCACCGTACGCCGATGTTGGTTCCCAGGAGGGAAATTTTTTGTTGTGGTTGTTCCGTTTTTGGTTTTGTAATTTCTTTGGTAACAGAGATGAAGAGGGAGGACGGGAGGGGGCAATAGTGTATGTCGAGGGGTGGATGGGGCGAGACACAAAGCCAACAAATCTGTTTTGTCTGTGTCCGTTCCTCAACCGCAAAGTGAACCAGAAATCCAGCGGTGAATGGTGGAGCCAGTCACCAGGAAAGATCAGATCCTTCGCTCCAAGTCTCTCCTCCCGTCTCCTTTCGAACAATTATTAAATACCCGATTTCTGTAGTTAAATGTGCTTCTTTGACCTGCTCGGGCGCCAGGCGACGCGGTGCAGCCGCGGTCCCCCTCCGGCCGTGGCGCTGGGGGATGCTCGGGTGCATGGAGGCGGGCAGCCACGGCGAGGCGTCTCCTTTGCCATGGAGTTTCTCTGGGAGGGATCCGGGGACGGGTGCTCTCGTGGGTCGGGGTGCGTGTGTGCAGGAGGGGGCTGGGGGTGCTCTTGGGGGTGTCCAGGCGGGGGGGGGTCGGAGGAAGATGCCTGTGGAGGAGACCGGGGCTACAGGAATGCCCTCAACCAGGTTTTCAAAACCTTCTAGGGAGAGAAACGCCCACGTGTCAATGGCAGAGAGGGTCTGGCTGCCGTGGGGAACTCCGCTGCACCTCAGGGAGTGGGGGGAGCTCCAGCTGCCAGAGACCTGGGCAAGAGCCCAGTCACCCTCCGGGCATGGGGGGAGCAGGAACCCCCTTTGAACCACAGGGGGTTCGGCCCTGGTTCGGTGGGGTTGTGCCAGAGCCCAGCCCCGTGACTCCACTTCTTGTATCTCCCCCACCTTTACCCCTCCACTGCGGGAGCCGTAAGGGTGGCTGTGGCAGAGACTGAGGTTGGTGGGGGGGCCAGGGCATGCCCCTCTCCCCAGAGACCCTGCTGGGCAGGTGAAGACAAGGTTCTGTGGTCCCCGTGGACCAGGGATGCTCCCAAACAGCACCTTGCCCTCTCCCTCCATCCCACGTCATCCCTCACTCCACACGGGATTCCTCCGAGCCCTCCCGGGGACGGAGCTGACCTAGTTGCAAACCCTTTCCCTGCTCCACGAGCTGGGAGGACGTGGCAGCAGGATGCGGCACGAGGCCCATGTCCAGGGATGATGCCCGGCTGAGGGTTTGGGACACTGATGGACCCGCAGCATCCAAAAGCACCCACCCCAGTTGGCTCGGGACATGCGTGTGAGTCTGGGGTTGGCTTTGTCATGAGGAGGATGTCCGGGAAGGGGCAGGGAGTGCTGGGGGACATCATGCTTTGGAGAAAGTGCTTGTAGAAGAAGAGGGGACTCCGGGGTTGGTGCCTGGCTCCTCCTGCCAGCGGTTCATACACCGCCGGCGGGCGTTCATGAAGAAGTTGCTGACGGTGTTGAGCTCCAAGCCCAGCTGCTGCGAGATGGTCATCTGCATCTCCTTGGATGGGCGCTTGTTCTCCTTGAAGATGGCAATCAGGGTGCGGCGCTGGAGGTCCGTGAAGACCAGCCGCTGCTTCTTGGGCTGCAGGCTCCGGTCTTTCTGCTGCTCTTGCTCTTTGCGTTTGCAAGCTAGATGTTCAAAAGAGAGAACAGGGCCATTAATTGGTGCTCACCACCCTGGCCCGCTTGTAGGTTGCCTGGCTGCCTCCCAAAAACCAGGTCCTTCCCTCCAGTAAACCTGCTGGCTTGTTGCCCACCACTCCCTAGGCTACCGCCCTCCTCTTCCTCCCTGTGCCTCCTGAGCGTCTGTGAGACAACAGTCTCTTGTGCCATCAGTATGAGCAAAACCTGGGTGAAGCCCATCACCTCCTCAGATGCCCAGGAAAAAGCCCGAGTCTCAGCATCTCCAGCTGACCCTGGAACTCCAGACCGAGAAAACTCCCGGGCTGATTCTGCTCCCACAGCCTGGCTATTGGGACCTGCTCCATCCCTCAATTTTGGGGGTCATCCGTCAGCCTCCCTCCCTTGCTGCACTCTGGTGTGGTCTCCCTCACCTCCTCATCACCTCTGTGGATCTCACTGGAGGGCTCAGGGAACCAGCGACTCTTGGCCGTTGCGTCCAGCTGCCAGCTCCAAAATGCAGAGAAGAGCTGGGGACAGGGACGTTATGAAAAGGCTGGTCTGCAGCCACCATGTCCCATGGCAGACAGCCTGGAAGGACCATTCATGGTTTCACCTGCTCTGGGAAGAGTTTTTCCTGCTTCCAGAGGCTGTGGAACAGCCGGAGCCACCTGAAACTCCAGAAAATTCAGTCTCCTCGGCATGCCCCTGCTACTGGATTCTTTAGCACGTGTGTCAGGTTGACCCAATGCCGAATTAAAAGCCTTCCCTACGGGTTTGGCTTGAGCCAAAGGCCAGCACAGAGGTGCTGTCACACGGGGAGGGGCTGCCAGGGGGCAGGAAAGCCCCTGTGACACAACCACGCTGCACACAAGGGAGGGAGGGAGGCGAGTATACACCTTTTTGTTAAATATATGAATTTTAATCACAGGAATATCAAGTGCACTGTTGGTGGAAGTGGTGAGAAAAGGTGCCCTTTGCTATGACATTTTTCTAGAAAATTATAGGATAACTGAGGTTGGTGGAGGCTGCTGGTCTAGTCCCTACTCAAAAAAGGGCTGACCTTGAAGCTGTCAAGGTCAGATCAGGGTGCTCGGGCACTTGGCTGCTCAGGACTTGGCCAGACGTGGCCTCAGGAACTTCCTCAGGAAGTTCCACCTAAACACAAGGAGGAACTTCTTTGCTGTGAGGGTGGCAGAGCCCTGGCACAGGCTGCCCAGAGAGGTGGGGGAGTCTCCGTCTCTGGAGACATTCCAACCCCGCCTGGACGCGTTCCTGTGCCACCTGCTCTGGGTGACCCTGCTGTGGCCGGGGGTTGGACTGGGTGATCTCCAGAGGTCCCTTCCAACCCTATGATTCTATGATTCTATGATCTTCCAAAGGATTTTGCAGGGAGGGCACAGGTCCTCCGAGTCATTTGCTGTTGGACTGTTGCTGGACGACAGATTTCAGCTTGCTTCTCTCAGGCACTCCCAGGAGCCTCTTCGACCTGGTGCACGCACCTTGGAGGGGCCAGAAGCCGGGGCTGAAAGCCGCTGCTGCAGCGATGGGATGGCATCTTGGGTCCACGGATTGCATCTTGGGTCCACGGAGGTATTCCCCTTGGGCTCACTACCTTCCTGCTACACAAACTCACCTCCGCGGCCAGGCTGAGTAAAGGGTAGGAAGCTACGTAGCCTAGGAGTAACGGGAGGGTGTCTGAAGTCATTTCTTCCTCACTAGAGAACAAGCAAGGTCTTCCTCTGATTTTTCTTCAGCTGGCCTGCGCTATGGGTGCTCTTTACGTCACCTTGAACTAACAGAGAAGGATGATTTCCACCCCTTCCACCCAAAGCTGGGGAGATCTAGAGCTCAGTGAAGCAGACACTTTATCCAAAAAATTTAGCCTTGTTTCCCCGGCTGTTGGGCTCGGTCCTCGCCCTGTCCCCATGCGGGTGGTGGGAACCATCGGTTCTGCTCCTCCTGGGGCAGGGGACAGGAGGCACCAAGCTCAGCACAACCAACCGCACTCAGCCAAAATCCCTGGTAAAGATGGTTAGTGGAGAGCCTTCCCCTCCCCTTCTCCCCCCCCAGGGCAGGTCTGGCTGCAAACCAGCATCCTTAGGGACAAGGGACAGTCTGAGGCCTGTGGTGCCGGGGGGGGGACCCTGTCCCAGGGGTACCTTACTCAAACAGCCAGCAGAGAATGGTTTAGTGGAAACCTACCCTATGACCATCAGATGCTTGCAAAAAAAAACAAACAAAAAAAAAGTCTTTATAGAAAACGTGACTTTTTTCCAGACATGAATTTAAAAAAAAAATAAAAAAGACCCTCCCAAACTCCCCCCAAACCAAACAACGAACAGAAAGAAAAAGTCCCCCACACACACACCATACGTGCACATTCGGAGCAGCGCGTCTTCACCCTGCAGACCCCTCGCCCACCCACCGTGTGCCCTCCCGGTGTCCCCCCCGTGTCCCCCTGGCATGCTCGGTTCCGGTGGCCCCATTGGGACCCCGTGTCCATGGCGGGCACCTCGCATGCTCCCTGCGAGCACAGCTTTTGCTCTGCGCAGATGGCACTTATACTATAGCCCGCTACCATATATACACCAGGTAGACAGAAATGTGTGTGGGTATGTGCAAATACATCCAGACCCGCCCCCAGGACGCGCCGGGTGCCGTGCTCACCCAGCTTTAACCTGGGATCCAGGCTGTCCTCTTGCTCTCCTGCCTCTCGGCACCCATTCCCACCAACAGTGCTGCACGGCCAGACCAAGACCCAACGTTTCAGCTTTTTAACCCCAACCCTGCCCCGGCTCCTGCCGCTCCTATTTTTAGGAGTAATTATTACAGACCAGTCACCCATTAATAACTCAAAGCTCCGAGGCAAATGCTCACCATCCGGGTCGTGCTGGCAAAGCTGTGATCCAGCATTAAAACCAGCGCCGAGTATTGCTTAGACAGAGGTGACACCCCGCTCCGCACCCCTTGATCCCCGCATTATTTTTGGCAGGCGATGCTGGTGGCGGCCACATCCCACATTTCCTGTGCTCGTTTGTTTATTTATTAATTTCTTTTTCTGCTGACGCAGCCCAACACCCCTCTTCCCCAGTTCAATCTAATTACAGCTCCGCACAACAGAAATCGATAGTGACGCTGGTCAGATCTATTTACGGCGGCCATCAACCCCCCCAAAGGAGGATCTTTTTCCTATTCCCCATCCCCCGGGCGCTGCTTTCCCAGGCTGGCTGGCGGTGGCCGTCCCCGTGTCCCCGCAGGCAGTGGGAGCCGGGGATGGGGAGGCAGCCAGGGGCACAGCTCTGACTCCCACCCAGGTCAGCACAGGATGAGGGTTTTTCTTTGTGCTTCAAAATCCCTTTTTTCCAAGTCACGAGCTCCAAATTACGCACCCTTGGCTTAATGATGTTCTTTGGTCACGTCCCTCCAAGGTCTCTGGGACTGGCCACGGTCCGTGGGGATGGGGACACACTTCAGGGTGCTTCCACCCCTGCCTCTACGTTATCTCTCCAGCACTCCTCAAAAGCATGGGATTTATTCCCTGGCTTGTCTTGCTCCTCCTGGGGCACAGGAGACCCTGGTGGTACCAGGACCAACAGTGGGGGAGATGGATTGGGGTCCCCCGTGGTCAGGGGGGATACTCTGGTGGCCAGGAAGGGGTTGAGCTCACGCACAATGGGGGTCTTTCTCTCCTCTCTCCATTCTCTCAGCTCATTCTCATCCCTGGAGGTGCAAGCCCCTGGCCCAGGTTGCCCAGAGAAGCTGTGGCTGCCCCATCCCTGGAGGGGTTCAAGGCCAGGTTGGCCGGGGCTTGGAGCAACCTGGGCTGGTGGGAGGTGTCCCTGCCCAGGGCAGGAGGTGCCACTGGGTGGGCTTTAGGGTCCCTTCCAACCCAAAGCAGTCTGTGGTTCTCTGATTTCACAACTCCTGCACCTCCGAGACCACCACAGCTCTGCCAGGCTTGGCTGAAACCAGCCAATGAGTGCAGAAGTGACAAGGCCAGATGCAGTGGGACGGGGTGATTGCACAGAGCCCCGTCCTTCCAGACCCTGGGCACACAATCCTAGCAGTATTTCATCCTTAAGGTTGCTGACCTGGCTGTGGAAAAACCACAGGGAGCAAAGGGAAGGAGGAACCTCGGGGGGAAAAGCAGGAGGAAAGAGCTCTGGAAGCAGAGGCATCCCACCCGCTTCCCTCGGAGGATTTCTGCCGAGGGTTTCTGCCTCCCTGGAGACTTATGTCAGAGGGAGCGCGTTTTCCTTGACTTAACCTTGACAGCTCAAAGCAAAATATCTCCCAAATCATTTCTAAAGGGACATAATAGAGACAATCAAATGGCTGCTGTTCAGAAGCTGCGATTATGCCTCGCAGCGTGAACTCCACGAAGCATTTAACTAATACCTGATGGCTTTGCAGGCTTCCGCAGCCTGCCAGACACTGGTTTCTCTATTATACCCGCAAACCTCTGTTTTCTCAGCCCCAGCGTGCTCTCCCTCTCCATTCACTTGCAATACAACCTGTAATTTTCTGCCCACTTTGCTTAAGTGCTGGTGATTTGTTGAAATCACAAAAGACAGCCAGGGGCTTTCAGAGCCAGCATGCTGGCTGTAAGCGAGGTTAGGGGGGAAAAAAATAAAACCCACCGGCTTTTCTCTTTTTCTCCCTGTCAAATCTGCCTCGCATCGGCGCAAGGGGAGCAAGGAGCGTTTAGGGACTCAAGGGGAGGTGGAGGAAGGGATGGAGAGGAGGACGTGGACAAGGTCGGCCAGGTTGGGACAGGTTTCTTAAGTGCAGAGGTGGGACGGGCTCTGGCACTGGTGGGCACCGGGTGGGAAATGGCCCTGAGCAAAGCTGGCTTCTCTCCACGCCCTGAGGATGGGTCTAGCCCCTCGGCTGCCTCAGGCTCTCCCTCTCCTTGACGGAGCAGAGGGATCTCAACCTCTTTCACAGAGAAGGGGGGAGGGCTGGGTGGAGGGTTGTGCAATGGGTGTTGCTGGTTCAGACTCTGCCCGGATATTTCGGAAGGTTTCAGGAGCTGCAGCTCTGAGCAAACTGGGACGAGCCCAGCACCTCCCAGAACAGAGCGGTGTCTGATCCTGAGCTGAATTAGAACCATAGAATGGTTTGGGTTGGAAGCAATCTTAAAGATCACCCAGTGCCACCCCCTGCCCTGGGCAGGGACGCCTCCCACTAGAGCAGGTTGTTCAAAGCCCCGTCCAGCCTGGCCTTGAACCCCTCCAGGGATGGGGCATCTGCTCCCCCAAAGCTGGAGCAGAGTCTGGACCAGAGACCAGGGTGCTGCTTCTGCAAAACAGAAACCCTTTGGTCCGTGGCTGGGCCGGCCGGGATGCTCGGAGCTGGGGCAACTTAGTAACGGCGAGAGGTTTGTCTGACATTCCTTTACATTGTAGGAAAAAAGCCCAAAACAATTTGTCACAAATAGGCTTCTCCATGGGAAATTCAGTTATTCTCGATCTCTGAAGACTCAGTGCCGACAGGAGAGTCAGTAGTGTACAACGCAGGAAGAAAGAGTGCTCAAAAACCAAACCCCAACTTTCTTTTTGCCCTTTTTTTTTTTTTTTTCTGAAACCCCCTTTGATCCTGAAAACTAACAAATGCACAGGCAAAGGGGATGCAGCGTCAACCACACGGCGGCTGGGGCAGAGCCTGCCCCGCGCTGCACATCCCTGCGAGTGCCACCCTGCAGCGCTGCGACCCTGCGATCCCCCAGGCTGCAGCAGCACGAGATAAAAAAAAAACAACCTTCCAGGCTCCAAAACCTGCAGGGTTTTCACCGCTGTGGTCCTGCAGCATCCGACACGCCATAGTAAAAACTGCCCCACTCTAGAAACCCACAGCTTTGGAAAACCATGCATAGGATCATAGAATCATGGAATCATCAAGGTTGGAAGGGACCTTTCAGATCATCGAGTCCAACCATCAACCCAACACCGCCAAACCCACCACTGACCCATGTCCCTCAGCACCACGTCTGCCCGGCTTTTCAATCCCTCCAGGGATGGCGACTCCACCACTGCCCTGGGCAGCCTGGTCCAATGCTTGATAACACTTTTGAGGAAGAAGTTTTTCCTAATATCCATCCTAAACCGCCCCTGGTACAACTTGAGGCCGTTTCCTCTTGTCCCATCGCCTGTTCCTTGGGAGAAGAGACCGACCCCCCCCGGCTGCCCCCTCCTTTCAGGCAGTTGCAGAGAGCGAGAAGGTCTCCCCTCAGCCTCCTCTTCTCCAGGCTGAACCCCCCCAGCTCCCTCAGCCGCTCCTCACAGCACTTGTGCTCCAGACCCCGCACCAGCTCCGGTGCCCGTCTCTGGACACGCTCCAGAATCCATCCAGAGGCCAAGGGATGCAGCTGGGAGCTGCGATGTGTCTGAGAGCTGCAGCCTCATGGGCCTGCTGGATCGGAGTGACACAGTCTGGGCACAACTCCCGGCCCCATGCGTGTCCCTGTGACACGTGGCCCTGCCTCGGTGGGGACAGGCTTCCCCGATGGTGTCCCTGGGAGCTGCCGGAGGATGAGTCCCGAGGCCGGGGACAGCCCCTGGTCATTGGTCTGCAGCCAGCGCGCTGCAGGGTGAGACGCTTCCCCAACCCCAGCAAATTAAATCTTCCTCTGAATGCTGCAAATGAGGAGATGAGATGAGACAAAGCGCTCGCCTCTGCGTTGCCGGCTGCATTTTCCTTCCCTTGCGAAGGGTTTCGGTGACTCGTTCCAGCCGGCAGCTCCGATCGACCTGCACGGGGCTGTGAGGCATCACCAGCCAACGTCCCTGGCCCGTTCCCCAACAGCCCAGGGGCTTCCAGAGCAGTGCAGGCCATCAGGTGGAGGGAAGGGACTGGAAATGAAAGCACCAAGTCCTCGGTCCTCTGCTCTGGTGACGAGGGTCCCTCCTGAGAGAGGGCTGGGACCAGTGGAGGCTGGAGGAGACCAGCAGAGCCACCCAAACCTGCTGCAGAGCGGCAACGCCAGCCCCGTGGGACGCCTGGCTTTGCCTCTCCTGCACTTCTCAAGCTTTGTCTGGTTTTTCACAGGGTGGCATTTCCAGCTTTTCCAGCGCTGAAGCAGACGAGCTGGTCTGGTCTGAGGGCGGGTGAAGGGACACAAAGAAGCAGTGGCAGCTGCAGGTGTGCCTGGCTCCATCCCTCCACGTTTGCCCTATTTTTGTCCTTGTCCTTTCCAGGTAAGCTGCCACTGGCCTCATCACAGACAGCCTTGGGTTGAGCCGGCGGCATCAGACCCCTCTCATGGACGCAGAAACAACCAGTTTCCGATGACTTAAAAATATGGGGGTTTTGTTAAAAGCATCTCCTTTCCGCAGAGGTTTGATTTCTCACTTGCTTTTTCAGAGACTTTTGTAAAGGGACACCTGGTGCCCTGCTCCGCTCTCCCCAGCGCCCGGATAAACTGGGCTCAGCCCCCAGCTTTGCCATCACATCTGCTGGCAAAGCTGCTTCCCCCGTTTGTCCCATCTCCTTCCTTTCTCGGCCTTTTTTTGGACCCTTTGTTTCTTATTGTCCCAGTGAAGACCACTGCCATCAGGAGCTGCTTAGTGCTCACGCTGCCGGCACAGTGCGGGGCCGGCCCAGCTGCCTGGTGCGAGGCAAGGCCGGGCAGAGGTGCCCGGAGTCTTCCCGGCTGCTCCGTTCTCCCTACTCTTCTCCCGAGTCACTGCCACTTAGTGTGACACGAGCAAATTGGTGCTAATGAAGTGCGGGAGTCCGGCAGGGTGGCAGGCAGAAGCCAGCAGCGCCGCGAGGGATGGCAGCAGCAAGGGAAGGTCATCGCCTTCTGGGAGAGAGGGAGGACGTGGGGACGACAGATGGAAACCCTCAAGTCCCTGAAATAAGTTTTCCTTGGAGTCAGCGACACTCGCTCATGCTCGTTTTTGGCACAAGAGCCCCAGATGCAGAATCCAGGGGGGAAAAAGGGAGTTTGGGGTTCAATTTGTGCCAGCACAACAAGGAGAATGCCGGGTAAGGAGCCTGCCCCAGGAATCTGGGACAAGTGACATCCCTGTCACCCACGCGGCTGTGGGTCCTGCACAGTCCTCCTCCATCCTCACTCCTTCACGCAGGAAAGGAGCCGCCAGGATCTCGCTTTGGCATCAGCACGGGCTACTGCTAAGTGGCTCTCATCAGCCCCTTCCTGACGGGCTCCTCCTGCCAAACTCCTGCTGCCTTCAGCAGCTCCCAGACCTGGCTCTCCGAGCGGGGATGACTGATACACAAATTCAGTAATCAATAAAGTGTATTTTATCGGAGCACGCGTTGCTCCCGAGACGCTCTCAGTGGAGGGATGGTGTCCAGAGAGGGCCCAGAGCCGTTATCAGCCAAGGAACAGTGGCTGGAGAAAGCGGAAAAGCAATGGGGGGATAAAAACCCAACAGTTTTCTGCCTTTCCTGATTAAATCTGGTCTCAGGTGGATTTATCGGGTGTGAGATGGGAAGCTCCCTCGGGGTTTGGCCAAGTCAATTCTCAGACAGCTGCTGGCTCTCTTGCTGTGCGGTGCTGTGGAACACAGGGAAATCTGTAATCCTCCGGGCTGGGGCATTCGAGGTTCGCTTCACCAGGGTTTGGGACCCTCTGAAGGCAGCAGGAGGGCCTGAGCAGGGACACGGGTTGCTCTCAGGTTACCCCTGAGCTCCAGCAGCGCAGCCCAGGAGGGACCTTCCAGATGTGAGCCCTTCCCTGCCACCAGGCCCCGCTCGGGGTGGCCCCACTGCTCTGAGGCAATTCCAGACAATCACAGAATGGTTTGGCTGGGAAGGGGTCTTAAAAATTACATAGTTGCAACCTCCCCCCGCCATGGGCAGGGACATCTCCCACCAGCCCAGGCTCCTCAAACATGGCCTTGAAGCCCTCCAGGGATGGGGCAGCCACAGCTTCTCTGGGCAACCTGGGCCAGGGGCTCACCCCCCTCACAGCAAACAATTTCTGCCTCACATCTCATCTCAATCCCCCCTCTTCCAGTTTCAAACCCTTCCCCCTCGTCCCATGGCTCCCCTCCCTGCTCCAGAGTCCCTCCCCAGCTTTCCTGGAGCCCCTTTAGGGACTGGAAGGGGCTGGAAGGTCTCCGCGGAGCCTTCTCTTCTCCAGGCTGAACCCCCCCAGCTCTCTCAGCCTGTCCTCCCAGCAGAGGGGCTCCAGCCCTCCCAGCATCTCCGGGGCCTCCTCTGGCCCCGCTCCAACAGCTCCGTGTCCTTCTGCTGTCGGTGCCCCAGCGCTGGAGGCAGCACTGCAGGGGGGTCTCCCCCGAGCGGAGCAGAGGGGCAGAATCCCCCCCTCGCCCTGCTGCCCACGCTGCTGGGGATGCAGCCCAGGCTGCGGGGGGTTTCTGGGCTGCCAGCGCACGGTGCCGGGGCGTGTGGAGCTTCTCCCCCACCAACACCCCCCAAGTCCTTCTCCTCAGGGCCGCTCTCCAGCCGCTCCCCGGGTTTGTGCTGGGGGTTGGCCCGACCAGGTGCAAGACCACCGACGCCACCCCCTCAGCCCCGGCGCCATTTTGGAGCGCGGGTCCCGCCCGGTGCCCCCCCGTGCGGCGGGGAATGGTTTGTTCCGCTCCCCTCCTCCACAGCCACAATGGATCGTCCCCGCCGCGCTGGCGCCCCCCCGCGGATGGACGAGCGCATTCCCCCCCACCGGGGGCGGGGCAGTGGTACAGCTCGCCCCGCCCCCCCCCGCCGCTGCCCAATGGAGCGTTGCGGCCGCCCCCCCACCGCGAGGGCCAAGGGCCGTTCCCGCCCCTCCCCGCGCGGCGCTATGGGCCGTTCCGGAGCACGAAGGGTGCGCCGGGCTGGAGCGGTCCATTCGTGTCCGGGAGGGGGGGGACGGGGCCGGGCAGCCCCGCGGCCGCAGGAGTAGCACCGCCCGGCGGGAAACCTCCGCCTGCCCCACGGCTGCCCCGTCGGCACCCCCGTAGTGCCCCATCGCTGCCCCATCACTGCCCAACGGCTGCCCCACCACTGCCCCATCATCACCCCTATAGTGGCTTATCACTGCCCCACTGCCGCCCCACTGCTCCCCCATCATCACCCCTTTGTGCCCTATCGCTGCCCAACAACTGCCCCAACAGCTGCCCCATGGCTGCCCCATCGCTGCCCCATCATCACCCCTTCCGTGCCCGATCACTGCCCCATTGATACCCCACAGGCCGCCCCATTGCTGTCCCGCTGCTGCCCTGTCGCTCCCCCATCACCGTCGCATCACTGCCCCACTGCTGCCCCACACGCTGCCCCATCACTGCCCCATTGCCCTCCACCCAGGCCATAAACCCCCCCCGCGACCTGCTGCCCCCTGGGGGGGGGGGCCTCAGCTCATCCCCCCCAACATGTGTGGGGCTGGGGCGGCTGCAGCCAGCGCTAAGCCACTGACTCTTAATACACCGCTCCGGCGTTATTAGTTCAGCTCCCAAGGTATTTCCCGCAGTAATTGCACTGATCTGCCAGGGATTACACGCTGCCGCCGCAACGATGGATGATGTTTTAATTCGAGCCGGGCACCCCCCGGGAGGGCAGGGCAGGGACCACGACCCTGGAGGATGCAGGAGCCCCGCCGGACGCCCTCGCTGCTGGCGTGGGATGAAGGGGCTGCCCGGGCACAGGCAGCCGTGCCGGGGAGGGCGGTTTTGGGTAAGGGTGACGAATGCCAGGCCATTCCCTGCCTGGGAACTGGGCCAGGAGATGCTACATAATGGGCTCCCGGTGCCGGCACGCCGGTGATCCCGGCTGGCCAGGCTTCAGCATCCCCCCATGGCTGTGAAGCAGCCGGGGATGCTCCCGAGTGTCTGGGGAAGGCCCTTCCCAACTTCCAAATCACTGCTTGGGGGGGGACGGGACACGACACAGGACCAGCCTGGGCTGTGCTCGCTGCCACTGTCCCCCCAGTCCTGCTCCCTGCCCCTCTCCGACCCCGTCCTGCCAGGAGGGAAACTCTGGCTGGAAAAGGGCTTTTGCTTCCTCCCATCCGAACACAGCGGAGAAACTTCCCCCCCACACACCTCAACATTACCTTTAAAAATGACCCCCATGCAGCGCTGTTCCTTCTGGTAAAGCAGCAATTAATCACGGCAAGTATGGGATGGATTTATAATCAGCTCCCCCCGCCCCTGCTCCCACCACCCCCATTTCTCAGTCCTGGGTATTTTTCCTGTCCCCCCCCCTCCCCGCGTGTGTGCGTGTGTGCGGGGATGGGGCTGGCAGAGCCCATTGATCCTGCCCGATCGATTTTATTGAAAGTCCCACGAGTGGCTTTAACCGCGCGTTGGATATTGCTGGCACATCAGTTTGATGGTTACGTGACCGGCGGGTTTGCAAGGGAGGGAGGCGAAGCGGGGGGGGGGGGGGGCGGAATTGATCCCGATATATAATCCAGGGTGATTCTGCCCCGTCCCCGGGGCTGTTCTCCCACTGAGAGGTGATGGCATGGCTGGAGGGGCAGCAACCGGGGGGGTGGTTAAAGGGGGTGGTTTCTCTTGGCCAAATTTCACCTCTGGCTGGGAAAGGGGCTGGGGGGGGGGCAACATGGGCCAAGAAAGAAAGTGGGGGTGGGGGGGGGAGAAGAAAGGAGAAAGAAAAAAGGGAAAGGGGAAAAGGGAAAGAGGAAGGGGGAGAGGGAGACGAAGAGGGAGACGAAGAGGAAGAGGAGGAAAAGAAAAAGGAGGAAAAGGAGAAGAAAAAGCGAAAAAAGGAAGAAGAAAGAGGAGAAGGAGAAGAAAGAAGAAAGAAAAAGGAATAGGAAAAGAAAAAAGAAAAAGGAATAGGAAAAGAAAAAGAAAAAGGAAAAGAAAAAGAAAAAGGAAAAGAAAAAGGAAAAGAAAAAGGAAAAGGAAAAGAAAAAGGAAAAGGAAAAGAAAAAGAAAAAGGAAAAGGAAAAGGAAAAGGAAAAGGAAAAGGAAAAGAAAAAGAAAAAGGAAAAGAAAAAGGAAAAGAAAAAGGAAAAGAAAAAGAAAAAGGAAAAGAAAAAGGAAAAGAAAAAGGAAAAGGAAAAGAAAAAGGAAAAGAAAAAGGAAAAGAAAAAGGAAAAGAAAAAGGAAAAGAAAAAGAAAAAGAAAAAGAAAAAGAAAAAGAAAAAGAAAAAGAAAAAGAAAAAGAAAAAGAAAAAGAAAAAGAAAAAAGAAAAAGAAAAAGAAAAAAGAAGTGGTGAAAGAAAAAAGAAGAAAACGAAAACTAAGAAAAGAAAATGAGAAAAAGAAAAAAGTAACAAGAAAAAAGAAGAAAAAATTTTTTTTAAAAAAAGAAAAAGATAAAGAGAAGAAGAAAGAGAAGAGGGCTGGGAAGGAGCGGAGCGCGAGGATCCCAGCTGCTGTCACGGCTCCATCCAAGCCCAGAGCCCAGCAGCCCCTTTGTTTCCCCGCATTCCGTCCCCCTTTCCTTTCGTGTCCATTTCCTCCTGGTTTTGCAGAACAGGAGACAGCCAAGGGGGGGTCTGTGCCAGGTGACAGTGACACTGCCTGGGGGGTCGCCCCCTCCCAGTGTCAGCACCCCCCAAGCACCTGGTCTGGGCTCCGGCACCTTCAGGAGCATCAGAGCGACGGGCGGAATGAAATCCTCATCCAGAGAAAGTCTAAACCCTCCATAAACGCCACTAGAAAAGCTCCCGAGCAGGAGGCCGAGGGGGATGTCTGAGCCCCCCGATTCACCAAATGTCCCCCCCCCGAGGTCCCTTTT
Source organism: Chroicocephalus ridibundus (assembly GCF_963924245.1). Taxonomy (NCBI): domain Eukaryota; kingdom Metazoa; phylum Chordata; class Aves; order Charadriiformes; family Laridae; genus Chroicocephalus; species Chroicocephalus ridibundus. The sequence continues at coordinate 7,382,346 of NC_086305.1, read as the reverse complement.
GCAGGGGAGAGGACGGGGCTGTAATGTCATCCCGGGGCTGAAGATCCCGGCTCTGCCTGTATCCATCAAGCAGCATCTTCTCGCACCGAGCGCGGGGCCGATCCTCCTCCACCTCCGGGCACCTGCCTCGCGACGGCGCCAAAACACCAAAGAAATAAAATTTGGGGTTTTTCTTGGAGGTGGTGAAGGCAGAGGAAGGGCTGGGGATCACCAATTTGGGGCGGAAAAGGCCGTTTCAGTTTCGGGGATGCGCTTTCAAATTTTCTCCGGGAAAAGCAGGTTGGTTTGAAATCGGCGTTATTTTGAATCAATGCCCCGATTTGGATGACTTATTTGACAATTTCTGGTTGTTTTTTTTTTTTTTTTTTCTTTTGGTTTGCAAAGCACCCGACGACAGCCCCCCCCTTCGCCCCCTCTCTGACTCGTCTCCTTTCGCCCCGTTTCTGACCCACCCAGACTGAAACCGGCCGCAACGCGGAGGCAGGTGCCAACACCCCCCTCACCCTAAACACCCCACAGAAAGCAAATTAAATGCCCTGAACGAAGCGTGGTCCCGCTTCTGGCGGCCTGAGGGGCTTTTCGGGGGGGGGGGGGGGGGCTGGCAGGAACCCCCCTGGGAACATCAGGGTAGCAGTTCCCTGCCTTCTGCGTGAGAAATGTCATCAGAATCCTGAAGTTTGGCCCCAAAAAGGGAACTAAAGGTGGGGCATTGATCCGCGGATCCATTTCCAGAAGCCTTGGGTCCCTCCGGGTGACTCCGAAGCCCGTCAGCACAGTGCCACCATCCCACCCTCCCTCCTCCTCCTCGCCCCCTGCAATATGGGAGGCAGGTGGGGAAGGGACCCCCCTCCATCCCAGGGGGGCTTCGGAAGCACAAACCACCGCGGTGGCGACCCCTGTGATTTTTGTAGCATCACATTTGAGACAAACTGGGCCAAATGCTGCCCTGGATCCTGCTGGTCCATCCACCAAACAACCACCTTGGGGGATGCTGGGTCCGGGGAAGAGCAGGGACCCTCGAAAGATGGGAAAAAATACAAAATATGGCCAGATCTCCAGGGGCCTGCCACAGGTGGGGAATGGGATGCTGCTTGCGGGGTCATTGTCACACACTGCTGCGCCCCCCGGCCCCGCGACAGGCGCTGAGCGCTGGGGTCTGCGGTGCTCTGCAGCGGGAGCAGCCTTTGCCGGCAGCAGAGCCGAGCCGTTGATATCTCTGTCAGCCCCCGATAGCATCGCCCGTCAGCAGCTCCCGATGCGTTCGCAATTTCATCCCTAATGGAGAGACTTTGCTCGTCACCTGCTCTTTATCGGCCGAGGGCAGCGCAACTCCCACAAAGGGCCATCGGGCTCCGGAGCTCATCTCCCGGCTTAAAGGTTTGGCTTTTCTCGTGGCATCACCGAGTTTCCCGGCTTTGATAACCCGGCACTGGCCTCTTCATACCCTCTGTAAAAGTACTGCCACCCCCACCCTTACACACGGGGAAACTGAGGCACGGAGGGATTCGCAGATGCTCAACCTGCCAACCCACGGCCAAGTCACCACTCGTGTCCCTTCAGCCACGCAGTGGCACTTGGCATGGGGAAGGGACACGAGGCTTTGGGACATTTCCCATGGCCAGAGCCAGCCTTGCCATGGCTCTCGGCTTCCCTGGGCTGCGCCGTCCCCGCACCGGGCACCACTGCAGGGACTCCTTGGGGACACCTTTGAAGGCTGCTGATTTTCCACTGATTTTGGCCCATTTTTAGTTTTTAAAGAGTCCCTGCCAGCCAAACCTGCTGCGTCCTGTTCCCGGCTGTGCCCTGCGGAGCCATGCGGCGCACTGAGCCCTCCCAGCACACCCCGACCCCCCCCGCAGGCCCCAATATTTAGGGCTCCCTCGCTCCGTGTCAACAGCAGGAGACCTCAATTCTCCTCCCACAATGGTGGGAGACCAGCAGCCCCCTGCTGCCCCTCCTGCCGAGCCCTGGCCTCAGCAGAGCTGGGTCGGCCGCCGCCGCCCGTGCCACCAGCAGAAGAAAAAGCTGCAATTTGCTTTTCCTTCGGGGTTTTGTTTTTTTTTTTTTTTTGGTCAAGATGTCGGGTTTTTCCTCTCTGCTCTGCAAGCAAGGAGCCGACGGCCGGTCCCAGCCAGTGCTTTCCCACAAACAGCCCCGGCTTTCCCCAGCGCAGGCTACCGCACGGGGATTTTCTGGCTCCTTCTCCCGAGATGGGCAGAGCCGGGGTGCCCCCGAGCCTGCCAGGGGGAAAGGAGGTTTCCCGGATCCTGAAGGGATGTTTATCTCTTGGATTTGGGAAGAGAGAAAGAAGAGGGAGAATCACAGCGATACAGAACAGGATGGTGGCTCCAGCTCTCCTGACAGGGACATTGTCCAACACAGTGGTGGTGGCATCTGCCACTCCCCAGGAGAGAGGCCAAGAAGCAAAATCCTCCCCTCCAAGCTCCCCAAAATCAGCTCACGGTGACGCCGAGTCCTCTGCATGGAGGAAACCATGGTTGGAGCGACAAGGTCCTGCAGTGCAGAGCTCAGGGGCAAAACCCCCGGGAGGAGATGGTGCGCATATATATATATATGTATATATATGTGTATATATATATGTTAAGATAAAGTTATTCAGGTCATTCTTGAAATCCTACCCATGCCTGCGCAAACGTGTCTCAATTTTAGTACTGGGTCTTTATTTTTTCAAATGTCCTGGCTCCTCTTGCCGGCACCGGAGGAGGCCACTTTGCCTTTTCTTGCGCTATTTTTAACAACCCCCAAACGTTTTTAAAATCCATCATCCGTTTTGCCTGTCCAACCCCGCCTTGGCTTAAATCTTGCTGGAGATGCTCTGTATCGTTTGAGGTATTAACGAGATTTTTGCATTTTCGTTTCATCAGCAAAACCTTGCTACTCGATGGCCACGGTCCTGCGCGGAGCCAGCAATAAAGGCACTCAGCTGCCAAAACCTGCTGCCGGCTCCTCGCCAGCCCCTCGCCGCTCCGGCACAGCATCGCTCCCGATGCATCCACCCAGCATCGCTTTTGGCTGCAGATGATTGGGCTGGAGGAGAAAATCTGGGACTCCAACTTCCCTTTTTCGCCCAGTTTTCAAAGCCGGGGGCTGGGGTCAGCACCACTGGTGCTGCGCGGGAGCAGGGCAATGGCCATGAGCACATCCCGGGTTGGTTGGACGCATCCATCCCGGGTTGGTGGGACACATCCCGAGTTTATGGGACACATCCCGAGTCTATGGGACACATCCCGGGTTGATTGAAGCCTCAGCTCGATGCTGAGCCACAGGATTTGTGCATCTCGGTTCAGCTCCAAAAAGGGAAGGTGAGTGGACGTGGGGAGAGGGCAGATCGAAGCTGCCTGATGTCCCCGTCCGTACTCGGGGGTGCCGGGCTCCCTCTGCCCAAGCTTTTCTGTGAAACCTCAGGGAATCAGGCAACAAGGGGGAAAACTCTTCCCTCCTCCCCAGCCAACAAGGTGCTGGGGCTGGAAGGTGACAGGTCCGGCTTCTGCCACGGCCGGGGAGGCAGCGATTCCCACTGGGAAACAGCCAGTCCGAAGGCAACGGCATCCCAAACTGCACCCCAAGGTCTGGAGCAGGGGGACAGGCTGGGTCCCCAAATCCCCCCCCGTGAGCTGCAAAGCCCCAGCCCTTTCGAGCCAGGCTGCGGTGGTTTGGGGTTTGGGTTGTTTTTTTTATTTTTAATTTTTCCTCTTATTTTTTTCTTGCTGTTGCAAGTTGGCCACCGCCACCCTGCCGTGAGTCCTGCAAAGGCTTCGCATGAGGACCCCCAAGGTTTTCCATAGGGGAGTATCTGGTTCCTCCGCAGCCAGGCGATGCCGGGGGGATGCCAAGGTGGGGGGGACGAGATGCCATGCCCGGGGTGGACACTCCTAGGGCAGGAAAACCGGCACCTGGGCCCTGCCTCTGCTCTCCCCCATCCCTCCCCTCCCTCTGCTCTGGCAGCCCCCCTTTGTCCCCGGTTTTGGGATTCACTCCCCGGTACCGAGGAAGCCGGGCAGAACCCCCCGCGATGGGAGCGCAGGCAGAGCCTCCCCCACGGACGCTCTTTGGTGGTGGCGGGGGGGGGACACGGCCGCCTTCTCCCCCCCCGGCGCAGGCTCCCCAGCCCCGCAACCGCATCTGAGCAGAATGAGAAAATATTGGATTTGTTTTCTGGAGAAGGAAAAAAAAAAAAAAAAAAAAAAATCCAATATTCTGTCTGCAATCCAGACTCCGCGCTGGTTATGGCAGGAAAATGCTGTAAATCTCCCCTTTCCCCACCAGCTGGGGAAGAAAGACCAATTTTCTTTTAATATTCTTATTTTCTCTTCTGGTTTAAGCCCCATCATTTTGCAGGTGGCTCCGCAATCTCTTTGTTGACCAGGGCTTAAACCTGCTCTCCCGGCTCCCCCGACCCCGGGAAGTCGCCTCGCACACCCTTCCCAGCAGCTCCCGGGCAGCGGCAATGAGATTTTAATAGATGTATTTTCAAATTAGTTCTGGGCCTTTCAAGACTTATCAGTTAAATGAGGTTTTTCAAATTGATTCAAAGGTCACTCCGAGAGTTTTCTCTTCTCTGTTATCTCTCCCTTATGGTTTCAGTGGCGATTGACAGGACAGAGAAAAAAAAAATAAAAAAAAAAAATATCACCCCCACGTTGTATGCCCAGAAAAAGAATAAAACCAACCGAAACCCACCCAAAACGTGCACCTAAAAATATGGAGGCGGCAAGAAAGGTGCAGGGTTTGGCCCCCGGCGCTGGCTCCGCGGTGGGCTCGGGGGGAGCAGGGGATAAGGGGAGCTCCCGGGGAGGGGGGGTCTGGGGGTGGGAGGGGGGTGGGGGGCAGGACCCCACGGCCACGCGTGGGTTGTAGCCGGAGCTGCCGCCCCGCAGCGAGACGGGGGTTGTTTCCTCCCGGGGGCGGGGGCGGGGGGGGGAAAAACCCCATTTAATATTTAACCGACGGGCGGTTTATGGGCCCCTTCTGAGGCGCAGATTAGGAGCAAACAGAAAAACAGCCGCGGGCGGAGCGAGGCTGATAAGGGCGGCGGGCGCGGAGCGGGGCGCGGAGCGGCCGCCCCCGCGGAGCCGGCGGTGGCTGCTCCAGGCGGGCGGCTACGCGCCGGCGGAGAAGTTTCCTGTTATTAACATGCTAAAAAAACCACATTAATATATATATATAAAAGAAAATAATAATTTAAGAAAAAAAAGGAAAAAAATAATTAAAGAAAAAATAAGAAAATTTAAAAGAAAATTTAAGAAAATTAAGAAAAAAAAATTATATTTTTTTTTCCAACGGGGAAAACGCGTTTCCCTCCTTTCTCTCTCGCTTTCTTTGTATTTTCCCGAGTGGGAATCTCGCCCGTGCCGAGGGGGAAGCGCTGGGCGCCCGCAGCCCCAAATTCTCTTTTTCCCACATTTTACGGTGGCGAAATAATTCTCCCCCCAACCTACAAACCTCCCCCGCCGCCGAGGCGCCGTTTCCCCGTCGCCCCGCGGACACGCGCGGATCGAAAGCGGCGAAACCGGCCGCGATTTTCCGCCGCTCTTCCGGGCCGGAGCCGCGGCCGGTGCCCGAGAGGAGCCGTCGTTGGGCAAAAGTCGTTTGAAAGAGGCTGAAATTGAAACAAAATTCGTGAAAAAAAAAATTAAAAAAATTATGTTTCCCTAGTTTTTACGCAGCGCAATCTTGTCCCTGATTCCGGCCATTCTGTGTCTTAGTTGGAAGTTTTAATTAGCGGCATTAATTATTTGCCTTGGCCCAGTCCCGCGATCGTGCTGCGATCGTGCTCGTAGTTTTGGGGTGGTTTTGTTTTTTGGTTTGTTGGGGGTTTTTTGTTTGTTTTTTTTTTTATAATGACCGTTCGCGCTACGGCGGAGATTTGATCGGGAGAGAAAGTCCGAGGAGGAGAGGGAAGAAAAAGAAAAGCATGGAAAGAAAAATAATGGGAAAGAAAAGAAAGGAAAGGAAAGAAAGGAAAGGAAAAGAAAGAAAAAAGAAAAGAAAAGAAAAGAAAAGAAAAGAAAAGAAAAGAAAAGAAAAGAAAAGAAAAGAAAAGAAAAGAAAAGAAAAGAAAAGAAAAGAAAAGAAAAGAAAAGAAAAGAAAAGAAAAGAAAAGAAAAGAAAAGAGAAAGGAAAGGAGAAAGGAAAGGAAGGGAAAGGAAAGGAAAGGAAAGGAAAGGAAAGGAAAGGAAAGGAAAGGAAAGGAAAGGAAAGGAAAGGAAAGGAAAGGAAAGGAAAGGAAAGGAAAGGAAAGGAAAGGAAAGGAAAGGAAAGGAAAGGAAAGGAAAGGAAAGGAAAGGAAAGGAAAGGAAAGGAAAGGAAAGGAAAGGTGAAAACGAAAACAAAAAAAAGGAAAGGGGAAAACGAAAAACGGAGGGAGAAAAGGCTAAAGGAAAAAGGAAAAGAACGGTGAGAGAGGGAAAGGGAAAAGAAAATGTAAAAGCAGGCGAAGGAAAGGGACGCGCTGGGGGAGCGCTGCCCAGCGCGGCCGCGGTGCCCGTCTCCGCACCACGGGAAACACTTTGGGGCAGAAAGAGCCGACCCCGGGTTCCCGCGGAGCCCGTTCCTCCGGGCCGGCCTCACACCGCGCCCGCGGCCCAAGGGCGTCCCGGGAAAAGCACGGGAGGAGGAATCAGCCCGGTTCGAGTTACGGACGAAGGGAGGCGGGAGCCGCCGTGTCGCCAAAGGGACACAACGACGCTGTCGCCCTCCCGAGAAATAATCGCGAGAGAATTTTCTGGTCCTGAGTGTCGGGATAAATCCGTGGCAGTGAGGGGGTTTCCACTGGCGGGGGCAGCGACAGGGCGGGAGCGCACCCACAGACACGCGTGGTGGGAGGGCACCCAGGGACACTCACGCTGGGGGGTCACCCACCGTCCTGCGCGGACACGCGGGGACGGGGGCGCTTCCCCCACGATCCCACGAGAACGAAGCCGATGCCTTTTTCGCCCCCAGGGCACCAAGGGACCAGGATGGCGTGTGGAGGGTTCACGGGGGAGGGCTCGGAGCCCCGCTCCGTCGTGCGGGGACCCGCAACGGTACTACGGTGGGGGCTCCCCGCCACCCGTGGGGCTTCGTGAGGGGGTTCACGAAGTTTGTAGAGCTGTATCTGGAGGGGGGGGGACACGGACTGCGGCCGTGACAGCGGGTCGCAGAGATAGATGGCCCGAGGGGATGGGCCGGGCATCGCCAGCTGCTGCCCAGATGTTCCCCCGTGGGACCCCCTTATTTTGCGGAGCCCCACGGGGGGAACGGAGCCGGAGGGAACTGCAGCCCCCCCCGGCTGTGGCGCTGGCCGGGTCCCGGCTGAATAATTAATGGTTCATCTGCGGACGGGGCGGCGAGAGGGGGAACTGGAGTGGAAAGAGGAGAAAAGCGGCAATTGCCATTTATAGGGGCCCGGCGTGTTTATTGATCCGCGATTTACTGACTCGGACTAATCCATCAGACGGGCTCCTGCAGCCGAGGGGGACCGGCACCGGCACCGAGATCGGGACAGGGACCAGGACCAGCCCCAGCCCTCGCCCCGGACGTGCTCCACGTTTAACACTCGTTTTTTTGGCTTGAACTGGGAGGGAAAAAAAAGCACTCGCTGCCCAGGCGGGGAAGGGATCCCTTCCCTGCTTGCCGAGGGGGGTCACAGCCCTCCGGTCTCTTCCAGCCCCCCAGCCCGGGGGGGCCTGAAAGGACGAGTAGGTTCGACGGGCGGCCCCGGGCTGTGTCGGGGGGAATCGCCTGCCTCCACCGAGGAGCCGGGCACGGCCCGCCCCCCCCCCCCGCCCAGTGCGACCCCCTCTCGTAGATCCCCGTTTCTCGGGGGCAGCCGGGGCGGGGGGCGGGGGCGGATCTTCAACCTGCCCCCACGCCCTGGCCCGGGTGGAGGAAACAGCCAGGGGAGAGAAACGAAAGCGGGTCCCTGTGGGGCGGCAGCCGGGCCGGGAAAAAAGCGGCCGGGCCGGGGGAGGCCGCGGGGAAAGGGGGGAGGGTCCCCCACACCGGGGCCAGGGCCTGGCGGATCCACCACCACGGGCGGCGTGGGGCGGCCCCGGCCCGGTCCCGAGTGGGGAACCGGGGCTGAACGCGGGCGCATTTATGGTGGTTTGTTGTTTTGGTGTGGTTTTTCCCTGTTTTTTTTTTGTTTGGTTTTTTTGTTGTTGTTTTTTTTTTTTTTTCCCCCTGTCTTCGCAAAGAATTAAACCCAGAAACCCAGAAAATCTGGGGTTTAATTTCCGTAAATAATGCTCCCAAGGCGCCCCTGGGGCCGCGGGAAAGTCGGCGCTGGGGAGTAAAAAAAAAAAAAAAAAACATTTTGGGGAGAACGAAGCTCCCCCGAGGCGGCGGGAGGAGCGGAGCGGTGGCAGCGGGGACAGAGCCCGGGCCGGGCCGCGGGCAGGGACCGCCCCGAGCTCCCCCAGCCGCGGCTGCGTTTTTATCATCACCATCACGGTTATTATTTCAAATTTTGGCGAGTCGGAAACCAGCCACCCGCTGCTCAATTAGCCCGAACAGCGGGGGCATTAAACGGCCGATCGCGGCAGTGTTTAAATCTTTATTTACCAGAACCTTGTAAAGCCAGGAACAATTTGCATTCTATTAACTGCTTTTCAATAGGGCATCGACTGGAACTAAAAGATGCCACTACCCTGCCCTAATTAAAGAGCAACTGAATTACACTAAATACATATGAACGCTGCTCTCCTCCATAAATAACGGCGGGTTCCTCGCCGTGCCGAGCGCCCGGCGGCCCGGACTCTGCCCGGCCCCACGGGGAGCTCGGATTTATTTAGAAAAAAATAAATTATACACGCGTGTTTTTCACCCCGCGGAGGGCCGGCGCGGAGGAGCCGGGGGAAGGAAGGGCCGGAGAGGTTCCGGGAGCCGGGGGGTGGCGGGTCGGGCCGGGCACGTCCCCGCCCGGCGCTGACCCCTCGGCCCTTTCCCCCGCGGAGGCTCCGCGCAGCGCGGAGGAGCGGGGAGCCGCGACCCCCGCCCGCCCCTCCCTCCCCACCACAGCGCAGGAAAACCGCTTCTTTCCACCAAACCCTCGGCCTGAGGCCGAACGAGCCACCGCTGCGCTCCGCACCCGCGGTGCTGCGGGGCGGCAGCCGGCCCCCACTCAGCTCGGGAACCGGGGCAACGGGTTGGGGGATCCCTCTTTCTCCCGGTGCCCCGGAGGGAGCGGAGCGCAGCCCCGGCGCTGCCCGCCCCTCCCCGGCTCCACAGCGAGTTCCCGGCGGGGGCGAACCGGTGCTTCTCCCGAGCGCGGCGCCGGTACCGAGCGGCGGGGCCGAGCGGACGGCGAAGGAGCTCCGCCACCGGCCGCGGCTCAGCCCGCACCCACGGACGGCCGGGAGCGTGGGCCGGGGGATGCCGGCGGCTCTCCGGGGTCCGCCCGGGTGGGACGAGGGGCCGGTTCGGTGGGGAAATCACCGCCGGGACTAGCGGCGGCCGAACCGGCGGCGGGGAGCGGCGGGGAGCGGCGGGCAACTCCCGGCTCCCGCGATCCCTCCTCTCCCGCTGGCAGGACCAGGCCCGGGTAGGGGGGGAATCCCTTTGAATATAATTCACCTTAAATATAATTCGCCTAAAATATAATTCGCCTTAAATATGATTCGCCTTAAATATGATTCGCCTTAGACACAATTCCCCTTAAATACGATTTCCTTCATTCCCTTTCATCTGAAGGCTTCAGATCGGCTCGGTAACACCCGCCCCACGATGGCTCCCCGTTAGCAGCCCCCCCTGGCCCCCCCCCCGCCCCCCCCGGCCGGAGGTACGGGGCCGTGGCAGCAGACCTTGCCGTGCCCTACCTACCTGCCAGCCTGAGCGCCGACATCCTCTGAAATTCCGGCTCCTGCAACCATTTCCACATCCTCCGGAAAGTCTCCCGGCCCGACTTGAGCTTACTCCAAGGCTTGGGGTTCCGCAGCAGGTCCGAGAGGGTCCCCTGGGAGCGGCACAAGATCCTCTGGGCGAAGATCGCCTGCGGGATGCTGTAACGCTTCAGCTCGGCCGTGATCCGCTGGGCCACCTCCTTGGTGTTGATCTCCTCCACCTGCCCGGAGCCACCGGGTTGGGAACCGGTGGCCGAGGCCTGGCGTTCCCGCTCGCCGAGGAGGGAGCCACCGGGCTGGGCGTGCGGGTGGCCGTGCGGGTGCATCCCGTTGAGCGGCGGCATCATGGCCGAGCTGGGGGCCGCCAAGCCCCGCGCCAAGTGCTCCTCGCCCCGGGACAGCATCGCGGCGTGCGAATCGAAGCCGTTGGGCGAGAGCATCTTCTCGTTGGGCAAGTGGCCCCCGGGGCCGTAGGGGGTCAGCGGCTGCTGGGCGTTGTGCAGGCTGCCCAGCCCGTTGGGCAGCGGCGAGAGGGGCTGCCCCATGGCCGGCATGTCCTTGGGGTAGTGGCTGTAGAGGTTGCCCATGGAGGCCAGGCTCCGCTCGTCGCGCATGAGGGTGAAGCTGCCGCTCACGTTGCCGGCCAGGCGCTGGTGCGGGTGGTGGTGGTGGTGGTGGTGGTGCGGGTGGTGGAACTTCTCCGAGACGGTGGAGATGGGCGGCAGGTGCTGCAGGGGGGTCAGCGTGGTGTAGGTGCTGCTGAGGCTCATGCCGGAGGGGGACTCGCAGGACATGCTCATGGCGGGGTGCAGCGGGGCGGCCAGGCTGTGCTCGGCGCGGTAGTCGCCCCCCTCCAGGATGGAGGCCATGCCCGAGACCATGGCGGGCCGGCCGTGCGGTACCAGGTTGCGGTGCGAGCCTTGTCGCCCGTGAGCCGGGCTCAGCAGCTCGGCGGGCTGCGAGTGCGGGACGCCGTGCAGGCTGCCCAGGTTCTCCATCGCCAGCTCCATGGTGGCCGCCGGGCTCTGCCGCTGCTTCGCCCGCTCGCTGGCTGCCTTCCTCCCCCCTCCCGCCGCCGCCGCCGCCGCCTCCTCCTCCTCCTCCTCCTCCTCCACCGCCCCCCCTTCCTCCCTCCCTCCCTCCCTCCCTCCCCGCGCCGGCTGCCCGGATTAATTCAGACTCCGCGCTCGGGGGATCGATCTCCCGCACCCCGCGGTCAGGCCAGCATCGTGCGCCGCGCCCGCCCGCCCCAGCCCGCCCGGGTACGCTGCGGCGGGGAGCGGGGAGCGGGGCCGGGTGCGGAGCGGAGCGGAGCGGTGCGCGGTGCGGTGCGGTGCTGTGCGTGCGCTCGGGGCGGCTGCGGCGCGCCTCGGCCGCCGGCTCCCGGCAGCCTCGCTCTGGGCCGCGGCGTGACGTCAGCGCTGCCCCGCCCCCCCTCCCCCCCCCGCAGAACCGAGCCGCGCCGCCCCCCCCCCCCCCCCCCCCCCCCGGTGCGGGCAGGGGGGGACACACAGGAGGCGGGGGGAGCGCGGAGAACAGCCGGCACCCCCAACCGCCGCCGGGGTGTGACACCCCCCCACTGGGGTGGTCTCCTCGCACCGAGGTGACCCCCCCCGGACCGGGTGTCACCACCACCCCCCCAGCAACGGAGTGACCTCCCCCGCACCGAGGTGACCCCCTCCACCCAGCGCGCATCTGGCAGCGCTGCGCGACGGCGCCCACCTGTGCCCCGCACATCTGGCTGACCCCAACCCCCCCGCGCACACACCTGGCTGCCCCCACCCCCCCACCCCCGGATGTGCCTGTCCCCAGCGCCCCCCAACACCCCCCGGACCTCCTCCCTGTCCCCCCCAAACCCTCCTGTTCCCACACACCCGTATTTCCCCACGCGTCTCCCCAGAATGCCCCCCCCTCCCACCCCCCGGTGGGCACTGCCTCCCGTTCCCGGGCAGCGGGGGCTATCGGGAGATGGGGGGGGGGGTCGCCTTGGCACGAGGGGGGGCGGGAGGGGGTGACAGGGACAGGCGGCTCCCGGCGCTGTGCTGCAGGGCCCTGGGCAGCGGTGGTGGAGAAGGGGAAATGGGTAAAGGGAAAGGGAAAATGGGCAGGGGAAAGGCAAAGAGAAAGGGAAAGGGAAAATGGAAAATGGAAAGGGAAAATGCAAAGGGAATGGCAAAATGGAAAGGGAAAGGGAAAATGCAAAGGGAATGGCAAAATGGAAAGGGAAAATGGAAAGGGAAATGTAAAATGGGAAGGGAGAACGGAAAAGGAAAGGGAAAGGGGAGGAAGAGAGGATGAAGAGACGACACGAGCCGTGTGGCAGATCTACGAGCAGAGGCCTGCGTACGGCCAAGGACACGGTGAGCAGAGCACACAGAAACAGGAGCGCAGATATCGATACAGATGGAACGAAGAGGAACTGGTTCAATATAAACGTGGAACAAGAAAACAGCTTCGCGTGCTTATCTTGGTGGGAACTGAATAAGGCGGCCGGGTTAGTGATCTGAAATATGCATTTACTTGCCTAGCAGCTGCATGGAAAGTTTTAGAGCTCGGGTATAAAAGCCGAGGCCTGAGAAGCAATAAACGATTTCGTGCTCATCACAGCCGGAGTCCGTGCCTTCATACACCGCAGAGCCGGGTTTAGGCCACCGGACGGGCTGGGATTCGGTGTCCTTCCCAGACGCGTTTCCAGCCGCCCCCGGCCCCGCCGCACCGGGCCGGGATCCCCCCGACGAGGGGCGTCGGGTCCGGGGCAGCCCCCGCTGGAGCGGCTCCGGCGTTTCCCGGCTGTGCCCGGTGCTCCAGGCCGGGCCGCGCCCGTTTCCCAAATTTTATTGAACACACCGGAAAAATAAAAATCCAATCCATCGTTTCCCGCGGGTGGGCCCCGCCGGCCTCCCGTGAGCTGCTCGGTTCCCCGGCCCTGCCGGGCTCCCGCCGGGCCCACGGCCGAGAGGCGCCGGGTGCGGGGCAGCAGCCGCGGCACAGAGGGTCCCCGCTCTCTCGGAGCGGGGGGAGCCGCGAGCCGGTGCTGAGGGTGTCACCCGCCACCCGGCTTCGCAGTGAATAATTCAAGCAAAACTAACAGCCCATCCAAACTCAGTGCATCTAACCCAACCCATCCATTCCCACGCCATCCACCCCATCCCATCCATCCCGCCCATCCAAACCCAGTCCACCACAACCCATCTGTCCCATCCCATCCCTCCCATTCCAACCCATCCCACCACATCTACCCCACCTATCCCAGCCCAGTCCATGCCAGCCCATCTATCCCATCAATCCCATCCCATCTATCCCATTTATCCTATCCCGCCCCCGGGAAGTCGGTTAAGTGCCCAATCAAATAAAACAAACCCCCGGGAGTTCCCGGGACGCGGGTGCAGGGCGGTGGAGCAGAGGATGACCCGGGAGGAGCGGAGGTCCCCCCCCCCGGCGGCTTTTCTGCCCCTGTAACCCCCTTAACACCGCCGTCCGGCCCCTTAGAGCCGGGCCGGTCCCGGTCGAGCCGGGGTGTGGGAGGAATCCGGCCCCTCCCCGGTCCGTGTCCCGTTCCCAGCTCCTCCCCGCGGTGCGTCCCTGCCGGGGGGGGTCCACGGGACATGAGCCGGACCCCGAAACCGGGAGGGAGCCGCGTCCCGGGGGCTCCGGCGGGGATGGCAAGTCCCCGATATCCAGGTGGGCGGAGGCGGGGCGGGGGGGGGGTGCTTTCAGGCAGGTAACGGGACATGGAGCCGGGCAGGGATGGGGAGGGGATCCAGAGCCGGGCAGGTTATGGACGGAGGGGCTGGAGGTGGGCAGGGATGGGCAGGGGGGGCCCCGGAGGTGGGCAAGGGCCTCCGGAGACGGGCAGGGACGGGCGAGGGGGGCCCGAACGTGGGCAGGAGCCTCCGGAGGCGGGCAGGGATGGGCACGGGGGCCTTGAGCCGGGCAGCGGCAGAGGATGCTGAGAGGGGGGTGTCGAGGTGCGGAGCGAGGAGGAGGAGGTGGGGAACAAACCAGGGATGAAGCAGCCGCGTCTGGAAGGGTTTCATTGAGTGTAATAATGGCGATAGCGCATCGACCGGCCCATTGACCGCCCATCGATAGATCTATCCCCGCAGCTGCCCAGAGCGCTCGCCGTCCCGCACAGCGTCCCCGGGCCGGGCTCACCGCCCCCCCCCGTCCCCGGCCCCGCCGGCCCCGCAGCACCGGGCCCCCCCGCGAGGCAGGCGCTGGACTCTGCCCTCCGCCGAGCTTCGCACCGAGCAAACAACAAAAAAGAGAGGGACTTCTTACTAATTAGTGCGACACAATTGAGTAATGCGGTAGCCCCGCGTCCCCCCGCCCCCCCCCCAGCCCCCCCCTCCGGCTCTTCCCCGATCGATGCAATATCATTAGGCGAGAGGCACCGAGACATGCGGGGCCGGGGGCGCGGGGAGGCGGCGGGAGCTCCCCCGTGGTCCGGCCCCGCTGCGGGATGCGGGAGCCCGGCGGGGTTTGCTGTTCCCCCCCGTGCCCGGGGGAAGCCCCTCGGAGCGCCCAGAGGCGCCGGCGATGGGCCGGGGCGCAGCGCGGGGGAGAGGCCCGGTCTCCATTCGCCAGCTGGATGCTATTGATCCCTTCCCTCGCCTCCTCTTTCTTCCCCGGCTCCCTCTCCCTATTTAATTCCCATCCCTCTGCTCCTCCGCAGCCGCCCGGGCAGCGCTCCGGGAGGAGCTGGGCAGTGCCGGCACCCCGCGGGGGGCGGGGGGAGAGCGGTAAGTGCGGAGAGGGAGCGCGGCCCCGGTCCCCGCGGCCCCCCCGGAGGGACCGACGGCTTCGCTTAGACGGGACGAGCGGGGAGAGAGGCGCAGTCGGGCGGACCATATAACCCCCCCCCCCCCCCCGCCAACAAAACCCAATCCCTGCCCGCCTCAGCGCCCCCCCGGGCGGAACGGGGCTCCCGGGGCTGCCCCCACCGGCGAGGCGGAGCCGCTCCCGGCCGTCCCGGCCAGCCCCGGAGCCCGGGGAAAGGTGTGTCGGAGGCAGGACGAGGGCTTCTGCCCTCTGCCTGCCTTCCGGGGCCGTGTCGGGGGTTGATTTGCTCTCAAATTTTTGAATTTTTTTTCCTTTTTATATATATTTTGTTTTCCACCCCCACTTAGGAACAGCTCGAAAAGCCCAAACGACACGGCCAG
Source organism: Chroicocephalus ridibundus (assembly GCF_963924245.1). Classification (NCBI taxonomy): domain Eukaryota; kingdom Metazoa; phylum Chordata; class Aves; order Charadriiformes; family Laridae; genus Chroicocephalus; species Chroicocephalus ridibundus. The sequence continues at coordinate 7,367,342 of NC_086305.1, read as the reverse complement.
AAATACCTCCAGAGGAGCGGGGCGCGCACCTGCGGGCGGTATTTATTGCAGCCGGCGACCAGGTACAAGGCAGGGGAAAAACCATTTTGTTTTGCCGGGCAGGGAAGGAGAAGGAACCGGCAACGTGGCTCCCGCACATCCCGCCATAGCACTGCCCCTCCAGCAGCCCAAGTTCCTTAAAGTTCTTTAAGGCTTCAAAATAACAGCACCATCGCCTGGCAGGTGAATTATTTAGTGCCTATAGATTCCTCGCAAACCCTTTCATTTCGGTTCCAAATCTTCCCCAGCCCAGCCTTTGCCTATGGATGTCTCGATTTTACAACAATCAAGCGGGAGGCAAAGAGCGTGGCAATTTCTGCTAATCGATTTTCCATACAATGGGCCCCAGATGATGTTTTAAAATGTGAGAAACTAAAATGTGTTGGTTTAAATAAGACTTTTGCAATCAATAGCTTTTAAAAAAAGAGACTTTGATACCGGTTCTTGAAGGGGATTCAAACGCTTTCGCTTCCAAAACAAAACAAGGCAGGGAAAAAAAACGGCGACGCTGGAAAAGTTCCGCCCGGATTTGGGGTTATTAAAGCGGGATATGGCGAAAGCCGCTTGGGGGGGAGGGGGGAGGCGCAGCGCCGGGACCGGAGCCCCCATCCCCGCCGGTCCCGTTGCGTGCCCCCGCCCCGGGGCTCCGCGCTGCTCCGCGTTGCTCCGCGCATCCGCGGGCGGCCGCGGGCAGGGGCAGCCCCGCAACCCCGGCCTCCCCGTCCCCCCTCCCGGCGGCCTCCCCTGATTTTTTCGGGTGCAATTTGCCCTTCCCCGGTTTCCCCGCCGCTCCCGGGGTTGGTGGCGCTTCGGGCAGGAATCCAGCCGGGAAAAAACTCCGGCCCTTTCCCCACAGACCTTTTCCTCCGTTAAAAAATCCGCCCCCCCGCTCCCCCGCCCCACGCACCCCCTCGCACTCTGCACCCTCGGCGGCTTTTTTTATTTCTTATTTTAAGACAATTTTAGCTGCAAGATCAGGCCCTTTCTCCGCCGCTCCTACCTTTTTTACCTTTCCCTTTTGCGGGATATAAGATATATATTATTTTATTTTTTTAAATTCTCCCCCGGTGAAAAATTTCCTTCTTCCTGTAGAATCGGCCCCGGGGGCGTTTAGGGAGAGGGACAGACCGGGGGCCCCATCGGGACCTTCCCCCCCCGCCCCGCTCCGCCCGCCTCTGCCGCCCGCCGTTCCCGGGGCTCGGTGGGTCGGGCCGGGGCCGGGCTGGGAGCGGGGAAAAGCGGCAGGAATGGGGGGAAATCAAGCGGTGGAGCGGCGGGGCGGAGGTGGGGGGAGAACTGTCCCCTCTACGGCCTTTCCGGAGACTTTTCTCGTTTATCCCGAAACTTTGGGCCGCCCCGAAACTCGGCGGCCAGCAGCGGCGGGGCCGCGGCGGCGGCGGGGAGCGGGGCCGGGGGGGGTGTTTCCATCCAATTTCGCCCCGAGGAAGCAGTTTGAGGACGGGCGGTTGCTGTTTTCGATGTAACCCCCGCAGGTTTTCCCCGAACGAAGCGGCTCCGCCGAGGCCGGGACGGGGCCGTGCGCCCCCGGGGCTCCGCACCCACCCGCGACCGGGGGCCGGGCCGGGCCCCCCCGCTGCCCCCAGCGCCGGGAAAACCAACGGGGGCCTCCGGGAGCCTGTTTCATCCGCAATTTGTTTTCAAAAGTTCCCGGCGGAGCAGCCCTGAACTTTACACCCTGGCAGCGGCGCCGGGCGGGCTCGGCCCCGCCGGAGCTTTCGGGGGAAAATCGGGGAAAATCGCTGAGATTTCGCCCAGCTCCGAAGTGGGATACTATTTTTTTTTTTTTCCCATTTTTTCCCCTCCCTCCAGTCCCCTTTCCGCCTTTCCTCGGTCGGGCCCGGCCGTCCCCGAGCCGGGCTGGAGTGCGGGCGGCTTTATAAATTACGACGTGAGACATGGAACGAGTTTGTCGGTGCTCTGCGGGGCGGGGTGGGGGTGGGGGTGTCCTCCAGACCTCCGAAACGCCCCTCTCCCTCCCCGCTTCTTCCCTTCTCCCATTTTTCGGTCGTTGTGTATTTCGGGGACCCTCAAGCCCGAGTCTCTCAGCACCCCAAAGGCTCCCCGGGGGTCCCGGGGGGTGCGGGGGGGGGCCGCCAGCGCAGTCCCGCCGCGGGGCCGGGGGCGAGAAACCGGAGCCGGGGCCGGTGCGTTGTGAAACATCGAAGAGACGAGAAGAACCGGGCGCTTTCCGCAGCGCTGCAGCGGGTTCCCGCATCACACCGTGCACTGAAACACGCGAATTCAATAGACATGTTTTATACATAACATATATAAGGATATATATAGAAAAAGAGCACATTTATTTAATATATAAGCGATCTATATATTATTTTTTCTCTGTTTCTCTATATTTCCCGCAGGTGTTTTCCTGTCGCCGCAGGGCTCCTTCTCCCGGCTCGGGAAGAGTCTCAGCTTTTTGCGAAAACATCCCGGTTTTGGAGACTTCGCTCCCCAAGTCCGAGAGCAGCGGGAAGGTACGGCCCCTCCAACCCCCCCCCCCCCCTCCCCGGCCCCGCTCTCCTGCGCGACCCTGCTCCGGCTCGGCCGCCCCGCGGAGCGGCCCGGGGAGGGGGTGCGGGGCGGGGGGGGGACGCTGCCGGGCCCGGACCCCCCCCACCCCGGTTCCCGCGACTCAGCCCCCGCAACAGGTACCTCCGCTCCCCGGCGCTGCGGGGACCCGGCGCGTCCCGAGGCAGCGCGTCCTGCGGCAAGAGCCGGGGAGGCAGCGGGGGGTGGGCGGGGGGCAACAGGGACAGGGGACAGGCGGGGATGGGGACAAGAAGCAGGGACGGGAATAAGGCGGGGACGGAGATGAGGCAGGGATGGGGACAGGCAGAGGTGGGGACACGCAGGGACAGGGACGGGGAAGGGACGGGGACAGTCAGGAATGGCGACAGGCAGGGACAAGGAAGAGGCAGGGAGGGGGGTGAGGGAAAATGGGAAATGAGGCAGGGACAGGGACAAGGCAGGGACAGGGACAAGGCAGGGATGGGAACGAGGTGAAACAGGAACCGATGTAGGAACGGGGGATGAAGCAGGGACAAGGCAAGGGACTGGCCAAGCCCCAGCTGGACCAAGCAGCCGCCCTGGTCTGAGCGGGGCCGGGCAGCGGGTCCCCACAGCGTGGGACACCCAGGCCTGCCCCTTACCCACCTCGGCTTGCTTGGGTCATGCTGCGACTGTCACCAAAATAATCCAGGGCGGCTCATATCCACACAGACACAGAGCGCGCTGGCCGGCCATGGCCAATACCCATACGTGCATCCGCTGCCCCAAATCCACCCCCACCGCCCCCCTCCAAACTCTGCTGCTGTCCTGTGCACAAAGTCGCCCCCACGGCAGATGCCACCCCAAAAGCCAGCCCGGCTGGGGCGCGAGGCAGCGGCACCCCTTTCCTCGTGCCCTCCTCTCCCCCGTGGCAGTAATTGCTGCTGTATTTATCCAAACTAGGAGGGGGTGGCAGAGAAAGACTTTGAAGAGTAATTTTCCGGGAATTCTCCTCAGTGTAATTGTCTTGATAATAAATCCAGACGCTTAGCCTGTGTATGAATTGCTTTTTACCATTTTCATTTATTATTGAACACAGTGGGGAGAAGGGGAAACGCAACAGGGCTCTTTCTTGTGAGAGAGAAGGGGCGAAGGGGCCGAGGAGACGATTTCTCTGCAGATCCGGGAAACCTGGATATGTGCATCAGCTTGCTCTCTGTTTTGTTTGTTTGGGTTTTTTTTCTCCCCTTAATACTTAGCCCATTTCCCCACCTCCCACTTTTTTTGGGGGGTATTGAAAACTAATTAAATAACCCGTTAGCTAACACGTTAAATTAAGATCCACTCTTGGATTTAATGATGTCTCCGGAAGAATTGACAGAAATGTGAAGACAGACTGTCAATAGATTCCTTCCCCTGGTTACACCGTTTAAATGTGATTAAAACAGATCTCAAAGAAGGGTGTCCCGACACGGCGCCCGCACAGGGACAGAGCCATCGGGGCACCTCTGGGTCTCTGGAGACAAACGTCTCCTGAAGCGGGTGCTGAGTGAGGAGACGGACGGCAGGAAAACGCTGCTTGGGGTGGTCTGCGGAGAACCGGGCACGAGAAACCACCACGAGATGTGACTGGGGTCGGAGCAAGACTCTGTGCTTCTGGGGAAGGGGGAAGCACCCCTCGGCTGGTGTCCCCAGCTGTCCCCTTGCGGCACCGAGCGATACCAGCTCGTGGTCCAGGGCAGCCTCATGCTATGCGGGTGGGTGGGAAGCTGAGCCTCCGCTTTGTCCTGGCTCCGGCAATGCAAACAGTGGCTGGTATGGTGAGCGTACACCCGTCGCTTTCTGCTTAAGCTCTCAGGTAAAGGTTACCTTAGCATCCAGGCTGAAAAAAATCAATGGCTGATACAGCATGAGACTCAGAAAGACAACATACATCTATCACTTAGGGATTCGATGGGCTTAGAATAGTCTTGTCAACAAATGATTGTTTAAACAGAATATCTCAACTGTTTATGGCACCCTTAATCCATACATCTAAGCACCACTGTAACATGTCGGGAGCGTGGATTGCTCTGTAGAAACCTCTGTTGTTAGGTCCGGAGCTGCAGAACACTTAAGCATGTGCTTAAGTCTCTTAGTCTTCAAATTAATCATGTACTTAAGTGTTTTGCTTGACTAGGCCTGGCTTAAGAACAGGGAAATACCTGTCATTATGTTAATGGATGAAGTTTTTGTTTCCTGCCCTTCATTTACGTAGCGTATAAAGGGCGAAATGCACACGTGTGCGCTCCAGACACCGAGTCTTCTGGCTGATTTATCCAGACCGTTCGCAAACAGACCCTGTGTCACCCGGCCATGGAGGTTATTTCATGACTCTTCCTTCTCCCCTGGGCGCTGGAGTCCTTGCTGTGGCATTTCAGGGAGGCTTTGGGCCAGCGGACCCGGTGGTGGGTGAAAACCCGCCGGGGGTTGGGAGTTAAATGATGCAGAGAGAAAAAGGAGAGGAGCAGGTGGAGCGGGCTAAAAAAAAAATGGGAAGAGAGTGAGGAGCCAAAAGAGGTTGGAAAAGCACCGCAGACCCAGAGCAACGGCTGCGATGTCCGTGGGGACCTGAGCTGGGAAAGCGAGGTGCCAGTTCCAGCCATCCTGGAGACCTTCTGGTGGAGACCTTCTGGTGGAGACCCTCAGCCCCCAGAGCCCCAGCACAGCGAAGCCTGGCCGTGCCACCCGCGGGGAGCTCCTGAGGAGATGCTGGCTGGAACGCCATGTCCCCCTGGTCCCTACGTAGGTGGCTCGGCTGTGACCTGCAGAGAAAATCTGTTATCCCTTCTTACATCCCTCACCTGCCCGGCCTGGCTCTGGGGTCTCTGGGGAGGGGGAGACCTCTTGCCGTGGGCTCCGCTCTCAGCACTTGTCTCATGTTAATTATACAACAAATGTAAGCGTGTTGGGAAGGAGGAGCTTCTGCTTCCTCCCCCAGATAACTGCAGCTTCAAAGGGAATGTGAAAAGGGGCTTTCAGGTGTTTGGGGGCTTGCAAAGGGAACAGGGACTTAGGAAAACACAGGACCTCCAGAACAAAAAATACAGCAAGAAAGAAGAGAGAGCAAAAGAAATAAAGAAACATTAAAGCACATATCAATATTTCTCCTCAAAATGTAGAATGCATTTTCTTTTCTGAAAAATTAATAACCTCACTTTGTCAATGGACTCTCTCCCCCTCCCTCCCACTCACCTCCCCTCCTCTTCCTCCCTCTCCTTGTCTGCAGAAGATGTTCAATGGAAAACAAGCAGAGAATAAAAAAAAGCCAGTTAATCTTCGGCAATTCCAGACTTGAGCTTTTTAACGGCCTCTCAGGGTTCACCTCCCAGCCACACGATCTCTGCGGACAAGGGGAACCCTCCCTGCCGGCTCCTGGCTCTGGTTCAGCCATGAACCTTCAGACAGTGCCTGGTGCCCAGTGCCGCCTCCGGGCAAATCCCAGTGCGTGTCCTGGATCCCCCAGGAGAGTGTCCCTGTGTGGCCTCAGGGCAGTCGGAAGCAGGTGGCGGGGAGAGATGGGGTAATTCTCAGGACAGGAAGGACATGGAGCTGTTGGAGCGGGGCCAGAGGAGGCCCCGGAGATGCTGGGAGGGCTGGAGCCCCTCTGCTGGGAGGACAGGCTGAGAGAGCTGGGGGGGTTCAGCCTGGAGAAGAGAAGGCTCCGCGGAGACCTTCCAGCCCCTTCCAGGCCCTAAAGGGGCTCCAGGAAAGCTGGGGAGGGACTCTGGAGCAGGGAGGGGAGCCACGGGACGAGGGGGAAGGGTTTGAAACTGGAAGAGGGGGGATTGAGATGAGATGTGAGGCAGAAATTGTTTGGTGTGAGGGGGGTGAGCCCCTGGCCCAGGTTGCCCAGAGAAGCTGTGGCTGCCCCATCCCTGGAGGGGTTCAAGGCCAGGTTGGCCGGGGCTTGGAGCAACCTGGGCTGGTGGGAGGTGTCCCTGCCCAGGGCAGGGGGTGCCACTGGGTGGGCTTTAGGGTCCTTTCCCACCCAAACCATTCTGTGATTCTATGAATTGCTAAAAGGATTTGGGGACTTGGCCCACGCGCACCGGCAAGACTCAGCCAGATGCCTGCAAGGGCCAAACACCCGAGTGCGTGGGATGCTGAGGCTGATGTCTAGGTTTGATCCCCACCTCCAAGCCAAGCAGCAAGTTAAATGATGCCCCCCCCACCCCCAGCCGTCTTGCTGGAAGGGACGGGGGTAAGTCATTCCCAAGATACCACCTGTCAAACCCGTGCCCCAAACTCAAACCCAGCGCAGGAAGACCCTCACCACCCCCCGTGAAACCTGGCCTGGCAGGAGTCAGCGGCCAGGTCCCTCCTTGTGGGACCTCCCTTAGGGGTCCCTGAGTCGGAGACACCAGCAAGAATCCCTATTCCAGCACGTGCTCCACTGCAGTGCGTTATGAAATGTCCTCGATGCCGGCATGGTGCCTGGAAGACAGGGGGAGGTTGGGGCAGGGATGGCCACAGTCCTGTCCCCCGTGGGGACGCCAGGAGGGGCTCAAGCTGGGGCTCAAACCCGCTCCCCATCGCACTGGCATCCAGCGGCTCCTGAAGACAGAGCTGTTGGGAGGCTGCCGGACCCGGAGACCTGGGGAGAGGCGGTCGGGAGAGCACGGGAGCATCCGCCCCGCCAGGATGCTGTGGCTCAAGATGAAACCCAAAGGTTTCTGTGGCGGTGAAGACCAGGAATATTTTCCCGAGACGCCGCTCAGCTCTTGGGGCCAGTGGAGAGCTTGTCAAATATCGAGCAGGCACGTCAATGTTGCAAGCTCTAAGTGAACGCAAAAATCAGTTAATGGTCTTGCCGAGCCGTCGTCTTGGCGTGGGGAGCCCTCGCAGAACCTGGGGCGGACGATTTGCGAGGGGTTGATGCACTGCTTAGTAAAGTGATCATTCAGCAGCCATTAACATGTGTATAAAACAAAATATGCGAAAAAATCCCAGTGGGAAGAGGAAAAACGCCGCCCCGATTCGAGGAAGTGGTGCTATTCATCACAGCCCGTAAGTACCCGCTTAAACCCCCCTGGGAATTTGGGGAAGAGTTTTGGGACCTGACAGGAGATGAGTTCTTCCTTCTGTGAGAAATTATATGAATTTTAATTTCTTCAATTAGGAAATAAAGCAAGAAATTGAAAAAAAAAAATCAAAGCCGTTACAGACATTGTCAATCAAAGTAGATGGTTTTGACAACCTTTAAAGTTGTAGCTAAATTTAAGCTTGGGCGGTTTTTCAAATTTCCTTTTAGTGTAAATTAATCATGATTTTAAAACAAAAATAAAAATCACATGGGGCTGGAAGAGGAAAATTATTCTTTTGGAAAATGCTGAAACGGAACAATCTGATGACTCCCACTCTTTTCAGGTGGCCAATGAAGTGTTTGAAAAGGGGGATTTAATGAAGCAGCTGGCTCCTTTGGGAAAAGGATTCCTTTTGACGAAGTGACATTTTTCTGATTTTCAAAACTTTTGGAGTAGACCTCATCTCTGCTCGATGGGGAAGAGACGAGGAACGGAGCCCTACGCCGACAGGGCTCTCGAGCTCTCATCCCTCTCCTCCAAGGTTTGTGTCCTGCCTTCCTCCAGGTGAAAAACCAGTGTAGGACAAGCAAATTCCAAAAGGCCATTGCAGAGGAGGAGAAAGTGACAGCAGCAGAGTCGGGATGACTCTTCATGGCAAAGGACTTGGCTCCTTTCGTCACCCTGTGGCAGGATGGGGCCCACAGCTGAAATTCGGCCCTACCTGGGTGTCTGCACGTAAAGTCTGAGCGAGAGCTTATGATGGCACCTGCCTTGGCCTGACTTATGTTCAGCTCTTCTAGCTGAGCTGAAACTACTGGGCTTTTTAATTTACATTAGGATAACAATACATCTCCAAAGATTTTAATATATCTTTAAAATAGAATAATAATATACATGTCCTCTGATGCTCCTTCAACTGAAGGCTGCAAGGTCAGATGAGGGTCCATCAACCTGCACACAGTATCTGAGGGGTCAGATCAAAGACCCACCTGGCCTGGTTTCTTGTCTCCACTGGTGAGCCGTAGTGTCCCCAGATGCAATCCAGGGACTCGTTGTCTCACCTTTCCATCAGGAATATGTTAGGGAGCTTCTCCACTGCAGGTTGACCCTGAACTGTGACGGCGGAGAGCCCAAGAGTCTTGTGTTGAACCCGAAAATTAAGCAAAGAGGTGACCCAGAGAACACTTGACCCATCAATAATATGGACATACTGGTGTGGGTGACCCTGAGATTAACTGGAGTCAAACAGGCCGTGCCAAGGGCTGAGGGTTGGGATCAGAGGTCCATCTTCGCTGAGCAAGCACTGGTCTCACGTTTTCTGTCTGGGAAGCATCTTTGCATGTGAATTACCTCTTGTAGTAGCTAATAAAAGCTTGACTTTGATGACCCTGGAGAAATGTGGCTTTTCCTGGCTTTTGAGGGAGCTGAGCTGCACTTGCGGAAATGAAGCCACTTCACGTAGGTGTCTCACAAGGGAAAGCGTCCACTTGTGAGCTCTTGTGGGCTAGCATTAACCCCTTTGTCCTTTGCCTGCATTAAGTTAATAACGAAATAGGGGCTGTAATGCTCTCGTACAAAGACTTGGGGACCTAGATCATCATCTAGGGACCATCGTAAAAGGCATTGTTAGAAGACGCACACACGAGATGCATGTATCTACGGTGGGATGGATTGAGACCAGGATCGATAGCTGTACAGTAAATACTCTACAGCACCTGGGAATTAACCACCCCACCCCTGATTCTGGTCTGATGGAAGAAAAGCAAAGCCTGGGCACCACTTTTAGGATGAGCTGTTGGAGGCTGCAAAGATGACGCTGTTGGGGAGGCCACGGGAGCAAGAGCTCGGAGCCTTTTTATGGCAGTGAGATTTGCCTAATGAATGGCTCTTTGGAGAGGAGGGATGGACCTTGTCTACACACAAAATTGCAAGCCAAAATTGGTCTTGTGTAGACACTCTTAAATCATTTTAAAGCAGGTTGGTATTGGTTTGTATAATTCGATTCCTTTACCAAAGCGAAGCGAAATCGATGCAAATGGGGTTTACATTGATTTCAGTACATCCGCACAAAGGTTTTGCCCCAGTTTAATGAAATCAGTTTAAAAACACACCTTTAGCTAAACTGGCGTAACTTCGTGTCCGGCCAAGGTGAGGCAGAGAGGGAGAAGGCAAGAAAGCAGCTTCACCTACCCAAAAAAGAGGGGAGGGAGAAGTGTTTATGAAGCACATGTGCAGGCAGTGAAGCCCCCGTTCGAGCAGGCTGCAGTGGCGCAAAGTGATAAGGAATGGGTCAATATAGTTTTCTCAAAGATATTTTTTTTTTTTTTTTTAAAGAAAGGTTAAATGTGAGGTGATATCGATTTCCCTTTCCTCCCCGTCCCTCCTCTCGCCGCCCCCCGGCCCCCTTCCCCTCCTCCCTTGCCCTTTCCCCACCTCCCCGCGGCCCGCAGCCATCCTTGGAGGAGGAATTGCAGCCCAAAGTGGCCCAAGTGACCAGGGAGGACCACGGCGCCCGGCCGCCGCGCTGACCAATGGCCGCCCAAAGGAGCCCCCGTTGCTTAGCAACCCACGGCAGAGAGAGAGGCAGAGAGCGCAAAAAGATGGATTTTCAGATTGCAGCAGCCAAGCAGATCAATTCTGCAACATGGGCTACAGTGGCCAAGCGGAATCTCTCTTGCTCCCAGCAGGTATTGATCCAGCCATGCTATAGGCATTGAATGAGCTCTAATAAGTCCTGAGTAAACAGGAACAAGGACTTAAGTGATAGCCCAGCAGTCAAACATCAACTCCCTTTGTCTTCTTCTTCCTCTTCTTCTTCTTTTTTTTTTTTTTTTTTTTAATTGCTGAAGGGTTTGCAAGAAAAGGACAATAAAGTTTATTGATAGAAAAATAGAGTCGGAATATCACTTTGTTCGCAGCCTAGGAGGATTGGGAAAAAAATAGTCCCTGCCTCAAAAAATCCAGGTTGGCTTTGCAGAGTGGTGACCCGTGGACACACGTGGTGAACGTGGCTCCCACCTTCCCTGGGCACGACCGGGACTCAATGACTAGGTCCTTCAAAAGGGAGTTTTGCCAGGGACAGGCTCAGGAGCGAGTGCAGGGGTCCAGAGCTGCCCATTTGAAGCAGACTTGGAGGTGGGTCATGACCTGGGTCGTGGCAATCCCAGGCACAAATCCAGGCTGGGCAGAGAATGGCTGGAGAGCAGCCCTGAGGAGAAGGACTTGGGGGTTTCGGCAGGGGAGAAACTCAACATGAGCCAGCAATGTGTGCTTACAGCCCAGAAACCCCCCGCAGCCTGGGCTGCATCAAAAGAAGTATGGCCAGCAGGGCAAGGGGGGGGATTCTGCCCCTCTGCTCCGCTCGGGGGAGACCCCACTACTGCATGCAGCTCTCCAGTCCTCAACAAGGAAGGACATGGACCTGTTGGAACAGGTCCAGTGGAGGGCCACGAAGATGCTGGGAGGGCTGGAGCCCCTCTGCTGGGAGGACAGGCTGAGAGAGCTGGGGGGGTTCAGCCTGGAGAAGAGAAGGCTCCGCGGAGACCTTCCAGCCCCTGCCAGTCCCTAAAGGGGCTCCAGGAAAGCTGGGGAGGGACTCTGGAGCAGGGAGGGGAGCCACGGGACGAGGGGGAAGGGTTTGAAACTGGAAGAGGGGGGATTGAGATGAGATGTGAGGCAGAAATTGTTTGCTGTGAGGGGGGTGAGCCCCTGGCCCAGGTTGCCCAGAGAAGCTGTGGCTGCCCCATCCCTGGAGGGGTTCAAGGCCAGGTTGGCCGGGGCTTGGAGCAACCTGGGCTGGTGGGAGGTGTCCCTGCCCAGGGCAGGGGGTGCCACTGGGTGGGCTTTAGGGTCCCTTCTAACCCAAACCATTCTATGATTCTACGTGGGCACATTCAGGAGTTTGGGCTGAGGTGATGAGTCTCCTCCAGATCTCCAGGGCTTTGGAAGGGGAGGTTAAAACTCCCTGCAGGGAAATGAAACCCAGGCCAGCCTTCAGGAAGGGTCCGGGAGCAGCGAAATTCCCCCTCTGTAGATGCCAGGGCAGGCAGCAAAGCTGAATCTAGATGCTGCAGAGCCTGAAGGACATGCCCAGAGCTACAGGATGCTCGGGAAGAGGAAGGCAGCAGACTTGGCCTTGGTTATGAGACAGGTCTTGTTTCCTGCAGGGAGGTGCCGAGGCTGAGAGCAGAACCAGACAAGGAAGAGTCTGGACTGATCCAGGACTCTGCTGTCAAAGAAGGGGACACAGGGCAGCATCTGGGGGGGGACGTATCCAAGCTTGAAGGACCTGCTTTTGTGGGAAGTGTGTGGCTGAGACCACGGAAGAGCCCAAATAAGCTCAACCGGCAAAGACTTGACTTGGTGGCTCCCAGACACTCAGCCGGAGCCAGGCTTGTGCAAAAACCTCCATTGCTCGGGGTTTTCCAGCTGCCCTCTGCTCGGGGACTGCACTCACCAGCCCGTTGCAGCCAAGAGCTTGGAAAACAAACACCTCATGGCCATATCAAAACCCTCTGCACTGTCCCTGTCCCCTCGCCACCCCTCCGCCTGTGGCTGCTTTGCTCCCCGCTCCATCTCACACCTCCTCCTGCAGCTCCTCCATCTCCTCTTCCTCACCTTCTTCTCCAGCTTCGTCTCCCTGCAGCGAGGAGCCCCATGGCCTCAGGACTCTCCAGCTATTGCTCCCCGTCTCTCAGCTTTTCCCGCTCTCTCCAAAATTTCCTAAATGTCCTAAATTTCTACCTCCAGCTCCGTGTGCGGTGAAGCCTCCAGCCACCGCCGTCGCCCAACTGAGTAATTGCTGCGGTCAGTGCGGTTGAAGGACGAGGCTCCCATCCAAAGGGCTGGACGCTGCTCTCCGGCGTCGCTGGCAATTCCCAAGCGACACCAATTAAATAACTGGAGCTGCTTCAGATTTATGCCCATGTAACCAAGATCACAGGCTGGGTCTGCCTCCAGCGATTACCGGACTGGGGAAACGAGAGCTCTTTGCTTGCACTCTGAGATCTCTCAACCCACATTTCAGCAGCCTTCGTCATAACAGGGCTGATAATTAATTGATCTGATATTAAGATGGCTGGCTCCCGCGCTCACCCGAGCTCCCCGCTGCAGTTTAACACTGGTTTAAATCAAGTGAGCCCTCGAATCTTTAACGTGATCCGCAGTGAGAGGCAGCAAAAGGGAGACGGGCACCTCCGTGCAGATGCACACGTGTGTGGGAGCATGTGGCCATGTTTGCGAGCGCGCGCGCCCGTGTCCTGATTGCTCCAGAGGCGGCAGGAAAACAGACCGGGACTGGCCCATCCCCAAAGATATTTGCTGTTTTCCAAGAAGAGAGAAGGTGCAGTCTCTTTTTCTGAAGGTTTCTGCATTTCAAAGTAATATCAGAAGGGCTTGAAGCTTAATCTTCGTTACCCAGGAGGCCGTAGGAATCAGGCAAAAGGAGAAAAAAAATCGAATCGATACGGCAGTATGAATTTATTCCCAGGGGGGTCCGAGGCACCAATATTTTCTCTCCCCTCCATTAAAGAGATAGCACCAGCCTGATGCAGCGACCCCTCACGTGTTGGGCGCAGGAGTTACGCCACAGCGGTGGGTATCATGACAGGGGGGATAAAAATCACCGTAGGTTAAACGGTATTACCCAGAGGGCTGGGAGGAAAACTCCTGACCGTAGAAAACGACTTCTTTTATTTGCCAATGGCGTCCTGCATTCCTTGGCTCTGCGTGCTGCTGGTGGCGGGGGATGCGGCGAGAGGGGCAGGGCCGACGCAGGGATGGGCCGGGATGCTGAGCAGGTCCCAGGGCTGCTGGGCTGGAGACGCGGGAGGACCGAAATACCTGCAATCCCTGTGGTGCTGGGATTCACCTAAGCTGGGTGCTCCGTAGCTGAGCCTCAGCTCCCTTTGTCGGGATCGACAGCTGCAGAAGGGACTCATCCTGACCGCAGATCCAGGCTGAAGGCACTGGGACGCACTGTTCCGGGGAGATCCCGGTCGAGTTTAACATTAAATCCTTCACTCTGAAGTGCCCACCCTGGGGAGGAGCCCCCAGGGGCCCCCAGCAGCACCCAGGGCTCAGGGTGGCCAAGAGAGGAGTCTCCAACTCCTCAGTGCTCATGTCCAGCCCGCCAGAGCCATGTCCTCAGGCCTGTGACCCAGCCCCGGACACCAGGAGAGGAAAACAGAAACACAGCAGTTCATCTGGGCACCAAAACCAGCTGAAGCTTCACTTCATCGCCCACCGGCAGGAGCGTGAAGCCCCCAGCGTTCCGCGGGATGTGGGTCTCCTCTCCTGGCATAAGCAAAGGTGGGCTGTGCGCGTGGCTGGTGGTGGTGGAGGAGACCAGCGCCCTCCCAGGTCTCACCTTGCTCCTCTGCCGTGGGTTCTTGTCCTTCAGCAACGGCACGGGGAGATGCTGATCCCCGCAGGGCCAGCCTGACCCCATGGTCACCGCTGGTGGCTGCTCTCCTGGGGTCTTCTCCTCCCCCAGCTCTGGCTTTGGCCAAGGTCTCCTGGGGACGTGGAGACACCACAGATAGCGAAACTCACCTTCCCACCCCGGAAAAAGCTACTTCTACAGCCGCAGGGGAGGGACGCATCCTTCTCTCCACCCTGCCCGAGCTGAGCCGGTATCTCCCTGTTCACACTGGGGAAAAAACCAAAACCTCCTTTTCACTTGGGCCACCCAAAGCTCAGGCTTTTCCTGCACAAGCCAAGTCGAGAGAAGCCTCGGGGAGTCCGCAGCTCTGAGCAAGCCCTGCTGGGGCTGCATCACGTTAAATCCACCGGAGCATCAAAGTCGGCACAGCCTGGGGAGCCGCGGGTTGGAGCTAAGTGGTATTCGCTGAATTTTGGGAAGGGCAGTGGGACCACGGGCTGTGTGGGGCTGGGACGGCAGGAGAACAACCAGGGGGGGAGGAATTTATGGCCTCTTGCTGCGCGGCTCTAACCAGAGCTATCAGCTTCCCACCACAACGCGCCCAATCGTTTGAAATTTAAAACAAAATGTAAAACAAGGAATAATGGTAACAAAAAAGGCTTAATTAATTGAAGTAAATTGCATCACAATAGTGATTTCTCAGTAACACAGCTAAGTGCCCCATTATTCTGATTTCACTCAGTATTCATGGATACTAAATAAATCACAGGCCCTCCACTTACAGCCTGCTGCAGAGGGGCAGGGGGATGGGGGTCCTGCCATCTCCTCGGTCTATATGTCGATAACCCCAGCACTTCCCGAGTGTCCGCCTTAAATGGCAGCCAGAAAAATTACCGTCAAAATAAATTAATTGTCCAGCAGTTGGGTTGGTTTTTTTTTTCCTTTTTTTTTTTTTTTTTTTTTTTAACCTTTGCAAAAATTTCCCCTGGAGATTCACTAGGAAGCTTTTTCCCGGCTTGTTTCCCCTCGGTGCTGCACGGCGCTGTTTATCAATATTCTATTAATACCGATTTATTTGAAATCGTTTATTTCCCCACCGCTCGGGCAGCCTGGCTGCCCCCAGAAGTGATCGGTTCGGCTCCGCTTGGCACCCCGTGGCTGGCACATCCCCGGGCATCATTTGGCAGTGGTTTGTTGGAAGGGACGGGTGAGTGGGCACCCGGTGCCCGATACCACGGTGAGGGCCAGAGATGCCTATAGACTGGGTCGAGGAGCACACATGGGAGCTCAGCGCACATTTCCTCATGGCTTTGCTCTTTCCACCCGTGTCCATGCTTTATGCAGGGCTGATTCTGCTTCGGGAGCAGGTTGGAGCCCTGTTAATTGCCAGCCCGCAGCAGCTTGGAGCTGATGAACTGCTGTTTCGGGTGGTTTGGCGGGATGCCATGCCGGAAGGATGGTCCTAAAGCCAAGGTGAGGAGGAGGATGCTGGATCGCAGCCCTGCAGAAACGTCCCCTCCATGCCTGGAGTGGGGTCCCGTATCCTGGCATCCCCAGGGTGAACCCCATCGGGGCAGCGGCTTTGTTCTCCCGCCCTCGCTAATCGAGCCGGCCTGGGAAGCGCTGCTGGATGTACCAAGCGTGTGCAGCCCGGAGGCATCTCCTCCAGGAGCCTAGTGATGGAAAAATACCTACTGGGTGCTGCAGCCCCGTCCCTCCTCCCCGCTGGAGCAGGGCTTGGTACGGCCAGCATTGATTTCAATAGCAGGTCAATGGAAATCAGCAGCGGGGAGGCACGGGGGGGATGTGCAGACCCTGCGACAAAGAGGCTTCATCAGCCCGCGGCTCGGTGGGATCCCACCCCGGGATCCGCTCTCGGGGTCTCATCAGCGTCCCCCGCAGTGACACGGTGCCCGAGGTCCTTGGTGGCTGCGTCCCCTCTCTGCCGTGGGTGGCTGCACGGAGGAGGTGACGTTATGCAGCCGGTGCCGTGGTGTTAGTGCTTGGGCATGGCAGGAGAGGGGACACTGGCTTTTCCCTCCCTCTTCTTCTCGAATGCAGCATCCCCTCTCTCCTCTCAAGCATCCCCTGAGCGCCCTTCCCCAGATCTCACCCACATTCCCAAATCTCACCCAGCCGTCTCAGCGCTGTGCAATTCCAACGGAGCGGCCGCTGCCGCAAGGGGCCCAGGAATCAATTAATCAATCGCAATCAAGATCCCAGGGTGTAATCATAATTAATGTTCAGCCCTGATTGATCATGTCACGGTTTTGCCATCTTCACGTGAGCTGGGATGGTAAAACTGACTGTTTAATGGAGCTTTTGCAGATCCCTTCCCGATCCCAGCCCTCCCCAGGGCTGTCCCCTCTCCTGCAGAAGGGACAGAGGTGACCCCCCAGGAGACCCAAAGAGCCATTTGTGGAGGGGGACAGCACTGTGGGGGCTCAGGGCAGGGGGGGGGGCTGGCTCTGCCGGGAGGAGGCAGTGGCAGGGTGTTTGTGTGGGGGGTGGGTGACAGCAGTGCTCTGGGTGGGCACCCTTGCCATGACGGAGGGCAGCAGGATGACACCCGTCGGGTGGGTGTCACCGTTGGGTGGGTGTCACCACTGAGTGCAGCACTGGGGGGGGTCAGCAGCCCCTTCCCCACCTCCTCGGTCCCAGGATCGGCCCCCAGCTGTGCTGGGCTCCATCCAGTCCCCATCCCGGGAGCCGGCCGAGGCTGGCTGGGAGCCCTCTGAATGTCACAAACACAGTGTAACTAGACTTGGATCAATCCATCAATGCGCAGCGGTGGTTAAATAGTGCTGTGCTCACCTCCCTCCAATTAAACTATCATTTCTGATAGATCCCTTTGTGTCTCCGTCTCCCCGCCGGGCCGCTCCAGCCGACGGCCGTGGCTCGGAGGGTGCTCCCTTCTCCTGCCGCAGCCGGATTGACGCCGGCAGCGGTGCAGCGGAGGGATGCGGAGGTTCCTTCACAGCCAGTGCCGCGCTTGGGAGCTGGGGAGAGGACAATCCCCGGGGACCACCTGTAGTTTCATCCCGAGGTGCGGATGGGAGCAGGGGGAAGCAGATGGCTGCGCAGCCGGTGTGTTTCTCCTGCATCTCGCGGCCGAGCTGCTGGGTGATCCCTGCCCGAGGCAGCGGGGGCAGCCCCCTCCCCTGGCTGCTGCGTGCTCTTCACTTTCCGGAGGAGCATGGACCCCATGCCGGAGCTGGCACTGTCTCCAAACCCTGGTCCCCTTTGCAGGTCGGGGCTGCATCCT